>NW_024412406.1:19679434-19702716 GCF_014898765.1 Herpailurus yagouaroundi
GACGCGGGGCTCGAACTCCCGGACCGCGAGATCGTGACCTGGCTGAAGTCGGACGCTTAACCGACTGCGCCACCCAGGCGCCCCATCCCTTGTACTTTTTAATAATCTGGTTATAGATGAGCTTAAAAGCACTGAATAACAATGGACAGAAAATTATATATTTAGTACCTTCCTTGACCTACAGCGTTAGAACATAAGCTTTCAAATAAAGATTGCAAAAAAAAATCCTATTTAATTGTTCTTAGTTCTGCTGTTTGCATTGTTCATGTGTATTGCACCTTGCAATCCTAGCATATAGTGTTCTGCAAGGGTAGATTTGCTATGGATTCTGCCGCTCCTGGCAACACTCCTATCGACTATAACTCAAAATACCAGATGGCTGACTGTAATCAAACAATAATGTAACAGAGAAAGATTAATCCTTATTTTTGAATATAATGCTAAGCTTTTGCAAACCTATTTCAGGTTAGGCTCAGGTGATTTATTTATAGTATCATAGATGTATAAAAATGTAGAATATGGGGATACTGGAATTACAGGTCTAGATTTGCCAAGTATTTACTGTTGTAAGGATCTCAGAATAGGATGTCAACTCATCCTTGTGATGTGTCCATATCTATGTGTATAACTAAAAATAAGTAAGTTTAAGCATACATTGCATTTAAAACCACAGTGAAAGCCTTCTGGATTCTATCAATGAGGCAGAGTCAGGCTCTCTTCCTTTGTCCTACTTGTACTTCATTCATAGCATTATTGCACTTGTTGGAACTCTTGGTTTAGCTTTGTCCCTTCTGTGAGCTTTTTGAGACCAGGAGCTGCTGTACTTTTCACCTTTGTGTCCCCAACAACAAGACACACACTTTTGTTTAGTTAATGAATAAATAAAATTGGGATCATGGAATCCAGCAATTATAATGTTCCTCAAGGTCTTCAGTATTAACTGGCATCACTAGTGATAGGTCTAATAAATGCTTTTAAAATATAATTTTGTTTCTATAACACTGCCCAGTTTTTTGTTTATTTTACCTTTAACAGTGATAAGCAAGTGCATGAAGGGCCTATGGAAGTGCATTTGATTAGCTGGTTCCATGCACCTGTTAAGAGAAAATTGATCCCTGAGGTTTTTTTTTTGTTTTGTTTTGTTTTTTTGTCCATTTCCTAAAAAATTGAACTAAATTCTACAGTCATAGAGATGTCATTTATTTAGGTAATGTGTCCCAGAGGCAGTTTTTTCCCCTTAAAAATAAATGCCCTTGCACATTTAAAGCTGTTTCCAAGTGAGTAGAGTGTGTGGCATCAGGGATATCTTGGCATCAGCCCTTCCCTCTCTCCTTGAAGCCTCTTGAAGGCCAGGTGCTTGGATGTCTCGTTCCACGGAGACATCGCCGCTCATCACCGTATTTTCTTGCCAAGATCCTAAAAATAAATTGGATAGAGTCACACACAAATTTATGTTCTTAGCCTCACCTGTGCTTTTGACGTTGCTCTAGCTCTCCTGTCTTCCTCCAGTCAGTTCTTACTCATTCTCCGCAAACGTTATTTCAAGCCTCAGCATTTAAAAAACTTTTTCACGCCGCCAAAACCCATGTTCTCGCTCCCTTGCCGTCCCTTGTGTAAGCAGAGGACCCCTGGCTCCTGGTCCATAGAAAGGTTAGAAGTCATTGGGCAGGAAAGCCCCATCTCTCCTGCCCTCATCCTGCTACGGTATAAAAGATTTCTTCTTTGCCTAGAAGAGTTCTTGCGTCTTTTCCTGCCTAATAAGAGGATATTTGTAGTACCGACCATCTCTCTCTTCCATCTTCCTTCTGGCCCCTTCCTATCAACAATGAGGCAGACTTAAATTTCATATATATTAAAAAATCATCATAGTTCCCTTAACTTAGGCAGTCCTTATCAGAGCTATACATCTTTTAAAATGTACGTACTCCTGTTATTTTTTACATCTTCATCTTCCTTTCACTCCTTCATATGCTGGGTTGGTTTCCAGCCTAACAAACTTTGCCACTGAAACTCCTTCAGGAAAGTCAGAAGTGCTTTTTTTATAGAAAAATTCTGTGAATACCTTTCAGGGTGTATCTTACTGATAAGAGGTGGTTTTCCTTGAAGGTCAGGCTAGAGGCCCATCTTCTATACTGACTGGCACATGTACCCTGGGTGGTCTCATTCACTCTTTGGCCCTAAAGTACTGTCTGTCTATTTGGTAATAACTTTCACCTCTGTATCCCAGACCTCTCTCCTGAGCTTCCCTTGGTGCCCACCCAATGATTTTCTAGAGACCTCCACTTAGAGTCTCATAAAAACATCCAACTCTACATGTCTCCACAAAAGCTATTATTTTTCTCTCCGAATGTGTTTCTTTTCCTATGATTTGTATATAACAGTGATGGGGCAGCGCCCAGTTGCCCAACCTTGCATGTCTTCCTGGACATCTCTCTCTCTTTCCATGTACATATTCAGTTAACCACCGCATGTAGTGAATATTATCTCTAAATATCCCTAAGTAGTTTAAATCCTCTCTATGCACACGATCCCTTTCCTACTTCAGTCATCACTCTCTCACTGGGAATACTAATTCATCCAACTGGTTTCTCCACCTCCAGGCTGCCTTGCTGTAATCCCATCTCTACGCTGCAGCCAGAATGATCATTCTTGAGGATCTAACCATATAATACTCGCACTAAAAACTGTTTAGTGACTCCACGTTGCTTCAGCGTAAAGCACAAGCTCCTTAACATGGCTTACAAGTCCTTCACGATTTGTCCCCTGTTTATCACTCCCTTCTCATCCTTCGCCAATTTAAGCTCTCTCTCGAGGCTCCAGCCTTCCAGCAGTACTTCCAAGTGCTCAACATGCCAGGCTCCCTCTCATTTCTGGGACTTCACATATGCTGTTTCCTGTGCCTGGAATAATCTTACCAATTTCTCAACTGGAGCTTTTCGTTTTCAGCTTAGACATTAGTTATGAAAGTCTTTTCTAATAACTTGAGTCAGGTTTAGGCACCACTTCTACATACTTCCATAATATTCCACACCTTCATCTATCATAGCATCTGTCAGAGCTCATCTTTATTTCCCCCATAGTGTAAGTTTTATAAGGAGTGAGCCATACCTGTTTTATAGGTTTAGTTCTAGCAACTGAAATATATTTGTGCTTAATGAAAGCTAAATGAATAAATGAATTCAATTTTTCCTTTTAAATTTATATTGCTTGATTTCATTCATTCTTTTATTAGGGAATTTTCATCAGCTCAGGTGTCTCATCTCCTTAAGATCTATCTATGTAAGATTGGCTTGAGCCCACATTTCTGTGTTTCTAGAAATTCAAAGCTCACCTCCAAACGTTGTCACATTTCTGATAGGCTTTTGCTGTTGTGAATACTGAATCCTCAAACTCTTGTGACTATGATTTGTTTTCCTCATTGTCAGTCCAGATATGAAGCTCAGGTATTTTCACAATTTTCAAAGAGCCTTACCTATAATAATTGTGAGTGTGGGAAATTTTACTCAAACAAGGGGAGGGATGATAAGAGAGTGCAGGCAGGCAAGTTCAGCACTGCAGGAAACTTCGGATGGATCCTACCACCACCAGGGGTCTCCAACTGGTCCACTTCAGGGATGCCTTTCACTGTCTTTATGTGCTCTTTTTTTTTCTTTATCTGTTCTTTCTCAACTCTCTAGCGAAGACGAAATTCTTCTTCATCTTGTGCAAAACAATTTAGCTATTCTATTCCTTTGCACCCTGCATGCTTGCTCTCTAATCCATGCCTTCAGTTCTCATTGTCTACCCCAGATAGCTTATTGAGATACTTTTCTAATCAAAGATGGTTCCTTTTATGAAATAATGCCTTTTTAAATCTTATTATGATTCTTTTATTCACTTTCATCCAGCAAATATTTATTGAGGTGTGTGCTGTGCTAACCTCTAGGCTAGGTATGGTGAACACAGAAGTTAAGAGGATGGGGTCCTTCATCTTAAAGAACTCAGTCTTGTGGGGAAAAAAGATGTGCCATGTATGGAGATGTGCACGGTACTGAGGGAGCACAGAGATGACATGGCTACTCCAGTCTAGAATTGCAGACTGGCGTCAGACTGAGGGAGCTTGACGAGCGATCGGACCAGAGAATGGGGGTAGTATGCTTGAACTTCGTTTTCCAAATTTTAGTTATAAAAGGCAGGAAGCAGTTGTTACAGCTCTTGAGTGGGAAGAGGGCTCTGGATGCTATCCATTCACTCATTTTGTAGCCAGTTTAGAGATGTTTCAGAAGAAGCAGGTGCATAACTGAAGACACTGGAATTAAAGAAGCTCTTTTCTGGGGTTGGCCTTTTAAATTTAATGTTTATTTATTTTTGAGAGACCGAGAGAGACAGAGTGTGAGTCGGGGAGGGGCAGAGAGAGAGAGAGAAAGACATAGAATCTGAAGAGGCTCCAGGCTCTGAGTTGTCAGCACAGAGCCCGACGCGGGGCTCGAACTCACAAGCTGTGAGATTATGACCTGAACTGAAGTCGGACGCTCAACCGACTGAGCCACCCAGGTGTCCCTGGGGTTGGCCTTTTAAAAGAAGTAAGGACTGAAATCCCAGCAGTCCAGGTTTGTCAGTCGTAAATCTACCTCCCCCACTAATTAGAAGGCAAACTTGAGCAGGCTGTATAACTTCTGTGCCTGTCTTTCTTTGCTTTTTAAATAAGGGGGAAAGCACTTATATTCTTTTGCAAGTTATTGTAAGGATCAAGTGAGATAATGTATGTGTGTGTTAGTTAAAAGAAATATTAAAAATACATGAATGTACGCTATTCATCAAGAGCTAGGATAAAAACTTAATGTTCAGAAATTAAAAGCTGTAGGATTTACAAACAAAAAGTTCTAAGCCTTAAAAAGACTCCATAAATATGGGTACAGTGATTCACAAAGTAGACGAATAAATACAAAAATCTTTTATAGCCAAATTCATTTTATTTTATATTTACATGCACTTGGCAACATTTCTCAATCAATGATGCAACAGAGAGATGAGCCACAGTAAACCTGACTTGGATTTTTTTTCAAGTTGAGCAGATTGAAGATGATGAGTCCAGGAATTCTTAATACTGATGGTGGTTCCAAGTTTTTGTCCATTCAATCTGATGGTGCATTCTGCCTGGAGAGAGTCCCTCTTTTCATGTGTGTTTAATGACAAAAGAATGCTTTCAAACTGTGAGTCAATTTACTAAACAGCAAACTGTAACATCCCTGAAGGCCACACACACACAAAAAGGCAAACCAAGATCTATAGAAATGATCCTAAGCCATTAGCTGGCCCTGGGCTGAAATTGTTTCAGGAAACATTGCCAGAGGTACAGTGTAACTTTAAAACAGAAAAGGCTGCAGGATAAATAATGGGAAAAATTACTATGATTGATATAGATCAGTATATAATTCTCAAAAGAGACATTTTGTAACAATACTTTGGGCTCAGAAATTATTTGCTGATAAGCTTCTTTTCTCAAATACGGAATGAACTATTATTTGCAATTTAACCTTACAAGTAATGAAGAAAGAGCAATGTAAAAAAAGAAATCTAAGTTATTATCTCCCGTCCATTTAAAATTAAAAACTTCTAACAAAGTATCTTTTTAATGAACAAAATCATAGTGAGTGGAATTTAATTATTACCATTTCTTTAATTAAATATTTTATATGTCTTATAATCATAACTTAGGAAACAAGGTTGCTTAAAACTGGTTTATTTAGTATGTTTTGATGTGTCTTAATTAACATTCAGTTACTTTTTTTAAAGAGTCAAAGCTTAAAATCTAGTGCTTCAGCTCTAGGACAAAAACGAATGGATAAAATAAACAGTAAACCTTATTCAGTCCTCTTTTTGATACTAATCTTAAAAATAGTAAAGGAAACTATTTGTCTATTTTAATTCAAAATGAGCCAACGAGTGTAAATATAAACTATAGTTTCCTCCTGAAAAACAAATACTTGATAGAATTTCAAATCTATTACAGAATAATGCAATAACATCTAGCCTTATCTCTTCAGGATTTGATAACGTGTTTGGCTAATTTTGTATAATAATGTTATGTAAAGCTTTCATTTGATCAAATGAAATTTTAGTTTTTGATTTCATGCAAATAGAAATTGAAATGTGAACCAGTGTTGTATTATTTTGCCCATGTTGAACATAACTAATCATATGTTAGGCCAACTTCATTCAAGATTAGTGCAATTATGAAATTATTAAGTTCTATGCAAGTGGCTTTGGTCACTTGATCTACTATTGATTGACTCGACTCAAAGTAAACTGACCTATTTATAGAAGTTTCTCTCTTCCAGAAGAATATTTTTTGAAAAATTAAAAGTTTCATAATTAAATGTTTCATCTTCAACCTTTAGAAACAAGGGAATGCATTCAGATGAGAATTATACCACAACCCTATAGCAATAGGTATTCTCATATAAACACAGTATTCTCCAGAGAGTATGAAAGGAAAGATGTCTTAAAAATTATGGTGATTTAATTTTATTTTGCCCTAGAATGACATTCTCTTGAGTATTTGTGAAAATGAAGATGAATATGCAGGGATACATTCGGTTGATTTTGTGCCAGATGGCCAGTTGCAGAGGCTGAACTAAGCTGAACTGATTGATTCGTTTTTGCCATATTGCATGCTGGCGTTTACCACCACTCACATCATTCAAGTAGTAACATATTTGGTAGGTTGGGCTTTTTAACCATTTCTAAAAACTTTCTTATGATGACCTCTGGTTTTAAACACATCTTTTTCTTTGTCATGTCAAATGGCCAGTTATGCTAAATTGTTTCTTAAATTTAACTTTCAACATATTCTTTTGTGCTCACTGGATAAATTAGTTATATTGAGTGATAAGCAGTTAGAATAAATACAAATACTGACCTGTTTAATGTTGGGAATACATCTATAGTGACTAATAATTATGATTCAAATTAGTAAGCCCACAATAACTTTAAAGGAATATGGAGACACGGTTCCTACCTTCAAGGTGCTTGCATACTAACAGGGAGGAGAAGACAAACGTCATATCTATTTTAATATTGATGTTATAAATACTTATGCACCCGTATTAGACATAATTATCTAGCTACCTGTAGAAAAGCTAAGGATTAAAAATGAAAATATACATGGCCAGGGTCCATATACACATGACCATGACCATAGGCTATTCCATTGTAACCACACCTTAATAGCCTTTTGGGGTATTTTGACAATTCCTCATTTATTGTGATTATTCTCTGTTTTGTTCATTAATACTCTGCATATCTGAAGGGAAAGGGAGATCTTCAAACACTGGAGTGCAGGAGTGATGCAATCACATATGTGCCAGTCCTCTTTCATTTACTGTTCTCTTCTCTGTAGGCTACTTCCAGGGTCTAGCATGAATACAAGCTGTTGTTTACTGACTGATAATTTAACAAGCAAATAGTAGCGAAAGCAGTCACCAAAACCCTGAAGGAAGAAAAGAATCACTAAAGGACTACTGACCTGGGATGAGTAATTAATGCCATGTATATTTCACTCAAATGCATTAAACTTAAAGGAGAAATTTCATTTTGAAAATTTTAGTGTCTCCCATTTTTAAATTATATTACATGAATTACTGTAGAGTGACACAAGTGTTTAAAGACTTGTACATTTAGCATAGTCTTTAAATTTTTTCCGAGGGTACATGTTCTTGGTGCTAACTTCAAAGAAACTAAAAAAGAAAAAAGAAAAAAGTATCCATCATCATAACTTTAACAAATCACAAAAAGGACTTTGTATCTTTTATTGGCAGAAAATTTCACACTATTAGTGGAGAACTAGAACCTGGAAAACACTTTTCAAAGAAAAAAACAAATTATCTCTGGGCATATAAAGTTTTGAATTTTTAGTTATTCATCCTCACAGAAATTTTAAAGAAAATTGTAGGAAATCGAAAGGGATTATCTCAAGGTGCATAGGCCAAATTCTAATCTATTTTAGTTCTCATTTATATGTTTATCAAGATTGTGTAATATCTTCTGTGAATGATGGGTGGGTGAAAAATTTAATAAGGAAAGAGATTTTATTGAGAAAAGAGGACTAAAAATGGCATTACCTAGAAATGAAATTTGGCCTTTATTATTTGAGTTGAGAGAGAGAAAAACTTGTCAAATTATTCTGAGACATTAGTGGTTTTTTTCCATCTTCTGAAACTTGAGACTGACTGCATATATATATTTCCACTCTGCCAAAAATTCCCATGACATCCATGTTACCTATAGTGATTTGTTGAGTCAAGCAGAGCAGTCAGCACCACAGACTATAGGATTGAAAGAGATTAAAGCTGTGAACCTACAGTACTTTATTGACCTAGGTCCGCACATTAACCTGATCTGATCCTGTAATTACTATGAATAGAATAGGGCTTACAGTTCTGCTTAATAACACCCCATGCTTTTTTATTCTATAAAGAGATTTTCTATTCATGTTCTTTACTCCTTTTCAGATTTACAGATTTGTAGCAAGAAAGAATGTGTGTGGCTTTGCTGACACACCAGGAGAGAAAGATACCTAATGTTCATGGGCAGTAAGTGACATAGTTCATTATGTCCAAGTTTTTTTTTTTTTTTTTTGTAACTTACTGGAACGTTTTGTGCCATATTTCCAATTAGCCAAATTTTCTCCTACTCCTTAATAAAAATTGAGTTACAAACATTGGCTAATTATGAAGGAATATTTGGCTTTAAACTTAGAGAATGATTAAAATACCATAGTTTCATAGCATTCTTCTCATTTTAACTTTTTAGAGTGCATACATTTAAAATTATTGAATTTTGAAATTCAATATTGATTGAAAACCATCACCTATTTTAACTGGTTCAGAATGATGTATAGTCAGAAAGATCATGTATGTAAGTGATACACAATGGCATAATTAATAATCAGTATTGTCTTCCAATTTAGAAAAACAGCTGCAGCTAGCTGATAAGGTCTATTATGTGAATAAAGTAATACCTGACTATTAATAATTATGATTTAGGGTAATCAAAAATAGTGACGTAATCGTTGCACTCTTAAAGTCTATAGTTGTTGGTTGAGTTAATCGTTAAAATGTAAGCAACAGTCAATATTAGGAGTTGGCAGTTTAGATTATCATGAAGTCTTTTAAAATATAAAGAATTTTACTTCTGCATTATAGCTTTTAATTTTCATTGCAATTATGCAAAATTTCAAAAGCACATCACCATTCAGAAATGCTAAATGTGCTTGTGAGACCGTAAAAACAAAATGGCTGTATGAGTCTAGGTGAGAGAAGTCAACATATTAGAGGACTAGCTTTGCAAGTGTTACATTCAACACCTCCAGTAAAAATATATTTTGTAAGATTTCTATGAATATTATATTTGTCAAAATAATTACCTTTTAAAAGTGTCAGCATGAGTCACTCTTTCCCACAAGAATAAATAAAATAAGCCCATTAAGGGAATAAATTGTGTTAGTTAAATTTTTTGAACAAATATTTAAAAATCAAGTATGTTCAAGAAAAAATGGGAGCTATAAAATAGAGTAATACTTTGACAGTTATGGGCTATTGGGTGGATGATATAATTTCATTTCTTTTAAAAGTTCCTGTTTAGAGCAATTAATACCACTAGAATATAGCATTTAATATCAGAACTTTGTTTTAAAATCTTTTATCATAATTTTCTCATCCTCCCAAATAGAGGGATTATTATAAGTCAATTTGATTAGTCTGTCAAAAGCCTCTTTCTCTGTTGCATTTTATCAAGTGTATGAATAATCTATATCATGCTTTCAAGAAGTAAGAATTTGAAATTAGGCAGGTTAAGAGTTTACCAAACAAATGCAGTTTGCTGGTACTTGTGAGAACTATATTGCTTTAAGAGTATCATGTGCATAGAATCTATTTAACAGTGCAATTCTTTGATGACATTTTGGTTTTTTGAAGTTTTACTATTGTGGGAATACTGATAATCTAATGACATTATTAAAATATTTTACGTTTAAAACATACAAGTTAGCAATTAGTGACTTTAACAAAATATGTGTATATATTTTATACTTTGCAATAGTGTGTACTGGGGAAGAGATTCACAGTGAAATCCCATCTTCTGGGTAGCTATTTTTACCATTAAAATGAAAAAGCATTTGGAAACAGTAGGGTATTTTTTATCTGTAGGATTAAAAAGAATCTGAACAGAAAAATGGATTCATATCATGTTCTTTTTGCGTACTAAACCTAGAGAAATATATAGCAGTTGATTTATTGTAAGTGGGTTGAATTTTCTCTCCTGGTGGGCTTTTCAAACCTTTAGTTGCTGTTCTTATCCTTGCTGTGTGAATATCATTTTTATATCACTTTTTGTTAAAAGGAATTTCCCATGAAAGCCCACAAAAGTAGCCTGGAATGTGATTATCCTCTTTCCATGAAAATTTTGATGGGTTTGGGTCAGTATTACATTTCTGTTCACTGATTTACTTTGCACCAGTCTCTCTAATAAGGGAATTGTTCATGAATGAGAGTTGGCATTATAGCCTTTAAGACCAGAGAGGATTTCCTCTGTAAAACACAAAAGCACCAAAATGACAGTAACAGGAAACCATGCAATTAGAAAAGCATATGAGACTTTGGTAAATTTTTGTGGTTATAGTAGATGATAATGTAAACATTTTCCCTCTCCATCTTGGAAAAAATTTGGTTGCTGGAGAGGGTAGAGGAGAAAAAGTGTCTTTTGGGAAAAAAAAAACAAACAAACACAAAAACCTTTCCAAGTGCTTATTTTAAGCTGTTTGATTTTAAAATTTGTTACATCATTTGAATTATCTCTGGCCCAAACCTATTTGTCCTATTAAGAAAGAAGCTATGATGTGATTGGGGCCTTTAAGTTGAAGACCAGAATAAATAAGTAATAATTTTAAAAATGCAATTACTATTGTGTTTCACTGCCATAAATGTAGATTTGTAAGTAACAAATCATATTGTATATAATTATTCACACTTAATTACAATAATGTTGGGTTGGAATATAGACTTTGAGTCCTGATAAGCTTGCTTAGACCTCAGAGATGACATTGACTGTAGTCAGAGATTTTGCGATTTTGTCTTAGAAAAAAATTGCAGCTTTTCAATGCTTGCTGCTTTACAGCTATAAATAAACATTTACTTTGAGTTAGCAATATAATTTATAACACTATATTTTGCCTCAAAATATAAAACCTTTGTGCTATTATAATTTCATGCTATTGTATATTGGCTTATATTTTCCTATTGCTAAGAATCATACTAACATTATTTAATTTATAACATTGCACTTTTAGCAGTAACTTTAGCAGATCTGACATTGAAGACTGTAAAAGGGGGTATCAGTTGAGTAATTTTCTTTCCAAATATAAACTAAAGCCGTGAGATTCATAAGTTTATATTCAGAGAGCTAAATCTTATAAGTGATTTAGCTTTTTATTAAAGATTATTATATAAGATGAATTTTTGAGTCTTTTCTGTGCAAGAATACTGTACATCTAAATTTTATTATACATTAGTATGGGAATCATGAGAAGACTCACAAATGCCTACAGAGTGTTTTCTTTTGTTTTTGTTTTAAACTAGCTAGCTATGATTTTCTTTTCTGTTACTTTTAGGACACATATATTTATTATACAGGTTGCACTAGGTATAGTTTACATACTCTACTTAGTGCCACTATTTTTATTTATTCCAATGTAGATCTGTTAGGAAGGGAAGCATTTAAACACACTTTTTTCCTCTTTAGTAGAAAATCTTATGGTTTCCACTTAAAAGAGAAATATCAAAACAGATTAGATGGCAAAACAGAATACTGCCTGACTGTTCTGAATGATGCAAATAAAAGTAAAAATTGAATTAAAAACGAGGATACAGAGCAACAAAGCAAAAACTTCACTGAATTCAACAAAGCCCTTCTGAAACATTAGTATTGGTTGTAGCTTTGCATCACTTATGCAGAATTCATGGTGGGCATTGCTACGTTCTAGATAACTCATCTCTTTTGGTTTGATAAGCATGTTAAAAGCATACATAATATGTTTTTGGGCAAAATTCTTGGCTGTAGGGACATAAGCAGAGCTTCAATTTGCCAGCTTTCCAGCTTATATTTCTTTTATGGATCATCAAACTCAGGTATGCTGGGATTCTGGAAAACAAGGTATATGGCTATTTTCTCCCCCTGAGGTAGATTACATTCCTTATATCACTGCAGTACTTGAGTTACACCAAATTTTACTGTTGATATATGTGTAATGACGTGAGTGTGAATGTGTGTGTATGTATATGTGCATTTGTGTGTCTAAATTAGCCATAGATTTCCAGAGAGGAGGACCTTTACCTAAAGAAAGGTGACAGTAAATGTATGTTACATACCTGTTTAAACAAGTCTAACTGTTATTAGTAGTATAGTATATGAAATTAGGGCTATGATCATGATTTTACAAGACTACAAATAGTTACAATTTACTAAGCACCAACTCCATGTCATGTATTTTTCATAAGTTTACTCCTAAATGGTAGCTATTATCATTCTAATTTTATAAGGAAAATTAAAGATCGGAGAGGTTAAGTGACTTGCCAAATGTGATGCCACCAATACATGTGAGTTTTTATCCTTGTCCATTTGAATCCACTTGGCCTTTTTATCCCAGCATCTGTAAAAGATTTAAAGTTTACAAAGCATCCTGACATAAAGGATTCCAATCTCACAAGTTCTACTAAAACCAAACAGAACAACTCTAAAATGCTTAAAAGGCAAATGAATTTGGTGGCATTTGGGGAAGCTCCGTAGTTGATAAGTTGACAGGGATAAATATATATGATTTTACATTTCATAGAAAGGCTTGAAAGAGGCTGTAGGATCTACGTACTTTATCCAATATGAGTGGCCTATTGGGCATAAGTGTTTCAAACATAGTCTTCTATTTGCAAGTCAGAACCAAGCACTAGATAATGTGCAAATGAATTGAATTAGAAAAGAGATATGAAAGATCCCTTCTTGATTTTTTGCTCTAAAAAAATGACAAAACTTTATTTATACATGTTAATTGCCAGGTGGATTGAAAACAGGCAGATACTGGATGTTGTTGACATTTTTTCAGAGTTCTTTTATATTCTATCTATTTGATAGAAAAGCCCATTTTTTTTGGCTTTTTGATACTATTATTAAATTATAGAGTTATTTAAAATTTTTAAATGTGAACAATTATGTTTAGTCTTTTCATATGCTCTCTGGGATAGAGTGGGGAAACAATATTGTTTTTGCAGTTAACTTTCATTTTTTGCTGTTTTCCTATGTATCCCAAAGATGTAATGCTGATATAATAAATATATATTTAACAATATTGGGAGAAAAACTCATTGTGCTAGCCTTAGAACACAAAATTGATATGAAACTCCTTTACTTCCAATCTGGTCATTCTATCAGCTGTCAGGATGTGGGTGGGTTGGGAGAAGGGAATTTAATCACAAAGTGTTCAGGCATCCCAAATTTTCATGATAAGTCACATGAGTAAAGTGGCTGAGGGATTCAGGTCCAAGGCATGATAAACTAAATGATTTTAAATGAATTGTAGGATTTCATACTTTTAGTGACCGTAGCAAATGATTGTGCTTTTTTAGTAATCCACTCAAATTAGTAATAGAAAAATGAATACACCCAGCATAGGGGTTAGGTATAGTACTTTAACAGCAGGTAATCTTTTTATCCAGACATCACATTACCTTGGTAGCATTTTTGGCCAACACATTTAACCCAAACCTAATTGTTAAAACAAAAAGAATTATGGGACATTTAAATGACTAAAATGGGTTCTTTAAAAATTTTAATGCATGCAAGACAGATGCGGGGGAAATATTCTAAATTAAAGGTGGCTACAGAGACCTAAAACTAAGTGCTATCTATAGTCTATAATTCTTGATTGAATTCCAGATTCCTCTCCCCACCACCAAATAAGTTATAAAGGACATTATCCAGAGAACTGGAGAAATTTTACGTATGGATTTTATAATAGATACTACTAGTAACATGTTAAATTGATTAGGTGTGATCATGGTATTGTGGTTTATGTAGCAGAATGCCGTTGCTCTTTGGAGGCATACACTAAAGTGTTTAGAGGAGAAATGTCATGATGTTGGTAGCTAAGTTCAAGTGGTTCAGCATAAGAAGATATGTTTCAGGTTGAAACATGACATTGCCAATATTCAACAACTTTTGACTAAGAGAAAGCAAATATGGCAAAAATGTTAACAATTGTTGAATTAACTAAAGGATATACGGGTATTTGTTATACTATTCAAATCTTCTGTAGCTATAAAACTTTTTATATAAGTTAGAAAAAAAATTACATTTTTGTCTTATTTTAGTGAGCCGTAAAAACACAATTTAGTTGAAACTGGCATCCTTTAGTCAATGTACACAGCTAATTCCTATTATTCAAGCCAAATAAAACCTTCCCATCTCAGTCACGAGGAGTAGTATTCAAATTATCCAAATAATTGCTTCATGGATTCGTGTCACTTTTACAGAAAATAGCACTCTATCGCTTGTCCATCAGAAAACCACTCTGAAATGTATTTTGTATCTCCAACTATAGGTGTATCCTTTACTATACTAATTGGGGTGTATTCTATTATTATAAAACTTAAAGACTCCAATATTCTGATTAGTTTAGGGATGGCAAACTTAAATCCTAATCTTAGTTTGGAATTGTGCAAACTAAAATTTTTGTTGCTAAATTGTCTTTGTTATACAAATGGAAATGTAATATCTCACAGATTAATGTAAAATGTGTTGAGAAATGATCAACATTTTTAAAAATTCAATATGATTTTATCTTTCTTACCATCTGATAGACCTGGTTTGAAATCCTGGTTGGTAAGTTGGCATTTACTTGAGTGTGAGTTCTCTGCCCTGTATTCTAGCAAAACGCAACCTGTAATGACTAGGCCATGAGTACCGGTCTACAAAACTGCAAAAGATACCCCTTTTGTATGTATCAGGTTGGGGATTTGTTTTGTGGTGATCACCCTCTCTGATTTGAAGATTGCATGACAAGGAACTATTAAAGTAAAGGGCAAAGAATTCAATTTCTTGATGTCGCTTTTCTTGGACAGGCTTTAAAAATAGGTCACTTAATGTTATCTGGATTTGTGTATTACAGCAGCACCTGCTAACGCTGCTGTGCTTAAGGGTCTCTCAGTGTTTTCATTTTCAGGGTTTGTAGACTGCATTTTGATTCTCTAAACCTAAATAAACTTCCATCCAAGTGGTAGTGAATAAGGTCTGTGGGAGGATGGATATTTTTATAGTATAGTGCAATTAAAAAACGAATCTTTGCTTTAATATACACTAAGAGATGAAAAATGAAAACATCAGATTAACAAAATCGTCCTAACGCTGGATAACTCAACATTTGGTTCTTTTTTGAAAAGGTCTATGAATTGTGCAATTAGATATCTACTTAAAGATCCATTAAAATGGTAATTATAAGTTTCTGAAATTTGTGTGTGTTATATTTTAATCACGAACATATTAATGTGCTGCCTTTTAGCTATTGTTAAATTTCACCTTTTAAATGTGTCTAAGAAAGCTTTCTAGAATGGGCAATTATGCTTTATTATCATGCACTATTCTACTAATATAAAGATAATGCCACTAATACTTTATATGTACGTATGTATATGTAGGTATATACCTCTATACATACATACATACGGAAAGATTTTTATATACTTCTATTTCGTTCAAGAAATATCTTCTCTGACATGTCTGGGATGTAGGTTTCTAAGTGATATACAATAAAAAATAGTAACGGTTGTTTTCTGCATAAATATTACAACTGGAAAGCTGCCTTTAGTACTTGGTACCACCTATATCTAAAAGTTTTACGAAGGGCTTCATTTTAACACAGCTGCATTTCAGCAATTTATATATAAGGACAGAGATATCTTTGATAAATCTTTTATTTTGTGGATTCATGACTATTTAAACAAATCCAAAAGCTGAAAATAAAAAGGTGGCCATAATACGTTGTAGAGCAAAAATTCTGTGCTGCCACTAAAATCTAGTTAAATACAATAAAAACTACTTACTTTCTTGTCTACTAGTGAGTATTACCTCATGTAAATTAGAAAGCAAATAGTTAAATTGCCCTTAAGTAAAGTATTGATTTTAGTGATAATTCTTAGCTTTCTATGAAGAGACATTGTATCTCCAAATAAGACATTGAAATATTAGAATAGGAGTAGCAAATGATTATTTGTTCGTGTTGCTAAACCTGTGGTTGTAAAAATATGGTCAACTAATGCTATGTTGTAAATGATTTCTAAGTTAATAATGTTGTGCTTGTGTCTTTTATGTATAAATTTCTCAGATCCTGTGGTATCAAAGATTCTTGTAATACCCAGGTTTACCAGGGTTAGGTTAAAAATTAGTTTGAAAGAAGTATCAGTGATGGTTTTCCTACCATCTCTGCCATTGAGTTTTCTTTTTAGGGACTGACACTGGGATCACACGCTGCAATTTTTAAGCCTGATGGGATGGGTTAAGGATGGAGACTTAAGATGGCTTAGCTGGCATTTCTGCTTACATTTTAAAGACTCGGATCAATGTCATCGGAGGCATCTTTGTGGTCTCTCCCTACACAACTGAAAGTATTAGAAATACAAATGGAACTTTGGGACCGTATTTTACATGTTAGGTTAATTTATATTTTGGCTAAGTTGCTTGTTTCCTACGAGGGTTCCTATGGGCATTGATTTTTTTTTTTCCTGTTGACATTAAATGAGAAAGCAAAAAAAATTTTTTTCCAGAAAGCCAACAGTTTTCTACGTAAATGGGTTCAGACTTAATTTTAATGGAAGTGAAACATAGTCAATAGAGGCAAATTAAAACCATATAATTTTGTAATCTTAGTTTAGCTATAATTGCAGCAATAAAACAGTGGAAAGAATAATTGTGGAACATATGTTTGTGAGTGACATTATCTAGGTGACTTCCCCTTTACGGCAATGTGCTGTCCTATTTGTTTCCCCCTCCCTATGTATTGGAATGACAAACCTGCAAGCCTGGAGTTAATGCTGATTGCAGCAGCTGCTTACACATGGAGTCTCCATAGCAACTGTGAAGGTTGCCATGCAACCATATTCTTTTAGGGACAGTGAAAATGCCCAAAGGCTTACTAAAAATACATGGGGAAAAAAAATCTGAAATTTTCTTACTACTTTTAGTGGTTATAAAGAACTATGATACAAGTTGAAAGCACAGGTCAAGCAAATAAAAACCCAGCCCTGACCTTTCAAAAATTGCTTGCTGTTGCCTGAAATCTCAAGCTTTATTCACAGAGATGACTTTTGATCGATTGTAAAATTGGTAGCTTATGCTAGGCAGCCCTTGAAGATGGGAAGATTCAGTATGGTGCTATTGGTATTCCTCATGGGGTTAAAGGTCAGTAGAAAGTCATCAATGCAATATTGATTGGTGGGGATGAAAAATGCCCATGTTTACACCTTCTCACTGCTGAGGGTTGCGCACCAAACCTGAAGTAGACTCATGCAGCCTCTGAGCGTGCTCTGGAACAGACCATTCCGCCAGCAAATGTGACATCATTTCAGTCAGCTCAGCTGTTTCTGCAGCTTTCTATAAATAGCTAGATAAAAGATTGGAGACTAGTTGTGGAGCATTTAGTCAACCAATCTGCTTATCCGAATCATTTAAGATACGTTATGATTCTGGTTTTTAAAATCTTGTTATTGGCCATATTTTTCATTGTAAATTGTTATTTTAATAGCAGAATCTTTCTGGCATACATATAAAATATGCTTGTGCATATATATCTTTATTATAACTTGACTTTTCAAAAAGATGACTTAAAAAAAAAAAATCCTGAGTAGATATTGGCCAGCATCTAATGGGGTAGGCTCTACCCTAACATTTGATCATATACGGTCATGTACATATAGATTTTTAAATTTAACTTATTATTTTATTTACAGAAATTTAGTGAACAAATAATATATCACACAAGATGACTATCATCAAATTATAATATGGTAAGGTTTTTAAAAATCAGCTGAGGTAATAACAAAGAGATGAATATTTGCAAATGATAAGGAACTTATATGCATTTTCATTTATCATATTTCATATTAATCAGTCATATTCTAACATTTTTCTGTGCAATTTTCTCAAGATAGTTACATGGCTATATTTTTAAATGAATTAGTTTCTCTGCAAATACTCTGAAATTGCAGACTGTTTGTATCAGGTTAACATTGCTATGTTTTGTGAAGAGGCATTTCTCAATTTTTCATAGATTTTGCACCAGGAAATACGATAACAAGTTACCTGGGTCACAGTAATAGGGAATTTCACTATTTCAAATCGGCAAGACAGACTTCCTTGAAACCTTGTGGAAAGTCTTTGTCCATAGTTTACCAAAATATGTGGTTATCTCCTCAATCTAGTTAAAGGATCAAATGAACACTTTGTTTCCAAGACTTCAAATATCCAGAATGGTCTGAGATATGAATACTAGGTATACCTGAACACCAGAATAAACTTCTGTGAGTTTGGAGCATCCTCGAGAACAATAAAGAACATTCATCTAGAAAGAAAGCTCGATCTATGCACCAGCTCGTTTCCTCCTGTTTTTAGGTTTTTTTCTTTTGCTCTTCTGCCAGCAGTCTGTTTTTATAATACCTTCATCCTCTCCTGTAGAAAAGATTATGGTAGGCAATATAAGTTTTATCCAAATCTACTCTTTTCTTAAAATAATGAACACAGACATCTTAGACTATTAACATGCTTTTTGTGTTCGTATTCCTTTTTAACTGACAATTTGTAAAGGCTATATAACACATGATGTTAAATTAATGACTGAATTGAGATGAGATCTAGATTTTTTACAATAAATATTTACTTTATTATGTAAGCTGATAACAGCTAGGACCAGGCATAAAATTAACCTGTAGTACAGTGATCTGAAATGAAAATTGGTTTTTTTGGAAATCATTACAAAATTAAACATGTAAAAAATTTAATAACTAGTAGTTGGATACCAAGTTACCTGAACATAGCTGGTACTTGTAAAAATTTGGAAGTAGTTGAATTGACATCACTTAAGCAAACCATAAACGTACACATAAACTATGCAATAAGCTGTATAAATGATCTCAAGAACAGGGTTTCAGGTTTATACCCTACACTGCTGCTATTTCTTAAACTGAATATCTTACGGTATAAAAGGAAATATGACATAGCATGCAAGCTGGAAAAAAATAAATTAGTTTTATTACATCACTATCTCTCCCATCCTAGTATTTAAAAGCATGAGAGAAAAGTGTGCTCATTTTAAGACCATTTTCTTTCTTACAGCTTTTTGTTGTGTATGCCAACTATACACTTATGCTTCATTTTACTCTAGTTTGGCTTTAAATTTGAATCTTTTTCGGGGAGCAGTTTTAATTTTAATTTGCATTTTGCATTCCAATGCCTCGTTTTTTTTTCTCAAACAAATTTAAGAATATAGGTGGACTGTTGTCACTTGATTTGATAGACAAACCTCCTTCCAAATATATGCAAATTCCCAAAATGTTCTGGCTTCTTATTGTAATTATTGTAATTTAAAATTTTTTTTCTAACAGCCATATTAAAACATGAGAAAAATTTTGTGCAGATATTATTTGAAAATGTAATTAAGAATTTATAACTTTGGTTATAATTCTATTTATCTCAAAATGCCCCTACCTGTTCATCTATGCCTAAATGTAATACTGGGCCAAAAGTACACTAATTTTTGAGCAACTGTTCTATATGCTCTCAAAATTTAAAAAAAAATTTTAATGTTTATTTATTTTTGAAGGAGAGACAGAGTGTGAGTGGGGGAAGGGCAGAGAGAGGGGGAGACGCAGAATCAGAAGCAGGCTCCAGGCTCTGAGCTGTCAGCACAGAGCCAGATGCAGGGCTCGAACTCACAAGCCGCCAGATCACCACCTGAGCCGAAGTCGGATGCCCAACTGACTGACCCACCCAGGAGCCCCTCACAAATATTTTAAGTAAGCATTTAATAGCTTGGAAAGAGAACGTATTAATATCAAAAAGATACTTGTTTATTAAAATATAATCAAATATACTTAACAATAATCATGTGATCCTATTTTAGGTTAGTATGTCTCAGGGCATTACCAACATCCTACACAAAAATCGAAAATGAAGAAAAAATCTTTTTAGCTCTTTTTTTATGGCAGCGAACCATTAAATCTCATGAGTAATGTTGAAAAAAAAAAGCTGGATTGTGCATAGATTGCTCTTTACCCAGGATGCACTTCTGTCTGCAAGATTCTGAATAGAGACACACCTGCTAGCTAGCTGATAACACTCTGGGGTCATTTCATTGAAGAAACCGTCAGCCAGGAGGTACTTAAAATAAAGCCACAGACAAAATCATGACCTGCACTGTTGAGACTAAAAAGGTGTAAAAGCAGAAAGGAAATGTAGATAAATGCACATTCCTTTGTACCACAACAAAACTTTTACATGTAAATTCAACTGAATAGGAAAGAATGGGGAAGAATGTTTCCCTCCACAGTCGAAACAAATTAGATTGTTCAGCTGCACATTTGGCTTTCAGCCAAAGGAGTCGTGTGCCATGCTTGTTTGCCTACCAGTGCTGCTTAGATTGGCAAATGCCCATGCAGTTTGAAGAGGGCAGGCGGAGGACTGGATGCCTGCCAGGAAGTGTGTGGGACTGATGCCACTGCTGGACTCCATAGCCTGGTAGGAATGAGGAGTACAAAGGCATTCAATAATCTGAATGTCCCTTTGCTTCAAGAGAGTGGTGCCAGGCAGCATTTAATGAGAGATTGCTTTGTTACAAAGTCCTCAACATCAAGTGGGCTGGTGAGCTCATTAACCTGACTGCAGCAAATAAAAAAGGCACACTCAGAAGACTCCCATGATAGCCTACTCAATGGTGTAAGAGCCCTTTTGCTTCCTTTATGGTGATCCATTAGCACGCAGCAGTGTAAACACCATAAAGCAAGCCAGGTTTCTGATTGTTCAACTAAAGTCTGTTTCCCCTTGGGGATTATACCACCAGTTGATATAGGATTTTTCCTCTTAAGACTTCTCACTACTATATAATGACCTTCTTTGCAATGAAGGATTTTGGGGTTTGCTCTTAAGAGCATAGCTCCAGTTAAGGAAACATGAATAGTTCAGGTGTCTGAAAGAAGGTAATGATGTAGGACATACAGAGAAACAAACTACAAAGTAGAGTGATCCCAAGGGGAAATCTTGCCGTGCACTTCTGAAGCCCAAAATGGTGAGCACATTACATTACTTTTCTATGTTCCCTTTATTTTTAGCTTTCATGGGGCTTTACACTTATACAGGAGGTAGGCCACCCCTGCAGTTAGGAGACAGTTAGTTCACTGAGCATCTGTCTCTGAGTGCTGCTCTGGCTCTCTGGGGATTGCATTACTCGGCAAAGGCTCTCCTGCAAGGATTCATTTCTCCTCCATTTGAAACATATTTGATGGTCGGTTGTGCAAAAATTCAACTTAGAGCATCTAAACAGAATGCTATAGAATAAACTTAAAAAAAAAAAAAACAAAAAAAAAAAAACCCACCTGTCAACTAAAAAGGCAAGGCAAAGGAAGACCAAAATGAAAACACCAAACATTTCAACATTTCATCTTTAACTATCTAAAGGCCATCTGTTGCTTTGTTATGTGTCCAATTACTAATCTGGGGATGTCAGACTAGGGGAAATGTGTGATTTAAGAGATTGGTTTGAGGAGCGGGAAGTAAAAAGCCCGTTGCTTTCAGGGTACCAGTTCAAATCCAGGACTAGGCACCAAGGAGTGGCAGGCATTGTCTTTTGGGTGATAACTGGTGGTCAAGATAAAATGAATTATCTTGGTCTTATTTTTAGTTGACATATGTCATCAGTAATTAAAATTACTATCTATATCTGGACATAGGACATGTTATTTTTGTTTTCTGCATAGTCATTTTGGTGAAAAGGACAAAGTCTAAGTGTGATGGAATCGTGTATGAGACTGTTCTGGCACTTAATTAAGAAAAAATAGAATATACCAAATTGACTTGTGCATATTTCTGAGTGAAATATGATGCAGTGACTAGAGAATTCAATGAAAAGTAAAAACACTGAAAATGCCTTATTTGTTAATGACATTGAATCCATTCAGCCGATTATATAAAACAAAAGCACCTGTGTACCTCGGTTTCCCAATTTGTTTAAATAATAAATATTTTTAAAGAAGGTTATTATCTTCAAATATGAATTCCTTGAAAATTAATTAGTTTCTGATCCATGTATCTATATTTACATGTAGGACTTATAGGCATGTAGATATGTATCTATACATTTGGACAAACATAAATGTCTCTGTATCTCTACATAGATATATGGATAGAAAGGTCAAGTTGGAAATATTGCTGACTTTATTTTGAACTGATGACTTGTTCAGCTTCAAATGGAAAAAGCACATAATGAGAAAAACAGCCTTCATTGGCGTATGGGAAATAGATTTTTAAAGGTATGGTTAGACCACTAAAATATCAGAAAGGCTTAATAAATATTGTAGAGGTCTTTTACTGGATGGTGAGCTTTCGGAGGGGAGACACCATAATTCATTTTTGACTTGTCCGTCTTTGTTTTCTTCACTGTATGTCTCATAGTACTTTAAATAAATACATTTAAAAAATTATTTAATTTACTGCATAGAGATTTCTCAGTGGGGAGATAGAATTGCATAGTAGGCAAAGCAGGGGTTTTGAAGTAAGTCCATCCTGAGCTGTAAGTACAACTTCTCGACTCATGAACTGTGTGTCCTTGGACAGGTTTCTTGACTTCTCTAAGCCTCAGGTACAAAATAGATGAGTTACTGCCTCACAGGAGATTAAAGGACTTAATATTTGAAAAGTAAGTTGAACATTGCTGGCATGTAATAGGTGGTATTATTACTGTTATTTCAGTCATATGCTATTTTGCGCTCCTGTTTATTCCTCCATCCTGTATTTATTGCATATCTACCAACCCATGCTCATTTTATTAAGCCATGTCCAGTGATCTCCATATGATATCACCAGAGGTAATAGAGTCCTTTAGAATTGTAAAAAAAAAAAAAAAAAAAAAAAAAAAAAAAAATAATCTTTAAATAAAAAAAAAAAAAAAAAAAAAAAAATTTTTTTAATATTCTTTTTTAGGGCACTCACCGGGCAAA
>NW_024412406.1:19702816-19709634 GCF_014898765.1 Herpailurus yagouaroundi
TGAAAATCTAAGAAAAGGGTAAATCCTCTTTTAAGCTCCACAGTATGCCCTATACAGGGAGCTGGATATCAATATTCTTTTTATTTTCAAAGGAGTTCAAACATAATATTGACTCATCTGGTATTATGAACTACAAAAGTAGGCCAAGGGCCGATATTCCACTAGGAGGCAGCACAACGTTGTGAGAAGGTCCAGGGCTTTGAGGTCCGTGAAGACCTGGGTTCAAATCAGCTCAGTCACAGACCAGCTGTGTGTGACTTGAAGCAAACCTCTTGCCTTCCCTGGGTCTCCTTGCCTTCATCCAGGCGGCGGGCATAAGGCTATCTTTGGAGAGTTCCTGTGAGGATGTGTGAAGTAGCAATGTACGATGCAAGGTGCCCACGAGGCAGTTTAGGATTGCTCGTTGCTTGCCACCTGTGTGAGGGCTGCGGGCAGCTGAAGCCCCGTGGACCCGCAGCGGAGCTGGAGAGCGCTAGGCGGCTCGGAAAGAGTGTAATGAAATGTCGGTAGAGAATGTGGGCCCACAGAGGGCCACAGACAGGAGTAGTGTGGAGCAGGGAAAGAAGCAGATGTTTCTTCTTAATGTTTATTTTTGAAAGAGAGAGAGAGAGAGAGAGAGAGAGAGAGAGAGAATGTGTGTGTGTGTGAGAGAGAGAGTGGGGAGGGGCAGAGAGTGAGAGGGAGACAGAGGGTCGAAAGCGGGCTCCACACTGATGCCAGAGAGCCCAGTGTGGGGCTCCAACCCGTGAACCCTGAGATCATGACCTGAGCCAAAGTCAGTCACTCAACCCACGGAGACACCCTGGTGCCCTGGAGATGTTTCTTCTTGATCTGGAGCTGAGTCAAGAAGAAATTGTCCCAGTTTTGTTGTGCAGTGGATCAGGACAAAAGAATAGACCTATAAGTATTTATCATGACATGGAATGACCTAGTCCAAGAAACCATTTTCTCTTGTTTAGGCTGCCACCCAATCTCTTCCTTCGTCTCCTTTTGTCTACTCTCGCCCTCTCTTAAATCCCTTTTCCATACTGAGGCCCCAATTCTGCGCTCCCCCCCCCCCCCCCCCGCCCACGACCCCGGCCAAAACATATATCCTTCCCTTGACTGTCTTATCCTAATTCTCCTTGCCTAGTTTGGACTTCTATGGAGGTATCAGTGGGTAAGGGGAGCATTCAAAGGAGAAAATGCCACAATTGCTATAGTCTAAGCCAGTTAACAAAACCCGCCAAGTAAATGAATTCCATTGTCTTCCTGTCTACAGTTTGTTCATTTAGTGAAAATGAACAAGCTGGTGTTCTGAATAAAAAACAAAGTCCTCTACATCTCAGGTTCGGTAGATTCATTTATATTTATCACTCAAATCATTCCCTGTTTTGTAATCTTACTTTTTGTCCTCTCGTAATTCAAAGCCCTTATATCTTAACCCCCTTCCCCCAACAATGTGAATCTCACAAGACCACATGTTACTCTGCCTCTGATTATTAGTTACTACATTTGCATATTGTGTTTGCTCATTATAATGTTATTAGCTCGAGAAGCAGATCTTGCAACAGAAGTTATCAGGAGTGACACTGTGCAGTTCTTTTTAGTGAGGACCTTTTCTCAACTTGGAGCTGTCATTTCTTTGATCGCAATAAAACAGTATCTTCCATTTTAAGAGTACTTTAATAATGCCTTCATGTATTTTATGCACTAAAACATGTTCTCCTAAATGCACTAAATTTGTTATTATAGTTCCATTAACATTCTATAAAAATATTGCCAATCATAAAATAAAAACATATAATTGTATCTTACGAACTATTCATCTAAATATATGTAGGCTCAATTTAGTGTCCCAGTTTGTTATAAGGACCTGGCATGCTATAATGCTATTTGTCTCTGAATCTTTTCTTCTAAGAATAAACGATATGCATACCTAGTCATTTATAATATACCAACCATAAGCTGTCTGGATGTAGCTCTTATGCTTTGTGTGCTAGCACAGTCTCTCAGCCAATAAGAGCTAGTGTGACAGTCTGTGCTAGACTTGCCCTCTCAGCCAATGAGTGTCAGTGTAACATAATGCAAGTGCTCTCAATTTCAGTCTCTTTTTGTCATTGTTATATGTTCCTGTGAGTAATTTTGACTCAGGATGGCTGACAGAAAATGTAATGGACCTGCCCATCCCCCCCAAATCAAGCAGAGAATACATTACCAAACATAAAGATTAATTTTGCAAGTGGCTGAAGGAGCTTAATGAAATGGTACGCAGAGCCAGATAAAGATCACAGGCAATTAGGGACTAGTGCTTTGACTTTATAAAGGGCATCAAAAACATTAGTGCAGCATGGAAGTACTGACCAACCATTATATGAACTGTGGTTGCAGGCCTGTATGGCTAGATTTCAGGGGATTTGAAGACGATGAAAGAGGGACTTTATCCCTCTATTCAGATGATGCTGTAAGGATGCCTTGGTAAGGACGGTTGAGCTATTGCTGATTCCATCTCCCTCTTTCTAGAAATGCATCTACTATGTTAAATGGGATACCCTTTATATGCCAAGTTCTTAGAATAAGAGACTTCTCTGATCCAGGAAAAAGTTTCTTTTTCAGATCAGTACTACACATCACCTTCGATGGTTCCCCAATCCTCCACTGACAGACTTGGGGCTATGTTTGGGCAGTTTGTTTCCTATTTACCTCTCCAGATTTAGCTCTCAATTTTCATCCTCACGTTGTGCCCTTTTGAATGTGCCATTCCTTGCATCTAACATGTTTGTGTCTTCTCGCCTCTTTTCGTAGTAAAATATAATCCTTGTTATCTTCACCCTAGCATTCCTCTTCAAGGAAGTCTTCCATGAATCTTCAAGTGGACCAGTCTCCATACCAGATTCCCATCTAATATGTTTCCATCTTGCAAACCTCTCTTTTGTCACAATGTACAATTCTTATTTATTTATGGCGTTATGTTATGAGACAATCACATGAAATCCCATCTAATATGCTTCCATCTTGCAAACCTCTCTTTCGTCACAATGTACAATTCTTATTTATTTATGGCGTTATGTTATGAGACAATCACATGAAAGCAGGAATTACATGTGTACCTTTACTCACCCACCATATACCCCGGCACCTAACATAGTATGCCTGGCATACTGTAGACACCTAATTATCATTTGTTGAATGACTGGATAGACTCAAAGTCACTTTCCAATTTCATTTCCCACCATCCTCCCATTTGCCTGTGCTCTTTATTACACAGTTATCTTAATGTCAATATGATACTCCCCAAACACATAATGTGCTTTCACATTTATCTGCCTACATTTATCATCTCTCTCCAGTCAGAAATGCATTTTATGCTTATTGAAATTATGCTCATAGCTTAAATGTCTTGTTCTCAGATATTCATATCCTAGTCCCCGCCCCCCAAATTTCTTTCTTTCTTTCTTTCTTTTTTCTCAGCACTTCTACAACATTTAATTACACCTTTAGTACTCTTCCCTTAGTCAATCTGGGCTGCTCTAACAAAACAGCATTGAGTGGGTTGCTTAAACAACAAACATTTATTTCTCACAGTTCTGGAGGCCGGAAGTCTGCAGTCAGGATGCCAGCATGGCTGGGGTCTTGGTGAAGGCCCTCTTCCTGGCTTACAGATGGCTGCCTTTTCACTGTATCTTTACATGTCTGAGACAGAGCTCTAGTGTCTTTCTCTCCTTACAAGGACACTAATTTTATCATTGGGGCTGTACCCTTATGACCTCACATAAATTTATTCACCCCCCAAAGGTCCCGCGTCCTAAAACCATCCTATTGGAGGTTAGGGTTTTGACATATGAATTTTGGGGGAACACAAACATGTAGTCCATAATACTTGTAGAGGGCCTAAATTATGCACGTTCTTTTTTCTTCAACTGATTTTTCCTAGCACTTACACACAGATTGGAACACAGATTATATGTACTTTATAAATATTTCTTGTTTTTTAATTAAATTAAAATGTGCCAACAAGTTTATTTTCCAACTCTTCAGGAGGCTGGTCCTTCACAGGGAAGAGTTAAAGTATAAGACATGGCTCCACTTTGCAGAAGGTAGTACTGGTGGACAGGATCATGTGCAAGGTCATAATGGACAACGAAGAGAGACAAGGCAGTGTTGAGGCTGTGTTGAGAGGGTGTGCTTATGGAGGTAGAGTGATTTCTGTGCAGCCTTTGTGAGGACTTTTGGGGTTGGACTGAGGAAGCAATCAGAATGTTTGGCTTAGCACAGCTCATTGCGTTATGTAAACCCTGCTTTCCCCTTCAGGAAAATTTACAATAGAGGTCTACATTATTCCTCAGGTTTCTAGAATTGAATTTGTGGGATTTGGGGAGTGGTTGACAGTGGGAAGATATAGGCCCCAAGACAGTCTGTTTCTTGTGGATCATGTAGTATTAAATGCTGACAAGAAGAGGGAAAATAGAGGTTAGGAAGGTGAAGACAGGCTTCATAGGCACAAGGAGAAAAATCTTTTTAACCCTTTTTGTTAAGCAATTACTTTATTTCCCCCCTCACATCCTTTCGTTATTTTATATTTCTACAATGGTCCTCAAATTATTCAGTCATTAAAAAAACTTACCATAACATTTGATGCAGTCACTGGCTCATTAAAGGTCATTTACGGTTTATGGGAAATTACATTGTGTGAAATGACATATGAAGCCCTGATGGGCTAAAGGGAAGGTATCCTGATTTGGGGTTAAGGATGTACTTAGGAAAATGGACGCGATGTGAACAGTTCATGGAATCCTGTAAACTCTTAGAGAATAATATGAAGTTAATTGCTGATGTCAGTTGAATGATACGGAAACAAAGGAAGCCAGCTTATTTACTTGTTTTAAGGAGTCTTACTTATATGCTTTAAAAAAATTTTTTTTTCAACGTTTATTTATTTTTGGGATAGAGAGAGACAGAGCATGAACGGGGGAGGGGCAGAGAGAGAGGGAGACACAGAATTTGAAACAGGCTCCAGGCTCTGAGCCATCAGCCCAGAGCCCGACGCGGGGCTCGAACTCACGGAGCGCGAGATCGTGACCTGGCTGAAGTCGGACGCTTAACCGACTGCGCCACCCAGGCGCCCCATGTTTTAAAGTGTCTACAGCTCAGTCTTGCTAGAATACAGAATCACAGGATGCTAGGGTTGAAAGGTCAGAAGAAATAATTTATCTCCTCTCAGCAAATCTGGATCTGTCAAAGTGAGTCCCTTTAGCAAAGATCCTGAAGAAAGAAAATATTACAACTTTCACACTGACTTATTTTTTCAAAACAACTCTTATTAGAAAAAAAATTGTTACGTATAACATGGATTTATCATCATTCAACTATTCTGAGTTCAATCTGAAGAATTACATGGCAAAGATGAGGAGACATTTTAAAATTCTTTCTCCCATTGAGTTAGGCATGGCAGTCTTCGTTTGCAAGACATTGTTATTCTCCTAAGAGAATTCCTACTGGAGAAAAACAAATCTCTCCCATCTTCTCTTGACCTCCCAGTTAACTTTGACTTAGCTCCATCTCTCATGGTTACATTTGGCTGACTGACGATGCGACGATAAGCAGTATCATACTTATCACAGCATCATATAGGCTGCCGTGACTATAGTTTTGTGTGTCTCTTCTTTACTTTAAAATAAATGGTAAGAGAAAAAAAAGAAATGAAAATAAAAGAAATGGTGGTATGATGGATACAGTAGTCCAAAATATTTGAATAGTTCTCTTATGGACATTTTGATAAATAGTAATTCCTTGCTTTTTAATAAGTCCATGTTAGAATTCATTTACACACCTTGTCCCAGGCTCTTCTTTTTCAGACTAAGTAATCTGTAATTTCTACACTTTTTTAATATGTTATATTGCAATGACTTTTTCTAACAATAATCATTCACTTTGAGTCTTTTCCCTCACAATATATTCTTATCGAGTACATTCTAGGTGGGCATAGAGTAGTCAACAAGCAGCCGAGCTTCCTGACTTCCTGGTGCTTGCCTTCCAATAGGGCTTTTACGCTACTCAAAGCACTGGGGAACCTAAAAGACGTGTACGGCATAATTCCTCCACCTAAGAAATTTCACCTCAACAGAAAGGGAAGGAAAACCTAAGATTAATTTTTGTTAAACTTATGTACCAGGTCCTGTGCAAGGCACTTTCACAAACAAATGTCATTTAATCCTCAAATACCCCTTCAAGTTATGTGTCATCTCTTGATTTTTTGCAGACAAGGCTGAGGTTCAGTGGAATTAAGTAACTTCCCGATATAACACAGGTAGGTGGAGTTGGAACTGGAACTAGTTTTTTGTGGACTCCAAGGCCCTAAACTTTTTTTTTTTTAATTATGTACACAAAGTAATACAAGGTGCTACTGTAATGGTTGCCACATAGGACTTGTACTATAACAGCATCTCTCAAATGTTAGTGTCCTTATGAAGTACCTAGAATTTTTTTTCATTTCTTAAAAATTCAGAATCTGATCCAGAAGGTTTGGGATAAGGCCTTCCAGAAATTGCAATTCCTTTTTTTTTTTTATTCCAAGATTTTATTTAAATTCAAGTTAGTTAGCATATAATGTAGAACTGGTTTCAGGGGCAGAATTTAGACTCATTGCTTACATTTAGCACCCAGTGCTCATTAGAAATGCCCTTCTTAATGCCCATCACCCATTGAGCCCATCCCGCCACCCACCTCCCCTCCAGCAACCCTCAGTTTGTTCTCTATAGTTAAGAGTCTCTTATGGTTTGCCTCCCTCTCTGTTTTTCTTTTCTTTTCTTTTCTTTTCTTTTCTTTTCTTTTCTTTTCTT
>NW_024412406.1:19709644-19783935 GCF_014898765.1 Herpailurus yagouaroundi
TTTTCTTTTCTTTTCTTTTCTTTTCTTTTCTTTTCTTTTCTTTTCTTTTCTTTTCTTTTCTTTTCTTTTCTTTTTCTCTCCCTTCCCTTATATACAATTCTAACAAGCCCCATGGTGATGCTGATGCCACTGGTTTAAGGACCATACTTTGAGTAGCAAGATGAGATAGGGATATAAGAGGTGAGAGGGAGAGTCCAGGTGTGGGGAGTACCGTAAAAAAGGTGACATTTTGAAGGGCCCTTGAATAAGAGGAAGGATTTCACAAGGCAGAAATTTCACAAGGCAACCACTTATTTTAACAGGTGAGAGTATGGAGTCAACAACAAATATGAATTTACCATCTATGTTATTAGCAGAATGGTGCTACCATTGACAAACTTAGGACACAGCTGGATTAGTTGGTTAGAGAAAATAATAATATGCCCACTATGTCATTTGTTCCCTAAATCTACTGCCTCTCTTTACTGGGTTCCTTCTTACAGAGACTGACTTTAGTGCCCATCCCCAGTAGGTAGATATTTAGATTGATTCCTGAGTGAGGATTTGTGGTGAATGTGGCAAAATGACATTTGGTGATAAAGATTTTATGATGGAGTGTGATGTCTGTGCTAGATAGGAAAAGACATAAAACTAGAGGTTGAGAAGGGTGAGAGACTGAGAAAAAGATCGAGGATCTAAATTTACTTTATGTCTTAGTGAATTGTGAGCAGATGAAGTGAAAGTGAGGGATTGAGAAAATGGGAAGATATATGTTGTGATCAGAGTGTGGGATATTGGAGTGAAATATTTCAGAGGTGGCACAAACACAAGTGATAATAAATTCTAAAGTTACCACGGAAGTGTATGGCTGAATTGAGATGGTGGAAGAAGGCCATTTGAGAAATTTTGATCATAGTCTATTGAATATATTATTTGCATAGATGATAAAATCTAGTAGGTTGATATTGGACATAATATATAAAGATGATCCAGGGGGCACCTGGGTGGCTCAGTTGGTTAAGCATCTCACTTTGGCTTAGGTCATGATCTCACAGTTCCTGAGTTCAAGCCCCATATCAGGCTCTGTACTGACAGTGAGGAGCCTGCTTGGGATTCTCTCACCCCCCCCCCGCCCCTCCCTGATTCATGCTTTCTCTCTCTTTCTCTCAAAATAAATAAATAAACTTAAAAAAAAATCTCTTAAAAAAAAGAACGTGAGCCATTTGAAGATGTGGTTTGGTAATTGGTAGATTATGGTGAGACAGAAGAATAGAATACAGTATAGCAAGATGGCATTAGCCTTAAAAGAGGAGAGAATTTGGGTAAGAGTAGAAAAGTAGAAACCTGAAAATGGAAATGGAATTTGGGAAATTCCAGTATAACTTCCTGTTTCATGTACATGTATTTACTTACACATTTAAGTATTTATTTATCTTTATTTTTTGGTGGGGGCTGGGGTTGGAAAAATGGTAAAAGGAGGGTTGAATGACAGCTCCATGTCAGAAAGAAATTTAAGAACTAAATGGGGACTGAGATGGAGGTTGGAAAGAAACTAGTTTACAAAACCGTGTGTTGGAAACAGTTAACAGATGCACAGAGGCCTACAATGGGTACCAAGACTCAGTGGGGTACAAAGACACAGTAGAATAGTAAGGGAAATAGCCAAAGGAGACAATATGCCACACCCTGGCACCTTGGGCCCTCCCCAGATTTAAAGTTTTTAAATCACCATGTAACAAAATCTATTATAATATCTCATTGATTCTCACCACAATCTTAGGTAATATACACTATTATATTTATTTTGTAAATGAGGAAAAAAGCCTCAGAGAAGGTGAGCAACAGTTTTAGAGATAAGTAGCCATGGAATTTAGAAGCTATAATGTCTAATATGTCATTGACATAAAGGCTGGCGTTGACCAAGATAAAGACCAGAATTAGAGAAGAGAGAATCCAACCAAAGATCATTCAACTAGTAAGTAACAGAACTCACTACAAAGGTAATGCTTTTGGCTCAGTAAGACATTTTTTGTGTGTGAGGTATGAAGGAAGAGATAATCTGAAACTCATGAAGTAAAAAAGAGGAATGAAGTAGCAAAACAAATAGGAAAGTGCTTCTGAGACAGAATCTTGTCATTGGAATAATTTGGAAGATTTACCAATCCTGTAATTTCTAAAGTAATGTTGGTGTGTATGTAGTGTCTACACCGGGGGTCAGTAAACTTTTACTATATAAGGCCATCATTGAAAATGCTTTGGAAACCATACAATCAGTGACAATTGCTCAAAACAACTTCTGTTTTGACTTGAAAGTAACCAAAGATAATACAGAAATAAGTGAGCATGACTGTATTCCAATAAAACTTTATTTACTTACAAAAGAAAGAAGTACAAGGGATTTGGCCTATAGTTTGCCAACCCTTGGTCTAGAACATTTCTCCTTCTAAAGGAGGAGAAACATCTTGATATTAGATAGGCTAACCCTGAGCAGGTGCGATAAGATAACTACTCAAGGGTTCATTCATTATTCTGATCCTTTAATTTCTAATTCTCCAGTGCCATACATGAAGTTCTACCGTAATCCTTTCTTGTTTGCTTAAACCTTGTGCCCACACTTAGTTCTGTGGCACTGTGTTTGCCTTTTGAGGTTGACTTTCTCCTTTTGCTTTTTTTGGTTTTGTTTTTCATTTCTACAAGATGTTGAGATCACTTGAAATGATAATACTGTCTCTCAAAGTTTAGGTAGTATGCCCAACTTGGCACCATGAATTTAATGAATGTGCATTTTATTACCAGGGCTCTTGGCTAGAGAACTGTGAAAATATAGGAAATTAAAAGTTTCCTGAAAAATATCGGAAAAATGTTTCTTGATTCAAAAGAGGATTGATCAAAACTCTGATTTAAAAGTTTGATGTAGGGATGGGTGTGGAAATTCCAAATATTTTCATAAAGAATTCCTCTCCAATAGACTCAATACATGTTTCTTCACAACAAAGGATCATGTTGATGTGATACAACATCATATATTTAAATCACACTATTCCTCTGGAGAATGTGTAGCCTAATAGAATGCCTCAGATAAAAACCAAGGTTTGTAATTTGGAGAAACTTTTTGGACAATTCCATTATACTTCATTTTAACAAGATGTGTCACTATAGGGGTGTTAAATATCAATCTGGCATTAAACAAAATAGGCCACCAAGGCATGCTCACCAACTGAGAAATAGAGTTACAATAATTATGAATAACTTTTGTCAATTGTTTTCAGTTACTTAAAGTGAGCTTTGTGCCTTTGTGATGCTCATAATTTTTCTTTTGCTTTTTTCTGCTATAGTGCAAACTAATATATTGCAGTGTGCATTTGAATTCCCTTTGCTACATAATGTTCATTAGGTGTAACATTTCATTTTAAGGTTCCCCTATAATTTTGGATTATATAAATCTAGAATTAGAGCTATCACTTATTTTTATCTAAAAAATTTTTTTTCTTGTATTTCACATCGTTGTTCTGGCACCGCGTCTAGTGTTTGGAATGTTATGTTGCCATCTTATTTACTTCATCTGTGTATTTCAGAACAAGACCGTCTCAAGGTGAGAGGTGGGTGGCTAAAAGGACAGAATCGTTCTTTTAGCAATCATAGAGCATTTACCTAAAAGATACAGACTGGTTAGATGTAGGTTATAGTTGATCCCAGTTAAGAAAAATGGGTAGGGATAGATAATAAACCACATTTATTTATCTTATTTGTTATTTATATTATTTTGAAGCCTGAGATGTGCTAACTGTGAATAGTATATCTAATTTTCTTTAGGTTGATTTGAATTATGCGTTTTTATGATGATGTTCTTGTTCTTTGAAGCATGCAAAAAAAAAATTTAGGGTGAATTTTTAGTTCCTTGGTAGGTCTTCTTTACTTAGGGAAGTGAAGTTGTTTAGCTTAGACTAATGAGATTCAAGTCCAAGGTCCAATACCTCAGCATGAGTCATATAGCTTTTCTTTATTCCAGGGACACCAAGTGCATCTGTTATCCAGCCAAATACATTACGAAAGTCCATCACTAGGTGAGTCAGGTGATGAAACAGAGATGAGATTGTGCACATCCATTTTCAAACAGGAAAACGACAGAATTGTGCATGTTTCAGACAGCAGTTCAGGAAAGTAATCTGTTATAGGAAATCTGAAACATATAATAATATATAAAGAGAAGTAATTTGGATGCGATCAGGCACGTTCAGGGTGGTATGGCCTTAGATGACAAGACAAGTAATTTGGGAAGTGAGTTTCCTATTTATTTATTATCCTAACAAAGGAAACAGTAAAATAGTAGATGCTAAATAGTTGTTGAATTAAATCAAACTTCTGGTTAAAAGTTGCCCAATTAGAAGGAAATGTTTAAGATAATGTGTTGATATGTGTACATCTGATATTTGCTTACGTTTTGATGATGATGATTGATACTCTTATTTGCTTCCTAAAGATAAATTCTTTCTCTCATTGTAATCCCCATCTCCACTTTCAGCTTGCTTTTCAGACTTCATCTCATTATTTTCCATTCAATTTGCAATGCAAGTGATTCTCCCAATATTTCTTCTGGAGGCTTTCTTTTTGCTTTCCTATTAAATTGAAACTGGATCTCATATTCTACATTTGTTGTATTCATTTTTTCTTGTTACCTCTCCTAGGACTTAGAGTGAATCTAAGAATATATGAAGTTGGTATGATAGGTTTCCATGATGTGTTTTCCATAAATGAGACCCTGGCAATGTATCATAAGGAAGTAGAAGATAGAATCTCTTGGTTATACCCTAGAGATTACAATATTGAAAAAATATCCCTGTATCATCACTGCAAACCTTTTTAAAACTCCCTAAAACTTACAAGGCACTGACGTAGGTTCTGTGACTCCAATTGCCGTGGTGACTTAAAAACTGTATTGAAACAGTTTTTCGAATTTTGTCATAAAGTATTTATGAGTACCTAAGGTGTGACTTAACTTTGTCAGTCTCAGTTTCCTCATGTGTAAATTTTGAGGAATGAGCTAAATTTGATATATTTCCAACTTTTTTTTTAAGTAACAAAAACATTTTAGAATTAAAGTGTGTTTTTGGTACCACAATGTATAAAACAGTGAAAAAGAAAGCATCCCCTGCTGGAAAGAGAAGGGAGCTCAGTCAGAACCTTTGGGGCCCCCCTCCCTGTCACTTCTCCTGGGTCTTTTCTGGTACTGTCTTGGAATACAGCTTGAAGCCTGGTGGACTAGATGGTTTCCAAAGTATTTTCCAAATTTATATTTCTAAACATCAGATGTAGTTCACCATGTTTAGCCCCACAAATAGGAGGTTTTGGATGTGTGTTGAATTAAACTGAACAATTGAATTGAATTAAGCTAACACCATTAGGTGTCTCCAGTATTCCTCCTAACTAGCCTCTATAAGAACAGCATGGAATATTCTTTGGTTTCTATATTCACCTGGCTTCTAGCAGTTTGTAAGACAAAATTCAGTTGCTTGTTTGGTCTCATTTGCATGATGTTAGGAGAGGTACATATTTGAGTCCCAGATGACAAGAGGTTTAATTTTTATTTGGCTCTATCTGTATACAAATACTTGTTTGATGGTATTTAGCAAAAATAAACAAGTCTATTAATAAAATACGGGGTAAAGGGTTCTCAGACGTAAAAGAATTTGTCAATAGCTTACTTACACAAGGCCGCCGAACAAGTATTTTAAATTCATTTTATTTATTTAATAATGTTTCCTCAAAAATTAACTGTGATATTTTAAGAATTATATAGTATTTCTAGAGATAAAATTGGTAACTGAATAAATTGATTGTTTTTTTCTGGGCCAAATAAGACTTTAGTAGGTTAGCATTTTAACAATTTAGAATAACTAAAGACTGTGGTTACTATACATGAATGAAAAATTATAAGTAGAATGATGGTTGTGGGGTAAAGAGCATCTCTCGGGGTAATAGAGAGACTTCTTTATTTTGGGTTGATGGCTGCCAGAATGCCATATTTTAAAAGATGTTCACGAAAGATATTTAAGAGGTTTTAGAAGGTTACTAACTTTTTTTAAAGTTTAAGTGCTTTTCTCTTCTCCTCCCCCAATCGGAAGAAATGGATAATCAAAGAAAAAAAAATGCATAGCCTTGGTAACAGGGAGTGGGAAAAGCATGGACAATTAAGTTTTACAACTAATTACTAAGACTCATTTTAAGGCAAGTAATTTCAACCTCATCCCGCCCCACCCTGCCACCCCACAATTGAAATCCGGAGCTACTAACCAATTGCCAATCTGACTGGGTTTAATTTCATTTCTACTACTTTTTTTGTGTACCCTCTGAAGTAGTGTCCAAACAAAGAGACAGTAGTCATAAAAAGTCTGTGAAAGAAAAATGGATACGTGGAAGAGTGAAGAAACAGTTCTCCGGGTTCACAAGGAATGGCGGAGATTGATCTTTCCCTATATCTAATTTGACCAGCTTGTTCCCAAATGGATTTTTGTTGGTTTATTTCCCTTCATATCTCAAATTCATGTAACCCTTTCTGCCTTTATCTGACAGAGAAAAATGCCATGTGTTAGGTTTAGAGTTAAAACCCCAAGAAATCTGGACCCTTCCAGTTGTGGAATCTGTTTTCCAAGGATTTGTTTTCCTTGAGGACTGGTTGTTGTGTTGATGGTGTGTGTTATGAAGGGATTCAGCAGTGACCATGACTGTTGAAATAGTCTCCCATTTATAGTGGTCAGACACTATTGAAGGACACTAGAAAGAGTTCTAACGCATCAATTGTTAGTATGTAAATATTTGTTTTTCATGAAAGCATTTATTTTGAGTCAGTGCCATAGTACGTCACATCCACTTTTGGCTTTTATTTAGTCTTCATGGTCTAGGAATTTGAGAGTCAAAATAGTAGCTGGGTTTGTTTTATCACCTTTAGTATAAAGTTGACAATCCTACCTGTAAAGGTCTTACATTTGAAATTTTGTTTTGTCATGTGTCGGTTTAATATTAGATCATAAAAGTGCTAAATATATCCAGAAACTGTAATGAGGAGGTCTTTACAAATGTGAACATGAGGAAATATTAATTGACCTTTGAGACAGCCTAGTGAAGGGCTCACTACTTGAAAATTCTATTTGAGTTTCTACAATCACTCATGCAGAGACTTCTACCTTTTGGAGACCCAATGGGACACCTATACAAGATGCTTCTCTGAACTCAAGTGGTTTCTGGGACCCATGAACTCAGAAAAGCAAGCAGACCCATGTCAGGGATGAGTTACGCACACTGGACACAGGAACACCACATTTTGTTAAGTAAGAAGAGGTTAATGTCAATGCATATTAGCTTTACTGAATCTCTTCATCTTTTGATATTTCCTAGTTCTCAGTACTGGGATTACTGCTTTTTGGGATTTACCTCTAAATCGATTAAAGTGATTGCATCAAATTGTAAGGGAATGTCTACTAATTTATTATTTCTTTAATAAAATAAGAAAGTAAAGTTTAGTTCTTCCTGAGTTTGTAGAAATTGTGGCTAAATACCAATAAAAAAACATGGAATATAGCAAAATTTCATTACAACTTAAATGGCTGAGGGTTATTTGACCACCTCTACGTTGATGTGGCTGAAGTGATCCTAGAGTATTGGTAGGTAATGAAAGAGTGATCCTAGTAAAATACTAGCTCTAGGAAAATGATCAAGTATATGATGTAAGCCTCCATTATTTGATTAAATCCTGTTTTCCCTGTTACAATGAGGGTTGTGTTCTTAACGGATTTTTTCCCTGTTAAATTCTCAGTAGCCAAAAAGTGCCTGGCACATAGTATGTGCTTTGTAAATATTGGCTGAATTGTATCTATTTAATCTATAGCCCTGTTCCAAGTACAAGTGAGAAATGTAAATGTACTTATTGCTGGCAGTTGGATGGGGGACAGACTTTAATCATGAGACTCTTCTTACGTCTCATCTTCTTTTCTAGGCAGCATAGTGAGGGAAGTAGGGCCCTGTTAGGCTTTCACAAACTCCATTACTGAGTGGCCACCACCAGCATTTCATCAAGGTCAATCTCCATCTTATTTTAGATGAGTTTTTGGGGGGGGACACTTGATAAGTTTCAGCTTTATTATAACAGAAAAACAAAATCATGATTTTTTTCCAGATTGAAGCTTGCCTTAACCTTGATACATTAAAGCTTTGGCCTCAGTGTTGATCACCTATTTATAGATATGTACTATTACCTATTACCATAGCCTGTGGTATACTTTTGTTGAAGCAGCATGAAGAAATATTAACCTTAAGCTTCTTAGACAAGTCTTACAGTATCTTCTTGTAACCCACATCTCAAAGTAAAGATGATCAGCACAGTGTAATTTTGAAATATTTAGAATCACAGATTTGTTTAATGAATTGGATGTCAATCATTGATATGGGTACTAATTAATTACTTTGGTGAATGTAGATAGAGTTACTGAGTTTTTAGAGAGCTTTATATCTATATCTTAAGATAGCATAGCTGTGATCATGTCTTCGTTCATTCAATAACATTTGGTGAGGCTTTTCCAGGAAGCAGTTTCTCTGTTAGGAGATGGTGCTACAATTTCTAATGCAACACATTTACTGCCCTGAGGAGATCTCAGTCTAGGAGTAGAGGAAGGAAATTAGAGAACCTGGATTACTGTGGTAAAATTGTACCTAAAGTGCTATAGAAGCATATAGAAGAAGGGCAGTGAAATAAGGTATTGGAGGGATACCCAGGATGACTTCTCAAGTGAATACATATTGATTAGACATAGAACAGGACAAAGGGACAAATGGATATTTGAAAAAGAATGACATCTTTGGGTAAATCTTTGCAGATGGTAAAGCTAGACGGGTCAGTGGGAGGTATCCATTTTGGATCTACGGTGATAAGCTAAGGATTGTATTCTGAAAGATATGGGAAGCTCCTAATGGGCTTTCAGAAAGGAAATGTCATGATCAGTCTAGTAGTTTTGAAACATCATTTTGAAACATTGTGAGAGGGGAAGGGGCTGAAGATGGACCCTCCAGGTGGCAAATAGTATTGAAGCTTGAATGAGACACTGGAAATTGAATTATTGGAAAAAATACACATAGAGATATGAAATTTTTATTTCTTGCATTTAAAGGGATTTCAAATTGGAAGTGTGGGGTGAGTTAGAGGGAGGAGCTTATGATAAATACAAGGCTTCTGGAATATAGGAGGGAAAGATGAAAACTATGAATTTCATATATTTGAGATCCTGTGGGGTTTCAAGATGGAGATTTCTAGTAGCTGGGTAGGTGTTTGTATCAGGCATCTAAGAGTATTAAGTTGGAGATACAGATTTAGGAGTCTCAAATAGTTTTTAAAGTAAGAGTCTGCAAGTGAGACAGTGCACTGGGTGATAAAGGGAAATGTTTAAGAATGAATTCATTGGAAGCAACCACATTTCAGAGGAAAGTGGAGTAGGAAGAAAGGAAAACAGGAAGGAATGGCTGTTGATACAATAGGAAAGCCATCAGAGGATGATGCCACAGAAGTTAAGGAAGCAGAGTTCCACAAAGGAGGGTGTGGTCAACAATGCACAATGCCCCTAGAGAAGTTAGGGATTTAAGCGGGGGTGGGGGGGGGGGGGGGGGGGGGGGGGAAGATACCCATGGAATTTGGTGAAACTGGGTAATCACTGGTGACCTTGAAGAAATAATTTCAGCGAGGTAATAGGTACTGAATCAAGGTTTTAATGAGACATGGGATGACTGAGAAGGGAGTTAAGGAAGCACAATTACTGATAGTATGCTATGAGTTACATTAACACCTTATAAAGAAGTTCGCCTTATATGGGAATTCAGAAGAATGACTAATGAGCAGAATTAGCATCTAGGAAATAATGAGCATCTAGTTAGATGCTACTAGAAGAGCAAGGAAGATTTCAGGGAGAAGATAACATTTGATTTAAGCTTTGAAATAGAGGAGTAAGATTTTTACAGAAAGGAAAGTAGAGGAGATTTTTCAAGTGGAAAAAAATGACATTAATGTGCACGTGAAAACATAATCTCAAACTTTGGCTTGCAGCCAAATCACCTGGAAATCTTGTTAGAACATAGCCAGCTACCTCAGCAGGTCTGGGGTGGGGCCTCAGAAGTTTCATTTCTAACAAGTTTCCAAGGTGATACAGTTGTTGCTGATCTGTAGACCATACTTTGAGAACCACTCTGAATGGAAATGAATTATGCATAAAGGAATAGCAAGAGAAGAAGTTAGAAGAAAGTTTGGGGTCAAATGAAAGAAGAGCTTGAATATTTGACTAAAGGCCAGTTCTGTTTCTCAGAAATTACAAAGTTCTTAGGAAATTACAAAGTTCCTTTGGACAATAACATGATTCAAGTTTTACTCTTAGGGGCTTCATTTTTTAGTTCTAGGAAGGATTCATTCATTCATGCATGCATTAAATGTAAATACAAATATTTACTGAATCATGTGGAAATCATGGTGCCAGATAGGGAGAATTTTTAGGAGTTTATTACAATAGTTTCTCTCTAGGTCAATGGTAACAGAAACTGTAAGAAAATAATAAGATGGGTTCAAGAGTTATTTTTTTAAATAAAAATAATTTATTCAATGGGCTTCTACAGAATAACTAGATATTAGCCATTGCTTCTTTTTTTTAGTTTTTATTTTAATTTCAGTATGGTTAACATACAGTGTTATATTAGTTTCAGATGTACAATATAGTGACTCAACAATTCCATACATCACTAGATGCACATCACAACAAGTGCACTCCTTAATCCCCACCATCTGTTTCACCCCCCCCCCCCCCCCCCACCTACCAAGGGTTATTCTGAAGGAAGAATGGATGAACCAATGATGAATGTAAAGTTTTGTAACTGAGAGAATGGCTATGCCATTAAGAGAAACGTGAACATCACAAGGGGGAGGTAACTTCTGGAGAGAAGTCGTTCTTTGAACTATTATATCACATAGCATTTCATTAGGGACCTGCTAAATTTGAAGTACTTGTGAGGCATCCAGGTTAAAATGTCCCCAAGGCAGTGGAACCAAAGAGAGAAATTAAGCCTGGCTCATAGTTAAAGCCATAGGAATGGTGATCCTCACCAGAACTTGAAGAGCTTAAAGTATTGTGGGCTATGGAGTTAAATACTACACAGCTTAAGATTTCAAGCATAAAGCAGTCTAGGTGTTGACAAGTTTTAGGAGAAGGCCATGGAAGTGTGGAATGGAGGCTGAAATGGAACAAGACAAAAAGACATTTAACTTGAGGAGGTCAAGGAATTCAAATTAGGTTTTTGGGTCATCGAATAGATGCTAAACTTGTCCAGGAAGAGAGCTGAAGAGAGATTCAGTGAATTGTTCAAGAGTTCAGTGAATTCTGGAACGTGACCAGGAAAACAACATATGGAGCGACATGGAGGAATAGAGTATCGTATATTTACAGGAGTGTGGGCATCACCTAAGGTATAAGTACGTTTAAGAGGGAGGCAGGGCTGAAGGCAACCAGAAAAATTCTGACTATTCCTTCCCAAGCTACCCCTCATTCCTCAAATGCTGTGAAACATGGGGAGCAGGAGAAAAAGTGGCTCTTATTTGAAAGGACCAAATGGGGAGTAAGATTGAGAGTCCATGTGGATGATCCAACAACCTAGGAATGCTGGAAAGGCATTTTGTGAAAAATCCATGGCTAGAGGTTTAGGGGAAGATATCCTGAGACCAGGGTTTCAGTGAAAGGGTGGGCAAAAAGGACAGGGCTGGGAGCATGAGTTAGGAAGGGTGAATACAGTACTTGAATGATTGGTAGAGAACGGGTGAGTGGAGAGGCATGCATTTTGAGGGTGGCCCAATATAACCTTTCCTGGTAATTCAGACATGGAAATTTATTTATTTATTTACTTATTTATTTATCTAAAATTTTTTTTAAAAACATTTATTTATTTTTGAGAGACAGAGAGAGACAGAGTGCAAGCAGGGGAGGGGCAGAGAGAGAGAGACACCGAATCTGAAGCAGGCTCCAGGCTCTCAGCTGTCAGCACAGAGCCAAATGCAGGCCGTGAGATCATGACCTGAGCCAAAGTCAGACACTTAACTGACTGAGCCACCAAGGCTCCCCGACATGGGAATTTATTTAAAATCACCTGTCCATTCTATTTTTCTGCTAGATGCACAACATTATTTATTTTGTGTTTTTCAAAGGATACAAGATTACATCATTTTTTAAAAGTGCATATTTAAATTTTCTTTACGATTTTGAGTTTTGTGGAATGTCATTGTCAAATCTGAGAATGTAGTGGATTCAGAGTACTTGTTTGGAACTCAAGAATTTTAAATGTGATCTTAGAGACATGGGATTCTACTCTAACTTGGATGTTTACTTATTTTTCCATTATGAAAAAGAAGCAATTAGAAAGATCCAGTTGGCTAAATGGCTGCTCTGAAAATTTCCAGGGAAATACACCAATTTCTAAGGTGATTTTATACAATTCATTGAAATGATAGTACATTATTTTAATTTTATTTTCCCTTAGTTTATCAGTATTTATTTATGAATCTTACTCCATTTTTTATCTCATCTCCCAGATCTCTTTTGTGGAGTAGTTGCAACCACAAGTTGGGTTTACAAAACTTCACTGGTTTTAAAGGTCAACATGTAAATGAACTAATTAGGTCAATGCAAATCACTGTAGCACTTTCTGTTACAAACCTCACACCTTTTAAATTCTTTCTGAATTAAATAATGAGCCATATTGTTAACAGAGCTAGCATAACATAAAAAAAAGATATTAAATACTTAAGATTCCTAGATAAACAGAAAACTCATTTGCAGATATTTTACAATGATAAAATAATGCATAAAATTATAAGATTTACACAGTACAATATTTACAAAATGGAAATGTAACCTTAGTGCTGAGGAGAACAGGAAATTATAAATGGAACTGAAAGGACTCAGGGAAATGGAACCAACTCTCCATTTGTCTAAAAAGAATTTCTCTTTCGGCTTTCTAAAAAAAAAAAAAAAAATTCTTAAAACAACAAGTACACAGACAACTAAACTTACGCAACCCCAAACAATATAAAAACCTCTATCATCCTGAGTATCTCTATTATTTAGAAATATTTAAGTTTCATTGCATTAATTACTTTTGCTATTAGTTTTGCAGTCCATAAAGCAGATATATAGGTATATATGTGTATATGTAGTACATAAATATATATGTATGTGTATAAATATCTGTATAGATATAGCTGAGCTATATTTTGGCTGCAGGACAGATAATATAAAAACAACTCATCAAACTTTTGGCTGCAGTATGGGTAACTGTTATAAAGGTAGGCCCCTCTTATCTGTAGTTTTGCTCTCCATGGTTTCAGTTACCTGTGGCCAACCAAGGTCCAGAAGGAGATGATTCAGTGGTAGGCTAACGCTACGTTGCAATGCTTACGGCGTTCCCCTCCCTTCATGTCATCACGTAGGCATTTTATCATCTCGCGTCATCACGCGAGATGTGCAATACAGTAAGGAGTACAATACACAATAAGCTATTTTGAGAGAGAGAGAGCACATTCACTTAACCTTTATTACAACACATTGTGATAATTATTCTATATTATTGTGGTTTTTAACCTTTACTGTGTCTTATTTATAAATTCAGCTTTATCATAGATAGGTACATACAGGAAAAACATAGTATGTGTATGGTTCAGTACTCCCTGTGGTTTCCGGCATCTGCTGGGGTTCTTGGAAGGTGTCCCTGGTGGATAAGGGGAGACTACTGTATTCTGCGTCAAGATTCCTAAATTACTTAAGTTCTTAGAATTTAAAAGGATGGATATTAAATTTAACTATATGCAACTCATGGGTGGATTAAAAATCAGGTTTAAATTCTGCAAAATAGTTCTTTTCTGTTGACAAAGTGATTGGAGTCCATAAAATATGTTTTATGGACTACTGAATACATTCCATTCTTAGCCTTGTATCAGAACTAGAAGTAGGAAACCCCTTTTCCTTTCTTTTACTACTTTGAGCATTTCAAAGACACCAGATGCCTCGATTCTGAAAATAATACTTAAATTTTTTATTTTGATATACGAGTGAATTCATCCCTAAAAATATAATGAAATGGACATAATTTTCTTCCTGGTATCTACCAATATATGACTTCTCCATAGAAGTTTCATTTCTTTTAAAATCTTGAGTATTTTTATTTTTTAAATATAGTGGGATTTTTAAAAAGAATAACAAATGAGAGAGTAACTTATAATATATTAATTCATGCAACAGCAGCTGCCTCTCTTGCTATTAGAGTGTGCTTATGTTCTCAGTTTGGGTGAGAGAGCTCATGTGAGCACACTTCTCTTGTAAAAGAGACAGCTGCTGCTGCATGTATTAATACATATCAAATGGCTCCAGAGTAAACAAAATGCTATAAATTACTTGAAGCCTTCTGCTGACGTCACCAACACAGAGCCGACAGGAGAGCTGATGAGATTCTTTTCCTGCTGTGTGACATCACTGCAGTTAACAGAGATACGGAATGGATTTCACCACCTTGTTTTTGTTTATTGGCCTAAATGTGTCATCCACAACACTATTCACGTTCTTCTCAGTTGATTCACAGAAAGAGTATAGCTGCCTTTTTTTAAAAAGTTCAGTTTGTATATTTTAGCCTTTTTTTTTGGTCCTTCACGATACATTCCCAGGTCCTGCCTAATGCTGGTACCAATAGAATTCCTGGTGCTCAATCAGAGCTGGCTCATTCTCTGGGGAACTGTGAAGTGGAAGAGACAAAAAACAAACAAACGAAAAAACAAACAAACAAACAAACAAACAAAACAAGAAGCATTTGCATTTGGCCAAGAAGCTGATGCACTTTGGGGAAACCTTTAGGTTAAGTTACCTAGATCCTTCTGTGTAAGGCTCTCGATGCGGGCTGGTCGGTCGGTGGATGCAGCTAAAATGCCTGTTGCTGCTTGCATCATCTTGCTTGTGTGCTTCTGCAGGTGTCCTTGAAAGCATGGTGGGTTTTTAACTATATTAATAACTTATGTTTATATTGTTTGCTGTATGAAATATGCTATTTTTGACAATTATATTTTTAACTATATTAATTTTTAAAACTATATTAATAACTTCTGTTTATATTGTTTACTGTACGAAATATACTATTTTTGACAAGTATACAAAACAATGCAAGTATATCATAATATTTATATTCACAGATAATTTAAGAACCTCTTTAAACCTTGTAAAAGAACATTTCCCATTTATATTATATTAAGAACAAACACATTAGGGGCGCCTGGGTGGCGCAGTCGGTTAAGCATCCGACTTCAGCCAGGTCACGATCTCGCGCTCCGTGAGTTCGAGCCCCGCGTCAGGCTCTGGGCTGATGGCTCAGAGCCTGGAGCCTGTTTCCGATTCTGTGTCTCCCTCTCTCTCTGCCCCTCCCCCGTTCATGCTCTGTCTCTCTCTGTCCCAAAAATAAATAAAACGTTGAAAAAAAATTAAAAAAAAAAAAAAGAACAAACATTAAATCTTAGAGGAACAAAGAAACATTTTTTCAGGTACTTTGCATTTGTATTCTACATTTTGATAAAGGAAAACCTCTTTTTTTCAGTCCTTTTCTTATAGGGATCTTCATAAATTTACTTAATAAAACAAGTAAATTTATGGTTCTGTAAGAGTAAACACATATATTTGTTAATCTTAAGGTGTTTGTAGAACTAGGTAAAGAAGGCTGTTAGTATCTGACCTCTTTCTCTTAATCAGGATTGGGAGTTCTAATTGGCTTAGAGGAAATTTTGTATCCTGGTAACCTCAGGACATCCTAGATACACTAAAGCTTATGGTTCAAGGAGAAACCATTATTAAAGATAAAAAGGAGTATCTGATTTGAAATAATTCCTAGACCTCTTTTCTATCCAAATGACTTTTTCTTTTCTTTCTTTTTCTTTCTTTCTTTCTTTCTTTCTTTCTTTCTTTCTTTCTTTCTTTCTCTCTCTCTCTCTCTCTTTCTTTCTTTCTTTCTTTCTTTCTTTCTTTCTTTCCTTCTTTCTTTGAAAAAGCAATGAATAAATTAGAAACCATATCTTTGTTCTAAGAGCCTAATTCCAAAGACATCCTAATAGAATGTCATAGGTCATGTGTAAGGCATTGTAATGCAGATCTGCAGATCTATATCTCACATAGACGTGAGCCTCCACTGCTACAGATGAGTGCAGGCCCATCCCTTTAATAGCCAGAGAAAGCAACGAATCCCCTACCCCAATTTCCTCTTGGCAATACTCTGCAGAAGCGTCCTTGAAGGTGCAAACTTATCCAAACTCTCCTAAATTGCAAATGTCTTTATAAGTTTATTATACTATCCTTCAAGAGTTGCAAAAGACCATTTCAAATGCTATATTAATTACATAAGGAGATGCGTTTCCTTATTCATATTGAATCAAGGCCAAGTAACAAAAGGAATCTTTCTGATGCTTACAATGAGACCTGTCTCCTAATCAGAAATGGATGTTAGAAATCATTTCAGTCAATCTTCTTATTTCTCATATGAGGAAACTGAGGTCCAGCGAGGTGAAATAATTTAATCAGAGGTCAGGCTTTTCTTATTGGATATTCTCTTCATTTGTAGTTTTTCTTGGACTCCCGATACTGTTTTTAGAAAATAAGAATAGCAAAAAAAAAAAAAGGTATAAGAAGCTTTGCCTAGTATTGGTTAAAGAAAGGCTATCATTTTGTGAAAGGTTGTTTTCAGTTTTGTTTTTTTATCATTGCTATGCAAGAGAACACTTGAAAAGGGATGTCCCCCATCTGCACTGAGACACCCTGTATAAATAAATAACAGCCCTAACTCTAAAGGATAATGCATATATTACAAAGATATATTTAATAGGCACCAATTTCTTAAAATATTTGGCTATTAAATGATTTACTAGCAAGACCAATGATGAAGTATGACCCTGCCTCATGTTAAATAAGAATGATTCACAAAACTTTGTTTTCAAAAAGTTTTCAGTGTTTTGTATTGGAAAATAGAAAAAAGAGCAATTATTTTCAAATGAGCCTCTGTAAGTGGTATCCCTTTTCTTTTTTAATTGATTACTGAATTAATTTAGAAAGTGTCCCCAAAAGAAAAGTGTTTGATTTCTTTAAAAGCACATGCTTTTATTCATCATTTTTGTTTTCCAAATTCCATTTTTATCTATCTGGAAATTTTAAGGGAAAGTGAAATGGAGGAAGGGATAGTTAGGAACAGCCTATGGACCCTAGAGAAAGGCCATTAGAACCATCAGGATAGTACATGGCAATTTGGGTGCATAAACTTCAAGTGCTTACATTTCTTTAACAAGGTAGCAGCACAGAATTCCTGGCTCCCATTGGTGCTTATGGTAGGGTAGAAAAGTTCTGTGCCACCAAAGAGGCGGGTATTATGAAGAGGATTAGAAAGGATTTCAAGAAAAGGGTGATGTGGGGGAGGGGAATGTCACCCTGAACAGAAAAAAAAAAAAAAAATCAACAAAGGGGAAGAGAGAGCCTGCCAGCTGCCCAGCTCCATTTCATGGAGAGGCTCCACAGCTGTTCCCTGAAGGCTCTGATGAGAATCCCTAGATACTGTTTTGCTCTTTTCCAAGGACTCCCATCACCAAGTGTCTGTTTTCCCCCAGAAGGGATAACAATTAGAAGGAAACTCAGGCAAGAAGACATAGCTTGCACTTCAGGTGGGATTTATGTAGATTCACCGAGATGTTTGGGAGATTGAAATGAACTGAGAACTGTGTGACATACCCAGTGCCCTTGGAAGTTCTGTATGTTTGGAAAATTATCTGAATCTCAATCATTTCTCATTATTGTGCATAGTACCGTTTTACAAGAAATATACAAATATCACATTTGAAAATATTCTATTTGAGAATGGAACATTTCTGCTGATAACTCACTTGTCTTGTAATTCAGTAAGCAATGATGATTTGTTAGTACGTAGCCCCAAGTAAAACTAAAATTACTAGATCTAGTAATTTCTAGACTAAAGCAATTGGTGAATATGCCAATGGCGGCGGGGGTGGGGGGCATCAGATAGGAGAAAATCTCCCTTCTTTCCCATAAAAGGACTTGGAAGGATGATAAAGTTAGTTTATTAAAGGTAGATATAGGTACACTGCTCTACTGGGACACCTACACATTAGCAGTCCTTTTGTTAGCTCTGAAATTATTTATTATTGATTCAGTTTCTACAGGAACCAATATTATAAAGTGCTGAGTCTGTCAGAAATTGAATAGTACTTACCATTATTTTTTATACCTTATGTTTAGAGTTGCTTCTATTACAGATTCTAAACTTTGAAACATATCTTTAGGTATGGTATAACATTTGAAGACATAATTATTAGTCAAAGAGTGATAAATGTGTACTATTGTTAAAATTTTTATTTTTTTCTTGGTAATTTAACTATATAAAACAAATCATTGTTTTAATTTGAGTTGGAGGAGCAAGCAGCTTAGTCCAGTTGAGAAGTTAGTTATAACACTCTGGAACAGAAAGTCCTTACCAAATTTTAAAATGCTGTCGTTCTCCAATATTAAGGTCATTTTAATTTGCTTTTTGGTGTCTTGTATTTCTCTTCATACTTCTTACAGATATTTATGAAATTTCATGGAGAGAAGCTTCTCTATATTATCTAGTGAAGGTTCGGAGGTCCAAATTTTTCATTTGGTAATTCTCATTTCATAGTTGGGAAAACGGGAGCACCCAAAAGTTAAGTGAGTTCATCTAAGACATTCAGTTACTGAACTTGGTAGAGGAGGCCCAGTCTTTCACTCTCCTAAGAATTCTGTAATCTAGCCTTGACAATCCTCAGGGGATTCTTTCCCTTGCTCTAGGAAGACTTAGTTATATACCTTTATTGAAGTCACCCAACTGTGAATTCAGGTTGGCTTTGATTTTGGAGAACTGTGGGTAAGCTTAGAAAGTCACCCCATTAGTTCCCCCAAAGAGCCTTATGGAGGGATTTGTTGAAGAGCAGCATGGTAGAGTAGAAAGACCATAGGATTTAGAGTCAGGTCGAGCTGAGTTGGTTAGGATCCTGGTTCTGTGTTTTTATGACTTGCAGTGGCTGAGGAAGAAAGACTGAAATCCACTAAGATTGTTTCCCCATAGCCATGTCTAATTTATATCATAAAAGGTACATGATCCACCTGCTATGGTGAATGTTTAACTGAAATGTTTCTTCCCTTCCTGATTGATCTGCTTGGTCAATCCTAAGGTATCCTCTAGGATGTGAGTCATTTGGGGACACAAATGAAAATGTTTACCCCAAATCCCAGGGTAAGTACCATACTCTGGCCTTATTTTAGGCTTCACTCTGCTAGCCTAGCTGGCCTTATGAACTCCTAAATCCTCTCCTGGTGCATTAAGAATATTTGGTGATTAAAACCAGCATCCCAAGATACCTTTCTGCTTGTGCTGTTTCAGGGTAATTGCTTATAGTGTCCCAAGTAAAGTAGACCAAACCTCAAACAGTAGTCAGATTATGAATTCCGTGACATGAAGAGTAAGTGATGGTGAAAATCATGAGAGAATTCTGAAGAGGGTTTTGAATGAGTTGCAGCCATGCTAGCCTACTCTACGCAATCAAGTTCATGAGGTTATGGTTTTTTCAAATTTCTATAGATACTATTGGGCTTAATACATGTAATTAATTTAAAAGTGCTGCTAAATTTACACAGCATTTTGTCTTTATCTCAACAGATACTAGAAGCACAATTACTGTCATGTGGTGGGTGATCCATGGGACTTTCATGGTTTTGTTATATGGTTTTGCTTCTGCTTCTTTTATTGAAGAAGTGTGGGATCTACTGGTATAGCAGAGAGAACTTTGGCCTAGAATTTTAGAGATGCTGGTTTGAGTCCTGGCCCCTCCACTTCCACACCACATGACCTTCATCAACTTTCTTTTCCTTCCTGTATTTTTTTTTCCTCATGAGGGAAAATAGCTAAATAAAAGCTTTTTATTCATATCATTAGTATTTATAGTATATGAGAATATTTTGTAATAAGCAAGTTATCAAAGCAGTGTTACCCACATAGCTTTATTTGGGACTGAAAATTGAACAAGTTAAGTGAAACTACAAAAAATATTTGTAGTTACTCTTTAACATTTCAAAGACATTTTTATTGAGTACTCAGCGATGAGCTAGGTGGCAGTTAACATCAAAGACTAAATTGTTACTTGAAGAAAATTCTGGTATTTTAAACAAAATTACAAAATAAAATTTTCAATTCAAATGGATTTTTAATGCCTGCATCAAACTTTTCACTAGCCTTGTCCAGAAGAGTCGTGCTATTTTCCATGTGACCGTATCATCCATAGATGGTGCCAGACTTTGTAAAGGACTAAAATCTTAACATAAATGTCACTCGTTTACATATGTATATGTTCAGTAAATACGAGTTTCTAATCCATTTAAAAGTCTTCAAGGCTGAGTATAAGCACGGTAATCTGACAATTCCTGTCTGGAATTCACAGTGCTGGGACAATTTGTGTAAAAATTTGAGAAAATATTACTCCTTTCGCATTCAGATACTGAGGTCTTAAATAACTCAAATGCTCCCAGCACTTAACTTATATTAACACAACTAGAACTCATGAAAACTCAGATAAGGTGGACGCTATTATTTTCCCCTATCTTACAGGTGAGAAAACATTACCACACAGAGATTAATAATTTGGTCAAGGCAGCTTCTAAGTGGTACAGGCAGAATTTCGCTGTTTGGTTGCCGAATCTGTTCTCTTAATTTGTAATGTTCTGACTTATTGAATACTTACAATCGGCCAGATCCTGGGGGCTCTAAATTCATTACTGATAAAAAGCCACAATCCCCAAAGTAACCCAGCTGATGAGGGAAAGAGCTGAGTCTAATCAATTCCTGTCTAAGTTCGATTAAGCCTCTGTTTGTGTGTATGTGTTTAATAACAGCTTTATTGAGATATCCTTCACATACCATAAAATCCACCCTTTTATAAATCTACAATTCAGTGATTTTTAGGATATTCACAGTTGTTCAATCATTACAGCAATGTAATTTTAGGGTATTTTTTATCACCCCCAAAAGAACCTTGTACGCATTAGAAGTCACTTCTCTTTCTCCCTTCATCTAGCCCCTGGAAAGCACTAATCTACTTTGTGCTTATATGGATTTGCCTATTCTGCAAGTTTCATCTAAATGGAATACAATATGTGGTTTTGTGTGTGTGTGTGCGTGTGACTGGCTACATTCATTTTATTTATTATTATTATTATTATTATTTAAAAATGTTTATTGGTTTTGAGAGAAGAGAGAGAGAATGCGAGCTGGGGGAGGCGCAGAGAGAGAGAGTGGGAGAGAGAGAAATCCCAAGCAGGCTTCACACTGTCAGCTCAGAGCCCCAAACAGGGCTCAAATCCACGAACCATGTGATCATGACCTGAACGAAATCAAGAGTTGGAAGCTTAACTGACTGAGCCACCCAGGCGCCCCTGTATTCATTTTAGCAAAATGTATTGAAGGTTGATATGTGTAGCAAGCATCAGGACTTCATTCCTTATTATTTGTTAAGTAATATTCCATAATATAGATAAAAAGGATTTTTTTTGTATCCATTCATCAGTTGATGGACATTTAGATTGTTTCCACTTTTTGGCAGTTTGGAGTAATGTGGGTGTGAACATTTGTGTATACATTTTTCTGTGGACACATGTTTTCATTTCTCTTAGTAATATACCTAGAAGTAGAATTTCTAGATCATATGGGTATTCTGTGTTTGACTTTTCAAAAAGTCCACAGAATCTGCACCATTTTGCATTCCCACTAGCAGCGTCTGAGTATTACACTTTCTTTACGTTCTTGCACTTGTCATTTGTCTTTCTGAATTTAGCCAAATGAGTAAAAATGAAGGAGCATTGCAATACGTTTCCGTGCACTTTCCTGATACCAAATGATGTTGAGGATCCTATCATGTGCTTATCAGCCATTTGTGTATCTTCTTTGGAGAAGTGTCTATTCACATTTTTTTTTACCCATGTTTTAACTGGGTTATTTGCTTTTTTATTGTTGAGTTGTAAGAATTATTTATATATTCTGGTTACAAGTCCCTTATCACATATACGATTTGTAAATATTTTCTTCCATTCTATGGTCTGGTCTTTTCATTTTCTTAAAAAAAATTAAAAAAAAATTTTTTTTTAATGTTTATTTATTTTTGAGAGAGACAGAGTGCAAACAGGGGAGGGGCAGACAGAGGGAGACAAAGGATCTGAAGGAGGCTCCAGGCTCTGATCTGTCAGCACAGAGCCGGACGTGGGGCTCAAACACACACACTGCGAGATCATGACCTGAACCTAAGCTGGATGCTTTACTGACTGACCCATCCAGGAGCCCCTGGTCTTCGCATTTTCTTAATGGTACCCTTTGACAACTCAAAGGTTTTTAATTTGATGAAGCAAAATTTAGTTTTTTCTTGCTCGTGCTTTTGTTGTCATATCTAAGAAACAGTCACCTAACTGAAGGTCACCAAAATTTTATGTTTTTAAGTTTGTTTGTTGTTTTAGACAATGTTAAGTTTGAAAACTTTTGACAGAAACACAAGTCTTTTAGGTCACTTTCATTCTCAATAATGAGGGGTCAGGATATTGCTAACAACTATTTTTTTCCCTCATTAAAAAATATTTTTAAAATATTTCTTTTTTTGAGAAAGAGGGAGAGAGAAAGAGAGAGAGAGAGAGAGAGAGAGAGAGAGAGAGAGAGAGAGAGAGTGTGCAAGCAGGGGAAGGCAGAAAGAGAGGGAGACACAGAATCCGAAGCAAGCTCCAGGCTCTGAGCTGTCAGCACGGAGCTCAATGTGGGGCTCCAGCTCACGGACCACAAAATCATGATCTGAGCTGCAGTCAGATGCTTAACTGACTGAGCCACCCAGGCAACATTATTTTTTCCCTTATTAAGGCTTTCTGGGTTATCATAATGTTATTTGGAATGGTGCTTCAAACTTTTATGTTATGCTGAGTATTGTTGCATCCATTTTCCTTCTCTAAAAAGAAGACGGACACAACTAACTGGAGCAAGATCTAAACTTTTGATTGGCTTGTAGCCCTTTTGCATTTTAGGGTCTTTGTTCTGCATCTCCATTTACTCCTCAACGTTGAGTGAGATAAACAGTGGTAGATGTGCCTCTGCTGCCTGGGGCTTGCAATAGACACCGAATGCTACTGGGCTCTCTGTGGTGTACATCAGGATATCTGTCACTGTAAGTTGAGGCAGACAGAAAGGTTAAGATGTTAGAACAGTAATCATTTTCTCATGTGTAAGTTTTTCTGAAAATGTCATTTAGAGAAGTCCTTACAAATGATCAGCTGTATGAAGTGTCAAATTTCAAAGGGTCAAAATGACCCTATGGATTTATCTATGCATTCTCAGCCTTGTTTACGTATGGATGGATGTATGTATGTCAGGCTATTTTGGTCACATCTTTGACTGTCCATTTGGTATGTGACCTGGGGAAATGGCATAGGAACTGACTGGGTACTTTGTGAACACTGGTTCTTCGATGCAGCTCTGGTTGATCAACTAGTAGTCCTTTGACATCCAAATTTTCCATCTGTAAAACACGATTATTACTTTTTCCATTCCAACGATGTTATATAGAGAATATACAAATTAAAAATGGCTTCAGTTCTGATGATATTCCTAAAGAATAGCTTCCTTCTTCAAGCAAATCTTTATATCATAGTATTATTCCATTTTGATCCCACTAACCACTTTGAAATTTCTAGAAAATAGTATTTTTTATTTTTATAGTGTTAAAATGGCATTAATTTTGACCCTAAGTAGTGTTCTAGTCTGCATCTCTAAAACATAATTCATTTAGGATCCAGAAAATGGTATTAAATTTGGATTTAGGAAAAATATCACAGAGCACCTTAAAGTACGACAATACACGGATATAGTCTTACATTCTTTCTCACAGAGTTAGCCAAAGATACGTCTTAATATTTTGTTTAGTCTTTTTAAAGCACTTTAAAAATAACAGCCATTTACTTTTCTAAAGTAAGCATTCTGTAGAATAATAGAAGTGAAGGTCAGGGAATTTTCAAGCCTGTTATAGCATTCATAATCTACATAAAAATACATATTTGTAGAAAAGGAGTTTTACAAATTTAAGGTATGAAGTCTGAAAGTCAAGGATTCTTCTTAATTTTTATAATTATCTCAGAATTCCTTAAATAATAGCTTTCTTCAGTGAGACACAAAAATAATGATATACGTAATATCAAATCAAGTAGTTTTCCTCTTCATCATCATTTCAGAATAAAGATTTCTACTTTTTTCATCTAAAGTCAGAAAATTCAAATGAGCTACATACAACTTGGTTGCCTCATAATTTGCAATGGAAAGCAGGATTATCTTGATATATTTTTAACCAGGGTGGTAGCAGACATATGAATTCCAGTCTAGAAACCTGCTGTACATTCCACTATATTCAGCCCAGAATGTATAAAAATAAGCCTTTTTTTAGTGCGCGCGCACACACACGCGCGCACGCGTGCACACACACACACACACACACACACACAATGGTAATTGCAATGTACATAAAACCTGTCAAAGCTCCAATTTCCAATATTCCAATGAATATCAAAAGAGTCCAGTATTTCTGACTTTGACAAATTGCAGATGAGGTTTTATTCATTAAGAGGGCTGCTAATGTTTATTTAAATGCAATTTACTGTTGCATTATTGATTAGCTACTGCAAAATTATCTTACAAGGAGCACGTGTGGCAAGAAGATTTCAGGTTGAGAGCGGATTTATCTAGGGAAGGCCTGTAGGCTTGATTTAGGCCCCAGGACATGAGAGTTTTAATTTATCTGGAAAGAAAGGCCTGGTGGAAGGTTTGCTTTGTTTGCATTTAGACAGCAGATGAAAGGGGTTTTGATGTTGAGCTGGGAGAAAATGGCTGCCACTCTTGTTATTCACGCAGAGAATTCAGCAAAAGAAAAAAAAATCTATTACTAGGCAAGATAAAACAAGCCTTTTTTTACCCTCAAATCATTTTTTTTTGTATCGAATATGTGGCTCTAGTTATCTTCCAAAGAAGAAATAAAAATTTTAAATGTTGGCTGTTATCTTAAATCTTAAAAAAATTTCCATATTGCATTTATTACTAAACTTTCACTTTATATTGTTGTTCTATATACTTTGGTGGGGTCCTTGTGTCATAAGTGTCTTAAAATATGAATGTAACTTAATAAAAGAAGCAATTCTAAACTTAGATATTTTAATAAAAAATGAACAAACCTTTTATATGCTTCTTTTGAAAAGAGGTAGTAGAACCAGTATTTAGGTAGAAAGTCTGTTAGAAATAGGAATAATGCATTATTGATTCTGCGAGATAGACACATCTGTCCTAAGAAGTAAAGCTTTTTCGTGCTGATTTATTTTAGCTTAATCACTATGAATATATTAACGGTAAGACAAAGCCATAAGGATTGTACTACTAATCTTAATGTAACTAAGAGTATTGTGTTTCTATGCATGTATATGTTAGGATCACAATGGATCAAAAAGTTCTAAAATGAATAAAATGAGTACCAAGAAAATTCATGAAGTCTGTAGAGGAAAATGTTCATCTCATAGTTTGATTGTATATATTAAGAAAATAACACAAACATCTCATATTTCTTGCCCAAATAACTGATGATTTATTTCCAGCAAGTAGTGAGATTTCATTTTATTCAACCTTTTCTATACCCAGGGTGGAGAACAAGTTTATAAAGATAATTTGGAGGTTTTTTTGAATCATTTGAATCTGAGAAATACATATGGTGAGAGCTGATGCTTAAAACTCATAACTCCTCTATGCTGGAGGTCAGTTATCAGTCTGCTATTCTTAAGAATCCCATGATGATTATTTTGAATATATGTCAACGAACCAGAAGAATTTGGAAAATGTCTCATCTGATCAGTAAAACGTATGAATTGGATTTCAATATGTAATGATGTGATACCTAAATCTGGACTCTGAAATGTTATCATTCAGAAGACATTTCAGCTGGCTTATTATTCTACAAAAATCAATTTCATAGGCAGCATTCTGCATTGAAAAAGAAGCAGAAAAAACTTTCTCTGTGTGATTTGGGGCCACAAATGAGAGTGACAGCAACAAGAATTATGTTTCCCTTTGGGGTTTATACCATTGGAGACACAATGATGATGACTGAGTATCAATTCTGACAACCTGAAGGTTAATTACTTACCCCATATTTCGGGTCTGCCAGAATAGGATACTGCTATGCATTTATTTACAGAAGTTTGAAGTATTCGCTGTTTTTTTTTAAACGTTGCTCATAGTAATGCCACACTAATGACTTCATAATTGGTTTTTTTCCTATGTAATTCTTACTTTCGATTTCCCTTTTAGTTAATTTTCTCCTCTGTTCTTTCTCAAGGAGGCTCTTGCTATTTTTCCTCTTCACCTTCAGCTCTTGGCAAACAGCATAACACTTCAGAAGAACACTTAGCTCAGAATAAGAGCAATTAAAAAATAAAGCACACTAGATGTTATGTGGTCCACTTCCAGATACACTAGTACATTGCTCCATTAAAAGTATTTAAAAATTGTGATTTGTCTTTCCAAGAAGAAACTTGGTACAGACTTGGCCTACGAAGTAAAACCGTTGGGAACAAGAGATCAAGCAAGGTAATTCTAAAAGAGAGATTTATTTAAGATGCTATTAATGAAACATGATCTATTAAATTATACTAGTTTTATTTTAAAAAAGAGAAATGTGGTGGTGGCATGACTATGGTGTTTGGATCTATATTTAACTTTATTTTTTATTTTTTAAATCTTTTAACGTTTGTTTATTATTGAGAGAGAGATAGACACAGAGCATAGACAGGGGAGGGGCACAGAGAGGGGGAGACACAGAATCCAAAGCAGGCTCCAGGCTCCAAGCTGTCAGCACAGACCCCGACGCGGGGCTCGAACTCACAAACTATGAGATCATGACCTGAGCCGAAGTTGGTCACTCAACCAACTGAGCCACCAGGTGCCCCTCGATATTTAACTTTTTTAAGCATTCTAAAATTTTATATACCAAAGTGCCCTGGGTGGGGGGGAGGGGGGGAAGGACACTCCAAAACAAGAATTAAGGAAGAAAATTAAGATTTAAGAAAGATTAGTTAATGTGCTCATACCCTAAAATAAATAAGTGAATGACAAATAAAGACCAGAAAGAGAACCTGTTAAGAAATAAAAGTTTGCTCATTCATTCAACACATGTTTACCACTGAGCACCTAGCACGTGTCAGGACTGCTCTTTATGTGGGTCTCTACAACAAACTTCTATTCTTGTAGGTGAGGAGCTGGGTGATCAGTGGATGTAGGATACTGGTTTTTTTAGGTGCCTTTTATAAATCCTGTCCAATGCTGAAATACTGATGATGATTTCCCCTTTGTTTTCTCTCTCTCTCTCTCTTTTTTTTTTTTTTTTTTTTTTTTTTGGCAGAAGCTCAGCCATCTTCTCCACATTTTTCCATTCATTTGTACTTGGATCTCCTGGCTTTTAGATTGATTGATGACTTTTCATATTCTTAGAACTTGGAGCACCATTGTGCAGTATTATTTTTCTGTCATATAATCCAAGATTTAGAATGGACACTGGGGATGATCAAACAAATTCACACTGAACACAGTCATCCTGTGTTCAAAAAATTGCCTCCTGAATCAAAAATCTATAGGAGAAAGAGCCTTGTTTGTCTGCAAAAGGTAATGGGGATGATAAATAGATAGAAATGGTCATCCTTTCTAAGACAAAAAGAATTTTTGTAGACTGTAAGATTTTGAAAATTTTTGAAAATTTATGACACGGAGCCTGGATTTCTTTTGTAATTCTATTCCACAGTACTTAAGTTAATTGCTCATATTTTTATCCTTTAAAACTGAATACAGAGAGATTTCAATACAATGTCTAATACTCAATAAAACACAGATAATTTTCAGCACTTATTTTCATATGTAATTATTCAGCTATGTCTGTTTTATTAATGTTTTTGATAAAAAAGTTTGGAGAGATACCCAGAGAGATGAAAACATTTAGATTTCTCAGGATGATAATACTGTGAGGACTTATTCCTTCTATTATTAGTTTGTATTATCTCTATATTTCTATTCATTTCATTAATGTGGTCACTATGTATTTTATATCATACAGAATGTTTAAAATGAACTTTCTTTTAATTCTCCATTGAAATATCTCTTTTTGGGGGCGCCTGGGTGGCGCAGTCGGTTAAGCGTCCGACTTCAGCCAGGTCACGATCTCGCGGTCCGTGAGTTCGAGCCCCGCGTCAGGCTCTGGGCTGATGGCTCAGAGCCTGGAGCCTGTTTCCGATTCTGTGTCTCCCTCTCTCTGCCCCTCCCCCGTTCATGCTCTGTCTCTCTCTGTCCCAAAAATAAATAAAACGTTGAAAAAAAAATTAAAAAAAAAAAAAGAAATATCTCTTTTTGGTTTCCACCATCAGGCCTGTTGCTGTCTTTGCACAGCCCAGAGCAAGGGTACCAATGGAGCCCTATGTACCATAGGATTTAATGTTTGAAATTTATAAATCAAGCTAATAAACTCTCTGTAATACAAACTCTTTGTCCTATGTTCTGGGAAAATATACCTTCATAGGAACCTAGAAGGTCAGGCTTAAATTTAGAATTTCCAGACTCCTTCAACTCTGTGCACCAAAACATGGAGAAATTGGCCCTTAGTTCACTATAGCCTGACCGCTTAGTATTCTCATTGTGTCTCACATCCAGGTGTGTGTACACACCAGTCTGAACTTCCAAGCTCTGTTCATGCCCACTCTACAGGCCTTTACCAATGGCCATTCCTTGACCATTCCATAGGCTTTTAAGTAGCATGGTTTGCCTTGATTCAGAAAAATACTAGTTCAGGCAGTGGAATCAGGCATGGGGATATTGTGGAACATGTCCTGGAACATAATACAGAAATGGAATACATTCTCTAGCTTGATGATTTGTCACCCTGTAAAGACAGTTAGAACGGGGCCTTCTAAAACTTGTCCAGATAGAAGGATGGCACTTGGCGGCATCTAATTTGCATACTGTTCAATGGCATTTTCCAATTTTTAGTTATTTGGTACTGTACTTTGTGTTGCAATGAACATTCGTGAACATCTGTCTCGATTCTCCTGTGCAGGGGTTTATTCCTAACACTGGAATTGCTAAATCTTAAGGTATGAACATCTTTGGCTCTACCTGATAATGCAAAACTGTTTTCCAGAGTAGATGAACCAATTTATAATGCTACAGTGATGCTCTAATTGTGACACAGCCTCAGAAGGTTGTTCAGGTTGTATGAAATTACACTTACAAAATAGTTAAGTAATGCCTTTACTAATTTGTCCAAATGTGCCAAGAGAACTGCTTACTGGCTGACCAAGATTGTTTATGTAGCCATAGTTCACGTTGTGGCTTATATGTTGACTTTTTTACTTTGTCTTTTTTTTTTTTTTCAATATATGAAATTTATTGTCAAATTGGTTTCCATACAACACCCAGTGCTCATCCCAAAAGGTGCCCTCCTCAATACCCTCCCCCCACCCCCCCCTCCCTCCCACCCCCCATCAACCCTCAGTTTGTTCTCAGTTTTTAAGAGTCTCTTATGCTTTGGCTCTCTTCCACTCTAACCGCTTTTTTTTTTTACTTTGTCTTAAAGACGGTAGTTCTCAGTTTTAATGTAGTCAAATTGATTGATCATTCCATTTATGGCTTGCACTTCTTCCTCTTGTTTAAGAAATTCTTCTTTACTGTGAGATCATGAAGTTATTTTCTTATACTATTTTCTATAGTTTTTGTTACCTTGTTTATTACATTTAAAACTTTAATTTGTCTGGAATTGCTTTTTGTGTGAGATATGAGCTAAAGGTCAATTTTAATTAAAAAATATTTTAAAAATATTGAGGCGCTCTTGGATGGCTCAGTGGTTAAGTGTCCAACTCCTGATTTGGGTCAGGTCATGATCTTGTGGTAGTGAGATCAAGCATTGCCTTGGGCTCCACACTGGGCATGGAACTTGCTTAAGATTCTCTCTCTGTCCGTCTCTCACCCTCTCTCTCCATCCATCATCTGGTTGTGCTCTCTCTCTCTGTCTCCTTCTCTCTCTAAATAAATAAATAAGCATTTAAAAAAATTATTGAAAGTGGCATTAGCTATATAAACCAATTTAAAGAGAATCCTTAGATTATATAGTCCTCCAATAAATGAACATGATGTATATCATGTATATTTAAGTCTTATTTAAGACTTACACAATATTTTTAAAAATTCTCTAAGAATTTATTACACAGATTTTGTTACATTTATTTCTTGATACTTCATAGTTTGGGTGCAATTGTAACTGATGCATTTTTAAGATTACATTTTCTAACTGATTCTGACATACAGAAATGCAATTGACTTTCGTGTGTTGATTTTCTTTTATTAACCTAGTGAGGCTGATAATCCTTTCCATTGATTCTAAATGTTTATCTAGAGGAGTATATCATCTGTATGTTAAAGAAAAACAGTTTTGATCCTTCTTTCTAATTCTTATACATTTCTTTTCTTACCTTAACACACTGTTTAGAAGAGCCAGGATGTTGTTGAATAGAAGTGGTAGAAATGGCAGAAGTGGGAATGTTTTACCTGTTCCTAATCTTCACCACTCAAATTTTACAATTAAGTATGATATTTGATGCAAATTTTGGGTAGGTAATATTTATCAAGCTAAGGAAATTTTCTTTTCAAGTATTTTTTGTAAGTGTTTTTATCATGAAATGGGTGTTGAATTTTATCAAATGCTTTTTCTGCATCTATTAAGTGAACATATAAATTATTTCTATTAATTGGTTAATAGGATAGACTATCAATTGACATTTCTAATATTAAATAATTTTTGCATTGCTGGATAAACCTAAAATATTAATGATGCATGATCTTTTTTAAAAAGTTCTGCTCTATGCTTGCTTTCCATTTTGTTTTTTTTGCATTTATCTGCATTATTCCCTTCCTTTTTTTTCTTTGATTTGTTTTTTCTTTCTATAACCTGGAGATTTTAGCTCATTTGTTTTCAGTTTTTCAATAAATATTTGAAGGTATAGATCTGCCTTGAGGTACCACTTTTAGTAGTATCCCACAGGTATTAAGGAGATTTTCATTATCATTTAAAGCCACTTTTAAATTTGTACTTATTTATTTCATCTATTCCTTAATTAGAAATATGTTTCTTAATTTCCAAGCTCTTTAAAAAAACTTTTAATACTTATCTTTTGTTAATTGGTTTCTAGCTTATTTGGCAGTATTAGGAGAAGATGGTTTGTATAATATCTTGGTCATTAGATAAAGATTGTTAATTATTTCATTCAGAACTCCTATATCCTTCTTGATGTTTTCTCCATTCAGTCAAGTAGCTATTTATAAACTTGTGTTAAAACCTCTTAATGAGGGGTGCCTGGGTGGCTTAGTCAGTTAGGCAACAGACTCTTGATTTTGCCTCAGATAGTGATGTCACGGTTCGTGGGTTCAAACCCCACCTTGGGCTCTGTGCTGACAGCGTGGAGCCTGCTTGGGATTCTCTCTCCCTATCTCTGCCCCTCCCCCACTCGTGCTGTCTCTCTCAAAATAAATAAGCTTAAAAAAAACTTTCAAAATGATGCTGAATTTGTTCACTTAGTGGTGAAATTATCATCATTTGTACTTTATTATTTTAGGGTTATTTTAGTAGGGGCATATAAGTTCAGAATTATATTTTCTTATAAAATAAAATTTTTATCCTTACTTATGGATCTTTTTAATCTCTGATAATATTTTCTGATTTTAACCCTATTTCATTGTTACTAAAATAGGCTTACAAGCTTTCTTTTGATAAGTGATTATTTTATCAACAATTTATTTTCCATCTTTCTGCATCCTCGTGTTTTCAGTATATGTCTTGAAAATGACATGTCACTGGACTCAGTCTGACCATCTTCAGCTTTTTACCAAGATATTTAATTTGTTTTCCTGGATTAATTTATTTGGTTTTATTTCTATCATTTTTTTGCTTTCAATTTGATTCTCCTTTATGTTCCTTTCCCTCTGATTTTGCCTCCTTTTAAATTTATTCCTCATTTCTCATCTAAAATTTCTCCTCTGCTATTAATTCTAATTTATACATTCTATTTGTAGTTTTTAGATATTCCCCTAGGAATTTTACATTTATTATTTTTAAATCAAATTATAAAAATACTGGCTTAACTGTTATCATCACTTTTCTGACATATACTAATGTTTTAATTCTATAATTTTCAATTTCATTTTATTTTCTACAGTTAATATCAGGTTATTATATTTTCAAATTTACCACTTTCTTTGTCTTTTATTCTTTTTTTGTATCTCATAGTGCCATTTGGATCGATCCTTTTCCATCAACAGATGGAAAGTATATCTTTTATAATTTTATTAGCAAGGGATATCTTTTTCTGTTTAAAAATGACTCTTTTGCCCTAATGTTTGAAATATATTTTTGCTGGATGCAGTTTACAGTAATTTTACTGTAGCAAATATCATTTGTATTATTTTTCTATTGTTGTTGTAACAAATTACCACAAACATAGCAGCTTAGACAACACCATTTATTAACTCCTGTTCTGTAAGTCAGAAGTATGGCATGGTATGGCTGACTCTTCAGTCAGGATATGTAAAGGCTGAAATCAAGGTGTAGACTGGTTTGACTTTTCTTTTGGATGCTCTGGGGAAAATTCTACTTCCAAGCTTATTCTTGCTGTTGGCATAATTCAGTTCCTTGTGGTTGTAGGACTGAAGTTCTCTCTGATTCCTTGTAAGCTGTTAGGGGCTGCTTTCAGTGCTTAGAGGCTGCCCCTGTCAGAACAAATACTCAGCACCCAGGAAGAGACAAACCACACACACTCAGGGAATCAGAAAAGACTGTTTATTGCACACTGGTGCCAGCTCAGCGGAGTCACCTCTAAAAGCTGAGCCCTGAACCTTGGCATCGGCCTCCTTTTATGGCTGGGAGGGTAGAGGGTTGAAAGACAAAAGAAAAAGGGGAGGGGGCGCTTATCAGTGGTGCTACATGGGTAGTTGGTGGAGGCAGGAGGCAAACAAAAGAAAAAAGGGAAGGGGTCCTTATCAGTGGTGCTGTCTGGGCAGTTGGTGGACACAGGAGGCAAACAAGATTATAGAAGCCAAAAGTATGAAAGGGGAGTATCCAGCCTCAGGCATGTGGCTGGCCACTATTATCTTGTTTTTACTAGCTTTTCTTCTCACTTCCCCCTCTTGATTCTCAAGCTGCTGTAGCAGACTTAGAGAAAATCAGTTTGTTGGGGGACAGGGAACCCTTTGCTGCCATGGGAAGAGGGGCAAAGACCACTCTGGCTTCTTCCTGCTGGACAGGGATGTCGAAGGGAGGGGTGAGGCAGCTAGGGTTCTTTGCCATCCAAAGGAGAGTAGTGACAGCTAGAATGGTCCAACTGGAGCATCATCTGGAATTTTATAGCTTCTAGATGAGAAGAAAAAACCTGGTTAGCATATTAAGAATACAAGGACCAAATAGGAAGGCTATGAAAAGCATTAGGAGAGGAACAGCTAAAGGGAGGAGCTAAGATGCCCAATTCCATAAGTTGCTCCAGGAGTTCCATGAATCTGCTAATTCCTGTCTTCATTTGTTGATTCACTCCCTTAACTGCTGGACCATATCTCGGACTATCGCTGATTGGTTGACATAGAAGCTGGGCCATTGTCTGAACCTATGGTTAACAGAATTTCATGTCTGGGAATGATATCCCTTAGCAAGGCCTTGGTTACTTCTCTTGCGTCTTTTGGAGTGTGTGGGATAGGCTTCAACCCAGCCCGGAAACATTCTTCATTTAGGAAGAGACATAGTCCTCCCCATTTGGCAGTGAGCAGGTCCAGCCCTACAACAAAGAGTATAGCAACAAGTATGGAAAGAGAAATAAGTAGGGAATGACAATGATATCTGAGAGAGAACGATTTAGTTCATTTAAGTTGCTTGGTGATTTTCCTTAAGCTTCTGGTTACAAAGGGTTCTCAGGTATTGGCTGCATGCTGCTTATCATCTGCTATCTTCTTAAGGGTGGTCTGTAGAAGATTATTCTGGTTAGCAGTTCCTTTCCATTTCAAGTGGTTGTCAGGTGACAGGTGGTCTGCCTTTACTGGAGAATGGTTGATCCAGACGGTTAGTCCTGCAACCTTGAGAGCTGTGGGTATGGTTAGCACAACTAAATAAGGTCCCTTCTAGGTAGGTTTAAGTGGTTCCTTTTTCCAGTCTTTTATCCAAACCTGATCTCCAGGTTTGTGGCAATGTACTGTTATTCCTAGGGAAATAGGTATTCTGTTTGTCACCCATTTATGTATCTCAAATACAGTTTTCCCTAGTCCTTGTAGTTGTTTTTGTATTTCTCAATTTCCTAGCTCTGTCAGGTCCCCCTTGAATTTGATTAGTGGAGGGGATCTTCCATATAGGATCTCGAATGGGGAGAATCCTATTTTTTACCGGGGTGTACAGTGTGTTTAGAGAAGAGCTAGGGGTATTCTATCTGGACAGAACAAGTTAGTTTCCTGACATAGTTTTGCCATGGCTGATTAAAGGGTCTGGTTCATATGTCCCATTTTCCTTGAACTCTGGTACTGGTCGGCTTCATGTAAGCTCCACTGGATACCTAGGGCTTTGGCTACTTGTTGCACCACCTCGGCCAGAAAAGCTGGGCCATTGTCTGAACCTATGGTTAACAGAATTTCATGTCTGGGAATGATATCCCTTAGCAAGGCCTTGGTTACTTCTCTTGCCTCTTTTGGAGTGTGTGGGATAGGCTTCAACCCAGCCCAAAAATGTGCAGATGAATACCAAAAGGTATATGTGTCTTATACTAGGTCTTATTTTGGTCAAGTCTACCTCTAAATCTTCGAAGGATGCCTGACTACAATGTTGGATTCCCATGGGCCCAGGGGGCCTTGTTTGGCATTATTTTGAGCACAGAGGAAGCAACATTGAGAGATCAAGGCACAGATGGATGGGAGTCGAGCAATTACTAGTAACAGTTTAATAAGGTTTCAAGGGCGGTTTTTCCTAGGTGGGTGAGCTCAGGCTGTTGGAGAACTGCCTGGTTGGCTAGCTGCTTTGGTATATAGACTCTTTGGTCTGAAAGTACCCACCATCCTTTTTTTGTCTGGCCTCCTTTTTCCTGTTGTGTCCATTTTGTTTCTTGGATTGGGTACTTTGGGGGAAATTCACAGTTCCAGAGCCAGCATGATATTTGAGGGTGTTATTTTCCTGCTGCTTGTTTAGCTGTGGTGTCAGCTTGTCGGTTACCTTCTGACACTGAGTCCTTTCCTCTTTGGTGTCCCTTGGAGTGGATGACTGCTACCTCCCTCGGTTCCCAGACTGCTCTTAATAGTTTTAGGATTTCTTCCTGATTTTTTATTTCTCTTCCTCCTGTGGTCAAAAGTCCTCTCTCATTGTATAGATCCCCATGTATATGTAGAATGGCATAGCATGAATCAGTGTGTATGTTGGCCCATTTGTCTTTACTGAGTTCTAGTGCTCTTATTAAAGGCCCACAGTTCTGCTCTTTGGGCTGACCATCCTTATGGAAGGGCTTTTGATTCTATGACATCAAAATCAGATACTACTGCATGAGTATATCTTTTGCCTTTGTTCACTAAGCTGCTTCTGTCGGCGTACAGGATGAGGTCAGGATTTTGTAACAGCCTGTCTGATGGGTCGGGTCAGCTAGAATAGCCTTCATCAAGTACCTGTAGACAATCATGTTCTGGGGGCCCTGCCTCTGCGGGCAAGAAAGTGGCAGGGTTTAGAGTTTTTACAGCTTCCAGTCTTATTCGTGGATTCTCACATAGCAGTCCCTGATATTGTATCATCTGAGCATGCATTAGCCAGTGTTGCCCTCTGGCATCCATCAAAGTAATAACAGAATGGGGAACCTTAACATTTAGGTTTTGCCTCAACATGAGTTTGTCTGCATCCTTGATGAAAAGTGTGGTGGCTGCTAGTGTCCTCAGACAGGGTGGCCATCCTGCCACAACTGAGTCAATCTGCTTTGAAAGGTATGTCACTGGTCTTTGCCAACGTCCAAATTCCTGGGTGAGAACCCCCAGGGCCACCCTCTTCTTCTCATGTATGAACAGGTGGAAATCTCCTGATACATCTGAGAGTCCCAAGGCTGGTGCCTCCATGAGTTTTGTTTTTATAGTTTTGAATGCCTTTTCTTGTTTAGGGCCCCAGAAAAGGGGTGCTCTCTCTTCCCCCTTTAGTTCCTTGTGTAATGGTCTGGCCAACTCTGAGAACCCTGGGATCCATATTTGATAGAATCCTGCTGCTCCCAGGAACTCTCAGACCTGCTGGTGGGTAGTGGGAACTGGAATGCCTGTTTCCTTTCAGCTCCCATCATCCGTTTGCCTTGGGTAATTTTGAAGTCCAAATATTTAACTTCCTGTTGGCAAATCTGTGCCTTTTTTTTGACACCTGGTATCCTGCTTCTGCTAGTAGCCTGAGTAGGGCCCTGGTTCCCTCCAAGCACTGGATCCTCATGGGACTGGCTAGCAGAAGATCGTCCATATATTGGAGGAGGACATATCCTAGGTGCTGTCCTGAAAACCTGGCTAAATCAGATGCCAGCACCCCACTGAATAAGGTTGGTGAATTTTAGAATTCACTGCATTGAGGCAGTCTAGTCCAAGTGAACTGTTCCTTTGCCCCTGTGGTGGTAGGGTTTTCCCATTCAAAAGCAAATAGAGGTTGGCTATTAGGCACTAGCTGGAGACGGAAAAGGCATCTTTTAAATCTAAGCATTGAACCATCCTACTTCCGAGGGTATGAGTCCTAGTAGAGTGTATGGGTTAGGCAATGCTGAATGCAGCATGATGACTACTTCATTCATGGCTCTTAGGTCCTGCATAAGGTGGTAATCATCTGTCCCAGGCTTTTTCACGGGCAGCAGGGGAGTATTCCATGGGGACTGGCCTCATTTTAGAAGTCCCCATTTGAGTAGCCTGTCCAAGTGTGTCTGAATCCCCAGGCATGCCTTCTGTGGGACCATATATTGGCATGTTTTGACAGGTTGGGGTCCAGGCTTTAGGTCAAATAATATCGGAGTGTGTGTGTGTGTGTGTGTGTGTGTGTGTGTGTGTGTTTCCAGGTAGTCGCGTAGATATAGCAATTCATGAACTACCCCCTAGCCGGCACCGTTGGGGATTGCAAAATGATCCTTGGGTTTGCACCCCTGTTGCTCCTATGATGGTGACATCTCGACCAGACAGAGGTGCCACCAGACAGAGTCACCACAGACTGTTTGGAGCCAGTGTTGACCATGAAGTCTATTGTTTGGCCCCCCACCTTCATTTTGATCATGGGGGCCTAATTGGATACAGCCCGGTCTTTCCTAGTCAGAGTTCACTCCTGCCAGTCTGATCAGGTCAGCCTCAGGTGGTTCTGGCTGGTAGTGGCTGGGTGGAGCAGAGGTTTTTGGTTTCCTTTTTTGGCCATTGGGGCATTCATTTTTCCAGGGTCCAAATTCCTTGCAATAGGCACATTGATCCTGTCCCAATGGCGCTTCTCTTTTTTGTTCTTGCATACCTTGTGGTTTCCATGGGGGCCCTTCTGGAGGGGGGTGGTCGTCCCAAGGCAGTGGCCAGGAGAGCTGCCTTTTGTTTCATTCTTGAGTCTGCCTCCTTTCTGGCAGCTTGATCCCAGTTTACAAAAACCTTGTTGGTGACTTCCAATAATTTGGTGGCGTTTTTTCCAGCGAATTCTTCCAATTTTTGGAGCTTCTGTTTAATGTCACTTTGGGCCTGTCCCACAAAGGTAGCATTGACCATTCACTGATTTTGTGGGGCTTCTGGGTTGAATGGAGTGTAAACACTGAAGGCTTCACATAATCTTTCAAAGGAATCAGCCAGACTCTCTTCTGGCTTTTGTAGAACCTCAGATACCTTTGCCACGTTGGTAGGCTTTTTGTCCCCTGAAGGGAGGTGAGTCATATCTTTCTAACCTGGCCCTTCCCACCTCTGTAGTGGGGTCCCAGCAGAGGTTCTCTTCGGGCATAGCCTCCCATACCTAGGCCTCAACATCTAGATTCCCATCTGGTGTCTGAGTCTGGAGCCAGTTTCTGGCTTTGGTGACAATCGTTGGCACTTTTCTGTGTTGCAAAAGGTAAGAAGCCTCTTATAGTCGACCCAAGGAGGGCACTGGGTCTGGATTATGGATTTTAGGAGATCTATCATCACCTGTGGCTTCTCAGAGTAGGGTGGCATGTGGTGTTTCTATTTGAGGAGGTCAGTAGTGGAGAATGGTTGGTAGTAGAGAACTGATTACTACCATCAGTAGGGTCCCATCGGGGCCTATTCTTTGGGGACCCCTAGTCTCCCGTATTGGCATCTACATTGCCGTTGGGGCCCTTGGATATTGAGCTGTGGACCTAAGGTGTCTTCCTACTGGTTTCAGGTGTCTCTGGTTGGGGCAGGCTGGCTGCTGGTGGAGGTGTGACTGACGGAGGTGGACTATCAGACAGGCAAGGTTCCCCTCCCTCGATTGATGGGGTGCTGGGGGCATATGGTGGCAGAAATGGAGGGACTTCTGAATTTTCTTGGAGGATGGGGGGCAGTTTTTTCTGCTGTGAAGTCTTCTCAGCCTGTGCCACTAAGACCCTACATTGTCCCTTACTATTAACACAGAACCGGACCCAAGAAGGCTCGATTTGGGCTATTTGCAGCCATTGATTAATGTATAGGAATTGATCTGGGTGGCCAGGGTCTCCACTAATTACTTTATAAACAGCTCAGACTGTGGGAACATCTAGGATGCCCTCAGAGGGCCATCCTACACCAAACGTGGGCCATTCTAATTCACAGAGGGTGTGTAATTTCCTGGGGATCAATAGGACTCCATAGTGACCTGAAAATCCCTCTTTAAAATTCTTTTCTTTTTAAAATTTTTAATGTTTATGTATTTATTTTTGAAAGAGAGGCAGAGTGCAAGCAGGGGAGGGGCAGAGAGAGACGGAGACACAGAATCTGAAATAGGCTCCAGGCTCCGAGCTATTAGCACAGAGCCTGATTGAGGGCTTGAACCCACAAACTGCGAGATCGTGGCCTGAGCTGAAGTCAGACACTCAACCCATGAGCCACCCAGGTGCCCCCCTCTTTAAAATTCTGAATCACACATTCCAAAACTGTTGGTTTTGAGGAATTTCCCCCCATCTTGGCATCCTAGATCCCTCCCAATGTATGGTGTCCCAGGACAAACACAAGGGAAGAGGTCGCTTCATTCGCCTGGCTGCTCCCCTCGCGGGGACTTAAACACCTCTTAGCATCGGCAGGTCAGTATAAACCCCTGACTTGGATCAGGCCTCTGCAGACCTAATTCTGCCTTGAGCTATATGAGGTCCTCACGGAATCTCAGGGTAGGACCCACTCAGGCTCTGGAGCCAGACTGTGGAACAGGGGCACTCACACACACATTTAGACAGATTGCAGATTTCCACCCAGGACTTCCCTCCTGTATGGCGACCGTATCCCCTGGGAGGTGATCGGACTTCCCTTTCACAGGCCTGAACTCTGCTTGCATCCCCACGGACACTTACCCAATCCAATGTCCCGTCCTGGCAGAGTTTTCTGATTCCCTCTGGAGTCCATCCGAGCACAGTGGGCACTGACAATTGCCAGGCCGGTGAGGGTCGGGGTCCAGTGAAATCACCGGTGGCATGCCTTCCTTTCCATCATAGGGTCCTTGAAGAGTGGCTTCTCCACTATCCTCCAACAATGGTGGCTCAAGGGGCCAGCACGGCTGTTGAGTTTCCCAACCAATGCACCAAATGTTATAGCAAATACTTGGCACCCAGGAAGAGACAAGCCACACACACTCAGAGAATCAGAAAAGACTGTTTATTGCACACTGGTGCTGGCCCAGTGGAATCACCTCCAAAGGCTGAGGCCTGAACCCTGGCATCGGCCTCCTTTTATGGCTGGGAGGGAAGGGGGCTGAGAGACAAAAGAAAAAGGGGAGGGGGCGCTTATCAGTGGTGCTACATGGGTAGTTGGTGGACGCAGGAGGCAAACAAAAGAAAAAAGGGAGGGGGCCCTTAACCGTGGTATTGTCTGGGCACTTGGTGGACACAGGAGGCAATCAAGATTATAGAAGCCAAAAGTATGCAAGGGGAGTAGCCAGCCTCGGGCATCTGGCTGGCCACTATTATCTTGGTTTTACTAGCTTTCCTTCTCACCCCCAGTCCCTGTGGCCTCCAACATCTTTAAACCAGCTATAGTAGGTGGAGTCCCTTGCTTCAAATCTTTAACTTCTCCTCTTTCTAACCTCTATACCACATTTAAAGTCTCATATCATTACATGAGGCAAACCTTAGATAACCTCCCTATCTTAAGGTCCACTGATTTGTGATCTTAGTTACATTTGCAAAATGAAAGTTGCACTTCACAGCAGTGTTTGATTAACTAGGAGAAGGTGTGTTTCTACCTGGGACAGGGATTTTAGAATTCTGGCTACCATATCATTACACAGACTTTTGTCTTCTGATGTGCAGTCCAATTCTTGTTTCTTTGAAGGTGCTCTGTCTTTATTTTCTGACTATTGTTAAGATCTTATTTTTGCTTTGGCATACTCCTTGTCTAGAACTGAGTTTCTTGTCTTATGTACAGTTTAGAATTGGTTGGATTTCCTGGATCTGTAACTTGGTCTTTCCAGCCGTTGAAAATGCTTGGGCATTATCGTTTCAAATATTACCTCTCCCTCATTCCCTTTCCTGTCTTCTTAAATGTATGAAGCATTTAAGACCTATCTCTTTATCCTCCCTGACTCTTCACCTCTCTTTTATATTCTTTATCTCAGAATTTCTCTGTGATTCATTCTAATATTTTCTGCTTTATATTCCAAGAAATAGTCCCCTCTTTGCCTATGTCTAATTTGTTCTTGTAACTTTCCATTGAGTTTCCAATTTCAATTGATAAACTTATTTCTAGGTCATGTGTGGTGGGTTTTTTTTTGTCTGATAAGTATAAAATTTAAGATATTTATGTGTATAACTCTGCTTTCTCTCTTTTTTCCTTGATGACTTGTTTCTTTGTGTATTTGTAATTATTATGATTTTTTAAAAAAACTAAATGCTCATATTCCAGGATACTGTGAGAATTCTTTGAAACCTGAATTGAAGGTTAATTTCTTAAAAGAAAGTCTACTTTTTCTCTTACTAGTTATTTGTGGGTACTCTCAGCCCAGCATTGCTTTAAACTTCATTCTTGGCTTGTTGGTTGTTTTGATTTTAATTCGTAATTATTGAGAGTTATGATTGCAGAATCAAGATGGCTATTAGTGACTATTAATTCCTGGGGAAATTTTTTTTCCTACACGTAGACTGGAGTTTCAACTGTTAAGACATGATTTTCTAGTGGGTGACAGTGGAGGAATATTTCTAGGTTACCTTTATCTTAAGGTTGCAACCTTTGAAGACCAACTTTAAAAAGGAGAAGGAAGTGCTCCCATTTGATTCTGGCACTTGAACAGATCCTGTGCTTTGTTCCCTTTTGCACAAGCCCTGAGAAATACAAACCAAAGTTCACATTCACTAGGTTTTGGAAAACTGTCTTTAGTCTTTGGGCTCCTGCTTTCACTTCTGATTATGCATTATTTTCTTACTAACTCACAAATGCATTCAATGAGTGTTTAAACTACACTCTATTCAGAATTTATTGTTGTTTTTTCCAGTAAAAGAGTTAAACAAATTATTTAATTGATTATACTGCCAGAAATAGAAATTCTTCAAAATGTGGTGTGTGTGTGTGTGTGTGTGTGTGTGTGTGTGTCTGTGTGTCTGTGTGTCTGTGCGCATATGTGTGTGTGCTTACTGGTTAAAAACTGGGAGAATAAAAAAATATTGAGTTTTGCTATGTTTCAAGCACTAGGGATACAGTGTTTCTTAAATAAAATAGATATGATTCTTATCCTTACAGATTCATTAACTTTAAAGGTGAGTCCAGTGAGAAAAATAGATCAATCAAACAACCAAACAAATAATTGTCAGTTTGCTTCTCCCCATTTCCACTGGTTATTCTGATAAAACTTCTACATTCCTCTTTGTGTTACAATTACTCTTTTTCATATTTATTCTCCTATCATATGTATAATTCCATACATTTCCAGAAGTTGGGACAAATAATATCTTATTTTCCACCTACCATGTAGGATCCCTTCCTCCCTTCCCTAAAACAGGAAAAAATAAGCTTTAAGGAGACTCTGGAAATATAAAAGAAGTCCAGGACATAATAGGCCCTTTGGTGGTGAGAGACTGAGTTAAAGTAAGGGAGGTCCTTTTCATCCTAAGAGTTGATTGCAGGGCTGATATTCAGGAGATATGCATTGTACCCTGATACTGTCTTCATAGGTGGTATCCTGTGTCCTTGGAGTATCTGTTCTAATTGGTACATGCCTATGCTGTTCTAGCTGTTGAGTATTTTGAGTATCATCTCTGACTGATTGTGTGAATCTGAGATCCTTTTGAATGCCCGCTTATACCACACCAGCTACCCTCAGAGCCCCCAATCAGCAGGAGAGAGCACACTCTTCTCTTCCCTGCTCAAGTGCAGAGCCTGTATAGCATGTCAACATTTGAGGTGATCATAGTATCTTCCCTTCCCTTTTGGTAAAGAGCAGGATTCACTGATAGGCCTGAAACAGGTTATGCTCAACATCTAGGTTGCTGTAGGAAACAGAGCAGAGAGTCTTATTTACAAGTGTGTCCTTTTGTAAAGCTAGCTTACCTCCAGGCTTCTAAATCTGATTTAGACTTACTGTCGGTCTGGTCCTCTGTGTTTTAATTCACCTCTTGGGATTGACCCACACATGTGCATGATGCGGCTCTCCACTGTTCTTCTTCAGGTGCTTCATGGTGACAGTCCCTTAGCCATTGCTCTCCTTACCTTGGAGAGTCAAAAAAAAAAAAAAATCCGTACACATCCTTCTGTTTGCAGATTTTGGACTCTGTTTTTTGAAACAATGTGTTTGCTTTGCCCTCCAACTTTGTTTTAAAATGTATGCTTTTATTTAGGTCATCTTTTTTCACCCTGCTCCAGATTTAACTGCTGTTATTTATTCTCTGTTTGTTCATATACTAAGAATTGAAGTGAAAAGATCTGAGTTAAGAATATGTCTAGTTTAGGGGAACCTGCGTGACTTAGTTAAGTGGCCGACTTCGGCTCAGGTCATGATCTTGCGGTTTGAGGGTTCAAGCCCCGCATCAGGTTCTGTGCTGACAGCTCAGAGCCTGGAGCCTGCTTCAGATTCTGTGTTTCCCTCTCTCTGCCACTCCCCTGCTCATGCTCTGTCTCTCTCTGTCTCTTAAAAATAAACATTAAAAAAAAAAAAAGAATATGTCTAGTTTAGAATCCAAGTGGACAGATTTTTTTTTAAGAGAAAGTCTGTCTTTCAACTTATAGCCCAGTGTTTTATGTACTGCATCAGTGAGATATTTCTTCATTTATCTAAACTTCTCAAAGTTTCTATTTCTTTGTTGAGTATAAGGAACAAAAGGCACAGTTTAAAAAAATCCTTCCTAGAAGACAATTTGTCCTGACGAAATCAAGCTTCCAAACTGTAGATTTATATCTGTTGAGGTTTTTAAATTGTTATCAAGCTCATTTAAGTTGCTCATATGATCAAGAAATCACATTTGGGCATTGAGGGCAACAATTTTTTCACAATTATGTATTTAACAGTTGTTCATTTCTCATAATCAGATATGAGATTTTATGATTAAAATCATAATCATCTGATTTTATCTTTAGGTAGTTCTGGAATACTTTACCCTTTTATCTTTTTCCTTTGTGGAAGAATAAACAATTTGGGAAGATATAAAGAATAATGTATAAAAAACATTTAGAAAATTTCAGTGTGTGTAGCAGGGAGGGAAATGTAACACACTGTCAACACACAGTGTTTGCAAAACTGATAAAACTTCAGAGTTGTGCATTCCAGTAAAGTTTCCTTGCACAATAACCCTGTACGTAAACCAGGACTTCCTATCTGTACCTTCTTGCTGTGTAGCTACAGACCAAATGCAGGATTTGCTGGACTTCTGCTCCTACAACACAACAAATTTTTAGTGTTATGCCCTACGTTGAGTCAAAATCAGCCTCCTTGGAACTAATCTACAATTTTACTAAATTTCTTCCTTCTGTTATAAGATTTATTGAACAGCAACATATATGAGGTTGTATGTTCAGGCATATAGATACGAAAATGAATAAAACACAGCTCATTTTCTGAAAAATCTCACAGTCTAGATGGGGAGACAGACATATAAACAAATAATTAGAGTAGAGGAAGAAGTGCTAACAGAGGTACTCACAATAGCATTATGTGAGTAGAGTTCTTTGAGCTGTTCATCATATGATGTGGTTTCCAGGCCCTTTATCATCATAATAAAAGACTCTTCAAGCAAAGGTTGAAGAGATCTTACAAATTGCCTTCTTATGTGAGGTGACTGTTCTGAAGCATTCAGTTATAGTAAGTATGGCAATAATTAGGACTCGGCTACAAGGTGGTTTTAGATAGAAATAAGTAGTAAAGTTTCAGTCCATCATGAATTATCTATGCACAAATCAGAATACATATTTGAATGTATAAATGTAATTTGTAAACAGTAATGTGATTCATTGGCTTTCAGAATTAAGTTAATAATGATGTTTGTCTATTCAATAGAAGAAATTTCCAAATTTTAACTTGTATTAAAATTAATTAATGCATCACTCATGCTCTGATGCAGAATTTTCAAAATGCCTCTAGTTACATTGATTCCTTTTAATTACAATGACTTCTCTTTATTCTTTGATCTTTGATTTCTAGTTCAGAAGTTTACAAGGATTTATATTGTCTGTTTTGTTAAATTTTGCTTGTTTTGTTTTATTACATTGATCTGGAATAATCATATACGTTCCATTATTCCTTTCATTTTAAGTAGGTGGAAGTGACTTAGTATTTGGGACCTAAATCAATGTGACTTTTCGAATGCTGCTTGGTTTATGGTGTGGAGTACCTTATAAACAAAATAAAAAAAGAAAGGACTTCCAATTTGTGCAGGTGATTCTATTTTCATAGAGAATTTTTCTTTGTACAATGTTCTTAACTTGATTTTTAAAAAATGTCCTTGGAATTTTTTGTAAAGTCTTGTGTTTATGTGCATGTTATGTGCATTTTTCTGGAAATGTTTATCCAGGGGGTTGATCAAACACTCAAGAGAGGCTATGTACTGTAAATATTTTCAGTGGATCCTTCTGGCTAGATATTCATGCTGCCATACCAAATGACGATCAACATGCTTTATGCCTTATGTCCTTCATTATGACCTGTCATCTTTGCCATAAATAGCATTATATATTACTTTAAAAATGGATTCTCCAAGAAGGGATTAGGTAATAAAGGTTGTGTTTGTGTATCAATTTATGGTTTCAAAATACTTTCAAATGTAATGTATCATTTAATCCTTAAAGTTTATGAAAACATATTATCCCCATTTTACAGAAAGAGGAATGGAGATTCAAATACACAAAGCTCAGAACTCACAGAGCAGGAACTCAGATCAGTTATTCAGAGTGAAATACTCTTTCCACATCAAACATTTATCAAAATTTTCCTTTTGATTAGTTTATGTGTTCTCTATTTAAATAGATAGTGTTTAGGCCTTCCACTTACTCTGTTAAAGGGGATTATCTGCACAGTGAACTATGAACTCAAGGAAACAAGGCCAAGTCTTGGGTCTCAGTTTTCTCACATGTTACATGAGGTAATAAACCCAAGCCACATGTAGGTAACTTCCAGCTCCTATATTCCATGTGCCTTTGTCAAAGTTGGGCCCAAAGCTGCTTCTCAGGAGAGCAGGTCTATCCATTATATTTGCATGCCAGGTGAGTTGGCCTGTTGCCCACCAAATGCAGTTTCATCACCAGTCCCAGGGTCCAGGCTGAGCAATGGGGACCATTAATGAGTTTCTTCCTGTTGTGAGGAAGTTTTCTTGGTAAATCCTACAAAGACAGTGTCGTGGCTGACTTTCATTTGCCTTTTCTTCAACCAGTTCTTGCCTAGAGGAACTGTGTTAGTCATCGGTTTGCTGGCTATGTTCTAAGATGTTTTAGTTTCCCTGTATATCAGGTGATGTAGAGTAGGTAAATCAATGTTTAGAGTGTAGTGCTTGGGTGACAGTAGCTTCAGGACAAAAGAAATTTATTTAAGAAACAATATCAGAAATTAAATTGATTAAAGTCCCAGATCCTTAGAAGGCTTGAGTCTGAGTATTCTTATTGCCAGATATGTTTTAGAAGCTGCGTATCCTGGTTGAAGATCCATGGTATACATTTGTTGCATGACTGGTCACTCATTTGAGTCTCAGCTTTGCCATTTATCAATGAGAAATTGGATCAGATCATCTCAAAAGAGTTATGCCAATTAGGGAATTGACTGCTCTTTGAATATTTCAATTAATGATCCTTAATAAGCTATTTTTCCCATTCTTCTTATACTTTGTAATATGATTGAATCTTCTGATGTCACTTCAGAGCTTTAAATAAGACTTAAAGTTTTAGCTAATAATTATATGATATCAAGTATATGATAAGTATTCCTCTCCACCTTTCCCCAACCTGACCTCCAAAAGTTTTTCTCTTGATTTGTTTGACTTTTCATTCTTATTTCTTTTAACTTTGAAATTGGTTGCATAAATGGAGTTGAAACCACAGTATAAGGCCAAAACACAGTGTATCTATATCAGCTCATTTTACCACAGGACTCATGTGTAGACTGGGTAGTTTTCCCAGACTCCGAAGTGACTACTTCCTTGATATAGATCCCTTCATGGATTGTGTTCAGCATCCCATGCCACCTGAGGCAATAACCACTCCAGAGCTGAAATCATAGGCTAGATTTTTATTATGATGGGATCACCCGCTATTGAAATAGGATTTTGTTGTTCCATTTGTAGTCCGCTACCTGATAAATGCTAGATTATGAGTCAGAATAATAAACACAGAGGTGTTGTAGTAGGCCAGAATGCTTCCCATTGTCTAATGTTACATCTTTCTTTTTAGCAGTATCCTCAAAGGAAAACAAAATTTGAATGTGTGCCTGTATACTAACAGTTTCTGGAAATGGCAGTGCCTATCCATTTTCTTTTTAAATAAAGGCTTTTTGTAAACGGTTCACATAACCAGTTATTTGGCTTGAAATGGCCTCCCCATGAAAATGCCTGCTTTAATGTCAAGTCAGGGAATAGCGAAGCTTTGCTGGAGTCCCAGTGTCTAGCAGATATACTATAAATTTAATTTCATAGCAAAGTGAAGTCTATTACAGAAAATCAGAAAGAACTACCTTCTCAGCAAGGCCATCTCTCTATTTTTATTGAGTCCTTTTTTGTGTAGGTTTTGCAAGCTTTGTCTGCACCTGTCAATAAAAAGGGGCTCTTTGTTTGAGGACAATACTGACAAATTAACCAGAAAACATATTTCCAGTGGTGAGTGGGGCAAAAGTTCAGGAGAAGGCCATGGCTGCTACCTGTTTTATTATACCTGTAATTGAGGATGTCAGACTTGTTAACAATTTGTATTTTACTCCATTTGAATAGCCTTGTTCTCCTGTTGTCTTACATATGTGTCAGTGAAGCCAGGGCATTTTTATAAATTTTGCTGTTACAAGTGTCAGCCAAGGAGAGAGGATGATGAAGTAGATGTTATGATGATGTAGATGTTGTGATAAAGTAGATGTTCCTGATGCCTTATAGGAATCCTGAAATATCTCAATGACAGGAAAAAACTCCCAAACCATACTCTTAACTCTTTCTTAATTGGTATTTACTGCTGCTATAGGGTGTAACACATTAATTAAAGATTTCCTGGGTACTCTGACAAACAGCTAATGACTTTTAAATGGCTGGCGTGCCCAGTGATCATTCTTTTTACAGGGTCCACATAACATTTTTTCTTGGACATTTGAAAAAGAATTACATTCACATGTAATGTGAGAGCGATGACCTGGTACTACCATTCTTAAAACCTCTGGACCTGAAGTGTGGAGGGATTTTCTTTTGAAAATTACCATGAAGTACAAACACCAGTTTTATGTAGCGTTTGTGGATGTGAATTAGACAGTACATTAAATATAAAAAGAAGGAGATACCAGCTTTGCCACAATGTTCCTGTAACTGGATGCATGAATTAGAAGTCTCATAGATGTTGCTGCCTTGAAGTCTGGTGGTTCAATTTAAACCCAGATCAATTTTTTACGAATTCTTTAGCAATTAATTTTCTAGGAATTCCTAGGATGCTAGTGGCACTCCTCTGAGTTTGTGAAGGACAGAGATAATAAATATGGCCCCTATCCTCAAGGAACTAATGACCCATTCAGCAATCTCTGTAGATTGTTTTTAAAGCAATCAATTTTTCTAGGAGTTTTACATTTTCATGCCTTATGTTTAAATATTTAATCGATTTTGAGTTGCTTTTGTATATGTCTGGTAAGAGATAATGATCAAATTTAATTTTGGATGTGGATATTCAGTTTTCCCAACCCCATTTTTTGAAGAGACTGTTCTTTCCCCATTGCATGGTCTTGGTACCCTTATTAGAGATCATTTGACCATATACAGAAAGGTTTATTCTGGGCTCTCTATTCTGTTCCATTGGTCTCTGTGTGTGTCTTTATGCCAATACCACATTGTCTTAATTACTGTAGTTTTGTGATATATTTTTAAATCAAGAAATATCATGCATCCAGTTTTGTTCTTCCTTCTCAAGGTTATTTTGGCTATTTGGAGCTCTTTGTGATATTATACACAAACATCAGCTCAAAATGGATTAAAGGCTTCAATGTAAGACTCAAAACTTAAAATTCCTGGAAGAAAGCCTAGAAGAAAAGCTTCATGACATTGGTCTTGGCAACGAATTCATGGGTATAACACCAAAGCCATAGGCAACAAAAGCAAAGTAGACAAGTAGAACTACTTCAAACTAAAAACTTTCTGTATAGCAAAGGAAATAATCAACAGAATGAAAAGACAACCTAAGCAATGGGACAAAGTATTGCACACCATGTATCAGATAAGGGATAAATTTCCAAAATGCAAATGGAACTCCTACAATTCATAGCAAAACCAAAGCCCAAAATAAAACCTAACAACTCAATTAAAAAATAAATAAAATGCTTGAATAGACTTTTTTTTCCAAAGAATATATACAAATGGTGAATAAGTATATTAAAAGGTGCTCAGCATCACTCATCATCAGAGAAATGCATATCAAAACCACAATGAGATATCACCTCAGACCTGTTAGGATGGCTATTATTAGAAGGAAAAACAAACAAACAAACAAACGACAAGCATCAGCAAGAGTGTAGAGAAATTGAAACTCTTGTATGCTATTGACGGGATTACAAAATGGTGTGACTGCTATAGAAAGCAGTAAGGAGGTTTCTCAAAAAGTTAAAAAAACCAAAACCACCCTATGATCTATGAAACCCACTTCTGGGTATTTTTGCAAAATAATCAAAATCAGGATCTCAAAGAGGTATCAGCTGTCTCATGTTCACTGTAGCACTATTTACAATAGCCAACATTTGGAGATAATCTAAATGTCCATCAGTGGATTAATAGGTAAAAAAAAAAAAGTGTCTTTACCACAATAAAATAAAAATCAGGGGTGCCTGGGTGGCTCAGTTGGTTAAGTGTCCGACTTCGGCTCAGGTCATGATCTCGTGGTTTGTGAGTTCAAGCCCCATGTCAGGCTCTGTGCTGACAGCTCAGAGCCTGGAGCCTCTTCAGATTCTGTGTCTCCCCCTCTCTCTGTCCCTCCCATGCTCATTCTCTGTCTCTCTCTGTCTCTCAATAATAAATAAACGTTAAAAAAATTTGTAAACAAAAAAATTAAATTAAATTAAATTAAAATTAAAAAGTTTCAAATACAGTATATAAATAATAATCACAAGTAACATTTATTGAATGTTTACCAAGTATCAAACACACACTATATGTTGTGCTTTTCATTGGGTGTCTCATATAATCTTATAACAGCATTCATGGAAGATTTCATGGTATCCAATGAGAAAGCTGGCTTTTGGTTATGTAACATGGTCAAGATGGCACAACTAATATTGGTTCCCAAATCTTTTTCACTCTAGAGTCCATGCAGTTGATTACTACTCTATTCTACTTTCTCAGTGAAGATACTATTTGAGATTTAGTAAGTATTTTTCTTCTCAAATATTTGAAGGTCTTCATGTAAAGCTATCCAGGTTATGAACAAATGAAACACATTTTATTTCTGCTAAGGTAGAACCTCCCTCATTTTCTTAATGTACTTAGTAAATATTTATTGAATGAATTCATGTGGATGCATTTTTTTAATGAAAGGAATTACACTAAAATTTTGAATTTAGAAAATTTTTTGTGTCATTAAGAGACTGCGAGGAGAAAAACATAATTATGTTCCACCTGCTTTATTAAATTTTGGTAAAATGTACATAACATGAATTTGCCATTTTGACCATTTTTAAGTATGCAGTTCAATGGTATTAAGTACATTCACATTGTTGTGCAATCATCACCACCATCCATATCTAGAACTTTATTATCTTCCCAAACTGAAATTCTGTATCCATTTATCTATTTATTTTTAAAGAAAAGCACATTTGGAAGCATTTAAATTCTGTTTCAGTATTTCCCAGGCAACCATTTAGCATGTCATTACTAACAAATTTGATAGAGTTTGTCTTTTAATAAAAAAGAGGAGAGAAAAAGTTTATTATTGAAATATTATTAACTTTTGGGCCATCTGATAAATTGAACTTAATTCTCAAACTTGGCCTCGTTGGAAGTGCAAATTAATCAGTTGAATGAAGTAGCCACAAACTGATAATTTTGACAATGCTAGATAATGAATGTTGAACATCGGAGTTTGATTTTGTAGGAATAGAAAAAAGTGAGCTGGAGAGACTACCCTAAATTTGATAGTTGAGCAGCACAACAAAAACTCATATCTAGAGCTAGCATGCAAAGCTAAAAAAAAAAAAAAAAAAAAAAAAATAGGTGGGCACAACTTACAAATTATCGTGTTGGGGACAGAACTTGGATGATTGAAAGTGTAAGAAGTGCCTTTGCAAAGTAACCTACTCATCAGTGGAACCTGATTCATCTGTGATTTTCTACATCCTCATATACAAAGATAAAGAAAAATTTAGAGGGCCATTGTCCCGGGAGAAATGTGTACATGTATGTTTCTGTGTTGGTAGTAAATGTTATGGGGCATCCACTTGTTCAAAATCTGCCTTCAAAAACCTTCCAGTAGACCACTGGTGTGTGCCTGGGCCTTTTATTTTAGTAACAATAGTATCACTAACAACCACAACTAGTGAGCATCTACAGTTGTTGAGCTTTGGAACGAAGGGTCATCAATGAGCATCTAGATAAATTCTATTAGCCAGGATTTGGGGATCTGAAAATTTTGAGGAAGTTGTCATGGAAATACCATTACTTTGTTGTTGTTGTGGTGGTTGTTGTTGTTGTTGTTGTTGTTGTTTTTAAACTGCTGGGCTTCTCAGTATCTTTCAGGCCAGTATGTACATGAAACTTTATAACAGACTATAGTAAGAAACATTTGCTAAACGTACATGGCCATGAAGCGAACTTTCTTTGGGAGCATTTTTAGGAATTCATCTTCCAAGGAACACTTTGGGAAACCCTAATCTATTCCAATCGCTATGTCCTAACAGGAGCCATGATGAATTTATTTATTGTACTATCACTTAGTTTTATGTCTCTAACAACTTTCAATACATTAAATATTTAATCCAAGATAAATAGAAATCATTGCTTATCTTGAGACAAAAATAAAGACAGTAATAACAAATAAGATGTTCTTGCTTATTAGAATTGGACATTTTGAGGATCTGGCCCTACGTGCATATTTTGATTAATAGGTAGGCTACTTTGGCTACTTAGTGTAACAAAATATCTGAATTTCAAGGGACTTAAATAGGAAGTATGTATTACTGTCTGCATTATAAGAAATGGGTTGCGGAGTGGATGGATGGCTCATTGAAGTCAGTGAGGACTAAGGCTGTCGCCATCCTTCAGGCCCACCATCCTCAGTGTGACAGAGATGTTACCACCCAGAGTTGCATCACGTCCTCACAGCCATGTCAGATATGGAGTTAAGCTTCTCTCAGAACTTTGCATTCTATCTCCCAACCCCTCACCCAGCAGAGCTCCCTGCAGATTGTTTGGGCCAGAATGGGCCACATAGCCAGACCCTAAATGCAAAGTAGACTGAGAAAGTGAGTATCTGGCCTTTCAGTCTCCATCCTCGGTGCCAGAAAGAAAGAGAAAGAAGAAGGTTGTGTCCCACATGTGTTTTTCATATTCATCTTTAACTATTGTTTTCCTGTGGCTATGTGGCTGGGTTTCTACTGCCCCCAAATCTTTGTTCAGCAATTTAAAATGAAATTAAATGCTGAAATACTTTAGAGCAACTCTGTGAATACAGATTTATTTCAGAAAATGTGAGTATTGTAGAAGGAAAGATTCTCTTGGTATGCCTGAATCCTTTAATTATCACTAGAGTTTTCTTTGCTTTTCCTCACTAGTTTGTTTTAAATTAAAGGGTTTCTAGCACGATTATAGGCCCCAGTTTCAGAGACTATTGTTTATAGGGGGGAAAAAACGAGGATCCATCAAGTACTGGCTTTTTCTTCCCTTGTCCTGTTCCAGTTTATGATTCTCCTATCCCTTGCATTTTATATTCCTAGCTAGGATCCTGGATTCTATTTTACTCATGATAGCTCAGAAGATTGTTCCCTTCTCTTCTTCTCAGTCACAGGAGATAAATGGAGACAGGGTGGACCGATCATAGGTGTCAACAGACTGTTTTTGTTGTTGTTTGTTTTCTTGCTTGCTTTTCTTTAGCCCAGCTTGGAATATATAGATGAAAAATGTGGACATTGCAGGATAGAAGGCCAGCTCCCTGGTCTCCCCCACTCTCAACCTCATATACTTTTCTTTGTATTTCCTGGCGGTTAAGCCAGAGTGGAAAAGGCAGTGTAGCAAGAAGACAAGATTAAGTGTATCTGGAATGTGATCAGGTTGGTTTGTGAATCTAGTAAGAGGTATAAGCCATGCATGTGGCATGTGTGAAGTTGCCCTGGACTAGGTGCCAGGGGAGACTAAGCTATTGAAGGTATCATTGGACGGAATGCTGATGGTCCCTGAAGACCAATGACTCATTTTCAAGCACCTTAATGAGTAACTTCGAAAGACGGAGAAAGCACATTTGACAGCAAGTGTGTGTAGAAATAATATGGCACCTTAACATATGAATGAAATGAAAATTTATTTAAAAATACTATTTATTGAGGCAATATTTATGGAATGTATACTTGTGACAAACATTCTGTTGCAGTGAAATAAGTCCGAGTCCCTGCCCTCTGGTTATTCATGGTATAATGGAGGCATCATATTTGTTAGCAGAAAAATTATAAAGCAGATGGTGAAAATTACTTATTCAGCTGAAATTTATTGAGCATCTGCTATGTGTCAGGCACTGGCCTAGGCCTTGAGGATAGAGAAGTGATAAAGATCCTGCTCTCATGAAGCTAATATTCCAGAAGGCTGTATAAGAAATACTAACAAAGAGCTCAAAGGAGAGAGTGACTACAACTACTTGGGGGAATCCAAGCAGGCTACCCATAGATAGAAGGTGACATATGACCTGGATCTTAAAGGATTTGAAAGAATTTCCATGTAGAGAAGTGGGGAAGAGTCATCCCAGGTGGGGTAGTAATCATCATGTTTCAAATAGTATGACTTCATTCATTCATTTGTTCATTTTTCAACAACATTTATTGAATATCTACCATATGCAAGAATCTGTGAGCTTGGTGATGACTAGAGAACTCAACTATAGTTGAGCAAGATGTAATAGTTACTTTTAGGAGCTTATGGTTTACTAGAGGAACTCACAGAAGAACTTGGTGTGGCTGGAATACAGGAAATGTGGACCAGATAGATCCTGACCCTTACCTGACAAAGGAATTTGAATTGTATTCTATAGATGTTGTAAGGCTGTAGAAGGCTGAATATGGGAACTAAGGCACCAAGATTTACCCTTAGGAAGGTAACTCTGTCAGTACAAAAAGTAAATTGAGGATGGAGGAAAGTCTGGTGGGAGCTAAGGCACTGGCCCAAGGGGAGAGATGAGAGCTTGAAATAGAGCAGCGGTAATACTGATTCCATGCATTTCTTACACCATACACAAACATAAACTCAAAATGGATGACAGACCTAAATGTGAGACAGGAACCCATCAAAACCCTAGAGGAGAAAACAGGCAACAACCTCTTTGACCTCAGCTGCAGCAATTTCTTGCTCAACACGTCTCCAAAGGCAAGGGAATTAAAAGCAAAAATGAACTATTTGGGAACTCATTAAGATAAAAAATTTCTGAACTGCAAAGGAAAAAATCAACAAAACTAAAAGGCAGCCAACGGAATGGGAAAAGATATTTGCAAATGATATACTGGATAAAGAGTTAGTATCCAAAGTCTCTAAAGAATTTACCAAACTCAATAGTCAAAAAACAAATAATCCAGTAAATAAATGGGCAGAAGACATGAATAGACACTTCTCCAAAGAAGACATCCAGATGGCCAACAGACACATGAAAATATACCCAACGTCCCTCATCATCAGGGAAATACAAATCAAAACCACATTGTGCTCGCTTCGGCAGCACATATACTAAAACCACACTGAAATATCACCTCACACCAGTCAGAGTGGCTAAAATTAATAACTCGGAAAACAACAAATGTTAGCGAGGATGTGGAGAAACAGGAACTCTCTTGCACTATTTGTGGGAATGCAAACTGGTGCAGCTGCTCTGGAAAACAGTGTGGAATTTCCTCAAAAAATTAAAAATAGAACAACCCTATGACCCAGCAATAGCACGACTAGGAATTTATGCAAAGGATACAGGAGTGCTGATTCATAAAGGCACATGTACCCCAATGTTTATAACAGTACTTTCAACAGTAGCCAAATTATGGAAAGAGCCTAAATTTTCATCAACTGACGAATGGATAAAGAAGATGTGGTTTATATATACAATGGAATACTATTTGGCAATGAGAAAGAATGAAATCCTGCCATTTGCAGCAGAGTGGATAGAACTGGAGGGTATTGTGCTAAGTGAAATAAGTAAGTCAGAGAAAGACAGATATCATATCTTTTCACTCATACGAAAAAGGAAAAATAAGTTACAAACGTAGAGGGAGGGAGGCAAACCATAAGAGACTCTTAAATACAGAGAACAAACCGAGGATTGATGGGGGGGCAAGGGAGAGGGGAAAATGGGTAGTGGGCATTGAGGAGGGCACTTGTTGTGATGAGTGAGCACTGGGTGTTGTATATAAGCAGCAAATCACGGGAATCTACCCCCAAAACGAAGAACACACTGTATACACTGTATGGTAGCCAATTTGACAATACATTATATTTAAAAATTAAAAAAAAAAAAACCTCTTTTCATTCAGCAAATATTTATCCAAGACTTGGCACTCTTCTAGGTAGTGGGAATCTAGCAGTGACTAAAACACATTCCTTGCCCTTCAGGGGCTTACATTCTAGTTGAGAGAGAATAACATAAAGAAATGAAGATAAATAAGGAAATGTATAATTTGTCAGACTGTGATAGGAAAGTAATAAAGCAGGATAGGGAGTATAAGGAATATCAGGGTTGGGATAAGGTATTAGTCATTATTTCATAAGAAGAGAAAGGGAAAGCTTACTGATAAGGTGACTTTTTAGCAGAGACCTGAAATAATTTGTAGAGGTATCTGGACTGAGCATGCCAAGTAAAGGAAGCATAAAAGGCAAAAGCCATGAGATGGACATATGCCTGGCAGTTCTGAAGAATAGCAAGTAGATTACTGTGGCTAGGGGGAAGTGAGTGATGGATAGGGTGGTAGTGGAGAGGTAAATTGTGTTTGGCTCACTGTAAGGACTTTGGCTTTTGGTCAGAGTGGGGAAGGAAGCCATTGGAGATATTTTTAGCAGATGTCTTAAAACTTTCCTGGATGCACAATATACAGTAGAATATAGAAGCAGGGAAACAATGAAGAGTCCAGTGCAATCCCAGGGAAAGATGGTGGTGGCTTGGGCCAGGTGGTCAGATTCTGGGTGTAGTCTGATATGACTGGATGTAAAGCAGACCCACCGTACTGATGGATTTGATGTGAGTATGAAGGAAACAAAGGAATTAAGGGTAGCTGCAAGGTTTTGGGCCTTGAGAAATTAGAATTTCCATTTGAAGAATGGAATTTCCTTGATGGAGACTATGGAAAAGCAGGTCTACAGCAAAATCCGGAATTCTACTTTAGACATACCAAGTTTGACATGCCTATTGGATGCCCAAATGGAGATGTTAAATAAGCAGTTGGATATAAAAGTCTGGAGGTGAGGGAAAGGTGAGGAAATGGAAATTTAGAAGTCATTAGTATATAGATAGTATTTTAAAAGAGGAGACTAGCTAGTGTTGGGGTGTCTGGGTGGCTCAGTAGGTTAAATGTACGACTCTTGATTTCAGCTCAGGTCATGATCTCATGGTTCATGGGATCAAGCCCCACATTGGGATCTGCATGACAGTGTGGAGGCTGCTTGGGATTCTCTCTCTCCTTGTCCCTCTGTCTCTCCTGGACTTGTTCTCTCCCTCTTTCAAAAATAAACATTAAAAAAAATTAGACAGTGTTACCTAGTTAGTGGTGTAGGGTGGCAAGAAGGTTCAAAGGCACAGATTTGGAGGAATCAAAGTGTCAGAAATTGGAGAGATTAGTAGTGATGAGTATATGAGGGATTGAGAAGGAGTATCCTGAGAGTGTGGTGTCTCAGAAGCCAAGTGCAGACAGTGTTCAGAGAAACAGGGTAATCACTTATGATGAAGCTACATATGGGTTGATAAGGATTAAGACTGAAAACTGGCCATTAGATTTAGTATCAGAAAGGTGACCTCAATAAGAACTGTATGAAAGCCATTTATTCAAGCCAAATTTGAAGGTTGATAGTGGAGATTGTGATTATCCATGGCATTTTGAGGACATTTATTGTAAAGAGAAGCAGAGATATGGTTTGACAGTTGGAAGGTCAGGGGTGAAGTTTTTTGTTGTTTACTTGCTTGTTTTTTTTTTTTAAAAGACTAGGAATATTCATCCAGAGAGGAGATAAAATAGTGTAGTAAGATTCACAAGTCATTTGAAGATAGACTAATAAGATTTGATGACCTCTTTGCATGTGGATGGGAATAAAGAAGTAATTAAAGAGTATGCCAGTATTTCCAATTTGGGAAACATAAATAGTACCAATTTAAACTTCGCAATTTCAGAAAATATTTTTCTGTTTTGTGCTGCACCTTTAGTTTTTGACAGAAATTTCTGATGGTAAGATTCAATAAGAGTTAAGGATGGCAATAACAGCAGGTATAATAGGGATGATAATGCACTTAACATTCATTGAGTAATTTCAAGGTAGCTTAGATGCCCTCTCCAACAACACAGTCTGTACTATTATTAACCCTATTTTACAGATGGAGAGACTGACACCCAGAAGGAAGAAACAACCAGCCAAAGGTGTCAGAGCTTGCTAATGTCAAATCCAGCTGTACTAATAAGAAAGTACAGTTTATGCAATAAATTATATGAACTAAAGTCAAAATTTGAGGTGGACAGATTTTTACCGAGTACAGAACTGAACCTGGATCTTGGGTCTTAGCAATCACTCTGTGTTTTTCTTCTGTCACTTTTACATCTTCATCAGAAAAATGGCAGTTCTTACTGGGGCTTAACTGGAAATTCTTGAAATGACTTCAAGTCATATTTCCCTCCATCTTACTACTGAGAAGATACCTGTGTTTCTAACTGAAAAAGAAGGGTAAAATATTAATTTGAGCCTGCACTCATACTTGAATGTGCATGCCAGTGCAACTACACACACACTTTGCATCACTGGAGCCCATTATGAGCTGAAAATTTTTTCCAGGGTACTTATATGCCTCATTCTTTCCAAGTTCCTAAGTGTTTAGGTTTGCCAGCTTCCCATTCTCCATATGTTCCCAATTCTCTAACCTAATGTCCTTCCAAAAAGAAGGTGAACCCAGATACTCTGTGGATATTTTAATACATATTTCCCTTCCCTGCTTGTACCCCTCAGTCCTATTGCTGGTTTCAGGTATTACACACATGTGTCTGTATTGAGAATTAGTTAAGGAGGTAGTTCATATACTTTTCAAGCATGTTTGTGTATGGATCCCTTCCTTTACCTGGGTCTTTTCATCTTAGGGATGTGGGCACAAACAAATAGCTTGTGCAAGAACTGACAGTACTGGTTAAGGGCATGACTGTTGGTTCTAATTCGAACCCTCCCACTTATTGTCTGTATGGCCTTGACCAAATTATTTAACCTTTCCTGAGTGGAAGCATGCAATTATACTATAGTTTTCCTATACCTGCTGAAATCTTTTGATTTAAAGTTTAAGGATAATGCAGTATATTTTGTCAAATTTATTATTTTCATGAATTATTTGTAAGGTGTTAATTACATATAAATACATTGTAAACAGATGCGAAATAGTCTACTCCTGCCCAGCTGTCATTTTTAAGTGGTAAGTCATCTGGGATGACATCTGCACTAGCAGGACTTTTTGCAGGAGAATAACAAATAGATCTCAGTGCAAATCTAGTAGAATTAGTATTTTCTCCTACATGTATTTTGCATTTTGTTAATGTTAACTCTTGAGACTAATTATGTGCTTAATGGACATTCAGACTTTCAGCTGCATGTAAATATTTGAAAAGGGAAGAAAGGAAGAAGAGAAGAGAGCTGAGCTGGTAGTCATGTTTGATATATCAGGGTTATCATTCCATTTTGGGGGGGATGTAATTATATGGAAAGCCAATAGAGAAGTTGTCAGGAAATGCTAAAAGGCTTTGAAGTTCACATGTACATATATTCATAGTTGTTCATAATCGTCTCATGTATATGAAAGAAAATCCCCACTCCTGCAGCTTTAGGCCCTAAGATACATTTTTTGTGTGTGTGTGTGATTCTTTTCCCCATCAAGATACTCTTTCAGTTCATTTTGACAAGATTCCATTTGTATAAAAAAGTGTAGCCCTTGGGGAAGGGAAGTAAGGAAAAAAGCAGAGTATGATTTGCTTCATGCGCTACCTACCTATAAGATTATCTTGGTCCACAGCAAATAATTAGCTTCCCCTTGTCTGATTCAGTAGAAAAGAAGTCACGTGCTAAGGTAGTGTCAAATCTTCTTGGAGGCCAGATTAACGTAGAACAGCAGTCAGGGAGACTGGGTCTAATTTTTATCCTTGTGCAGTATCCAACACTCCTAATCATGCCTCCTTTTGAAAGTTTCTCCTCCTCAGTTATTTCCAGGCCACCCAGTCTGCTCTTCGGGCTTCTTTTCTTGCACTTAACTCTGAATTACATGTTTTACCCAAAAGGACTGTGTCCTCTGGCCTTCTGCTCTTTTTACATTCTTTATGCTTTCTCTGGTGACCTTTTCCATACCCTAGTAAGGTAGGCTATGCATCTAGCCCAAATCTCTCTGTTCAGCTAAGATCTATTTATCTATCTACCTGCTTAGTATCCAGAACTTAAAGTTAATTATTTTGCTCTGAAACTTGCTTTTCCTGTAAGGCTTCTTTTTGTGGATATCCCCCAACAACTGCCTCATCACTCAAGGTAGAAACCTAGGAGGTATCTTTAACTCTCCCCTCTTCCACATCTGACCAGTCATGGTGTTCTTCAGATTCCACCTTCATAATATCTGCCCCCTTTTATTTTCTATGCCCACCTCCACTGCCTTAGTTCTGGCTCAAATAATTAATTTCTTACCTAAGTCATTTCACTAGTTTCCTCTGATCCATTCATTATGTTACTGCAAGAGTAATCTTTCTAACATGCAAGATAGTATCATGGTACTCTCTGCTTAAAGCCTTCATCTGTTTTCTTGACCATTCACGAAAAAACCCAAAAATTAAGACATTTTGGCTTAGAACACTAGATAGTGAATACTCTGTCTTCTGATCTCATTTTCTTCCACCCCCCACACCCTTTCTTTACTTTAGTCTTACCTGTGCATGGACTGTCCTCTGAATGTATCACACCACACTCTCTTCTAGACATGCTTATCCTCTTCCTTTTTTTACTTAACTCTGGATCATATTTAAAATTTCAGTTTATATGATCTTCTTGAAAAGCTCATAACAATCAAAAGAGCTTCTCAAGATTGGATAGTACATCCAACAAAGAAGGTAAGCTTGGAAGCCAGTTTCTGATAGTTCAACAAACCCGTATCGAGTGGCTATTATGAAGTTTTAAAATTGAATGATAGATGCTTCATGCCGTCAAACAATTGACGGTTTAATGAAACATGCAGAAAAAGAAATTCACAAGAGGCATTGTAGTCCAGGGTTTAAGAGCATGGTCTCTGGAGACAGTGGACTTAAGATCAATAGCTGCCTATAATCTTCTAGCTGTGTAGACTTGGAAAAGTCACTTAAATCCTCAAATATGTTTTCTTATGTGTTTATATCAGAATAATAATATGTATCAGAAAGTGCTATTGTGAATATAGAGTAAATGAGATTATGTACTTAACTCATAGTGCATGCTTACGTCATGGCGGTGAGGAGGAAAATGTTGATAATGACAAAAAACTGTGGTGCCCTGGGCTAAGAGTTTTAACCAAATATGAAGGAGGTGCTATAGGCACCTTACTTCTGAGGGCTAAGGAAAGCTTTTAGTTACTTAAACCTCTTCATTGGTAAAAATGGAGATAACAAAAATCTGAGTCATGAGGATTAAGTGAAATAATGTGTGTGAAAGTACCTTCAAAAAACCTAGTACATTTTGTATTCTTAGTGAATATTAATTAAATTTAGAGTCTGCATATTGATTTTCTTTCCCTTTTCTTATTGTTCTGTTGGATAACTTGCTGGGATTCCTAATGACAGTCAACTATGGTATAAAGATCACCCATGAAATGTTTACCACTCAAAATTTAGTTAGTGTCCAGAAACCCTAGACTGATGTGAAATCAAAAAAGTTTCCTCATTCAAAACAATTCATTATGTACATAGCCTACCTATACCACAACCAAACTTATGAATTCCTTCATGCAGTTAACACTTACACGAGCAAGATGCTGGACATTTGTCACAGGACTGAGGTGTCATCATGGAGAAATATGTCTACGAAGGCCTTGAATGATAACATGTCTGCCTTCGAATCTGTAACTGTTATCTGTCACTGAGAGGAATCTAAGGTATTTACACCAACTTTGAGTGAAATTTCAAGTATTCTTACACTGATGGGCCTGTGGACTGAACAGCATTACTGCAGAGGTCCCAAGAAATACTGCAGAGCATGTCACTCCATGGCACACTGAAAAAATGCAGCCATTGTAAAGAAAGGGCTGATGTTGAAGTCTTAAGTCTCTGTGCATTAGAGGGGTTTAATAAATGTACCCTGAAATTAAGAAAGGAAGCCAATGCTATTTAGGACAATCATCCTTTCTTACTTCCTCCCTTTTTTATTACACTTGAACAACGTAATCGTAAATTATTGAATCATTGTACAGCACTGGATCACAATTTGGGCATGATATTTACTCCGTCTCAGATATAACTCCTTTCCAACCACAAAATTTGTTGCACATTATTTAAACACAAGCTTGTTATTAATTGAGCAATTACTTGTGAAGCAATCATTATATGTCATGTCCTATATTCAACCTTAGGAATGTATTGATGTGAATACTCTCCCCATTTGTGCTCTCAAGTGGCTCATAGCCTAGTGAAACAATCATGTTAGTAGAAATATTGCAGGGGCTCCTGGGTGGCGCAGTCGGTTAAGCGTCCGGCTTCAGCTAGGTCACGATCTCGCGGTCCGGGAGTTCCAGCCCCGCGTCGGGCTCTGGGCTGATGGCTCAGAGCCTGGAGCCTGTTTCCGATTCTGTGTCTCCCTCTCTCTCTGCCCCTCCCCTGTTCATGCTCTGTCTCTCTCTGTCCCAAAAATAAATAAACGTTGAAAAAAAAATATTTAAAAAGAAATATTGCAAAATCACATAGTCATCCCAATAATAAAGGGTTAACAAGGTATTAAGGAATCCCAAAGGTTGAAGCCACTAACTTTCCTTAGGGAAAATTCCATGGAGCTTGAGCTCAAGGATTAATGGAAATATTCAATGTAAATATGTGTGATAGGACATTCCAAGCATTGGAAACAAGGTATGCCAAGGTTTGAGGTCATAGAGCAGACTGCTATGTTTGGAGAAGTTGAACTGGGCTGGAGAGTGGGCTGTATCTGGGAGGATGGTGTGAAACGTGAGTCTATAGGTCAGAGGCAAGGGCTAGATTATGAAGAGCTGTGGATACCATTTAGGGTTTGGGTTGCACTCATTCTCTACAGGATGCAGAGGACTAAAACGAGCAGACAGTGGTGACCTATGGTTGTGATCTAAATGGTGTAAGGTAGAGTCTGAATTAGGGACAGCAGAGAGAGGGGTCTTGGGAGCTATATAACCCAGATTTTATCTGCAGTCCTTCTGCTTAGAGTTTAGTGGAAATTATCCTGTTCCACAACACAATCCCCTTTTTATCCCTCGTGGAAGGCCATATCCTTCCCCAAGACTTCAATGGGGGGTGGGGGGAGAGATACAAATAGAAAGGAGTCTTCTCTTTCCTTGACTTTCCTACCTATTCATGATCAAATTTTCTTCAGACCAAGTGTTCACAAGTTTCATGAGCCTAATTCAAGTTTTTTAAGAGTGTCATCACTTCGTACCCAGATCTTAACCACTTTACCCATTGCTCTTCTCTCTCTTCTTCCCATTGCCATTTTCATTCCTTACATCCTGATTGTCCAAGAAGTGATGCAAAAATGTCTCACTCTCTTATTCAAAGTCAGTCAGCTCGCTCCAATTACTCAAAATCCTTCCATCAAATATTTGTTGAGCTTCTCTCAGTGCTGTGGCCCATGATCTGTGTTGGGCAGAGAATATCGAATAAAAGTAAACCCCATCTCTGTCCTTGTGGCTCTTACAATCTATGAAGAGGAGAGTTGAATCAAATAATCACACAGATACATGGATTATTATAAGTGAAAAGCACTGCTAAGGAAAGAGGTACTGTCCTATGAGCAGAACCAGAGGAAGTTTCCCTGGGGATGTTAGAGCTGAAATCTGAGGGGTGAGGGAGGAAACTAGGTAAGGTTTGATTGGACAGGAAGCACCTTTTCAGAGGATGGAGCAGCTACACACAAGTCCTGTGGTAGAAGGTACTTGTTGAAATGGAAGAGGCGAATGCAGAACGAGCACGTACTTGCAAATTACTAACACTCAAACCAAGTTGTTCATTAAACAAGGGCCTTAGTGTGCCCAGCTTTGCAGCTCTTATTGAAAGGTTTGGTAGCAATCTCTTCTCAAAACGATTTCTTAGGCTTCTTAGAAGAAATGGCTTATTTTCCCCCTTAGCAAGCCTGACCTAAAAAGACATACCCAACTCAAAAACATTTTTCAACAAATATTTACTAAGCTCCCTTTATATGCTGAGCCAGCCATTCCAGATGTTGGGGGTGTAGGAGTGAACACAACAGATAAAAATCTTGCCTTTATGGAACTCATGTTCTCCTAGGAAAGAAAGGAAGTAGACAAGACAAATACATTTTAAAAATGTGCAGTTTGCTAGATAGTAGTAAGTGCTAAAGAGAAGAAAGATGCAAGAAAAAGTAAAGTGTTAAAAGTAAAGGGTTAAGTATTACAAAAGGTAGCCAGAAGAGGACTCTTTATAAAGGTAACTTTTGAATAAAGACTTGAAAGAAATGTTGGAGCCAGCCGACCATGTGTCCATCAGAGGAGAAAGCATTTTAGGAAGAGGAAAGGGAGCAGGTGCACAGGCCTGGAGGCAGGAGGGTACCTGTGGTGTCAGAGGAAAAGAAAGTCGCTGAGGGAACTGTAAGGTGTAAGGGAAAGACAAATGAGGGGTGTCAACCATCCACAGTGCCCGGTTTGTTGTCTTCCAAACTGTGGCTCTTCTCTGAGAGAGATGGAGATACTGGAAGGTTCTGAGTTGAGGAAGGACTTGATCTGAATTACATTTCAAGAAGACTGCTTTTTTTATGTCCCTCTAGAGGACCACAACTGTACACAGTTGCATAACTGAGAGGGGCCCCTTAAAGTGTACTCCAGTGGGACTTTCTGTCTTTAATTAAAAGAGAACAGTTAGATGCCTTCTTACTAAATAACAAGAAAACTCAATCTGTGGAGGGCAGGCACCTGGCTCCCTCAGAAACGTGGCAGGAATAAGATGGCCTCTCACAGCTTTTTGAGGCAGAAACACAGGAAAGACTGTTATTTATAGTAAACTCCTTTCTCAGGGATTGATTTCACAAACACTCATATAAACAGTGAATGAATGAATGAATGAATGAATGAATGAATGTAAAAGTAAAAGAATGAATGAAGATGAAGCATGTGCACTGAACAGGTTTCCCAAAAGCTAAGTGATTTGTCCAAACCTGTAGAAGTTAAGCTAGAAGGAACAAAGTTCCTAGTTCTTTCTCAATTATCAGTCATTTCCCATCCTGTTCCATGATGGTTTCTGTGATGAGGCTTGAGCAGTGAATGCTAACCACTAACTCCATAAATCATTAACACTGGTAATTTTCTACTTAGCCAATTATCAGTGTTAACGATTCCTTTGCTTCTAAGATGGAGAAAGGGGGGAATATTTTCTGATGAAATACTTATCATGAAGGAAAAATGGCAGAAGGTAGTTTAATAGAGGGAAAGGCTCCATTAAATTTTGGCTCAGAAATCTGCATCCCTGTAAGGCACTATTTCTTGGGTTCACTTGTGGTGTTAAAGGAAAAGATACTCCTAAATTTGTGTCTGATGAATCTTAAATCATTCTAGCTGACTCCATTACAGTGGACCTCCTTCTTTTATTCTGACTCTGTCCACCATAGGGCCTCAACACTTTTTGTCCATGTTTTATAATATTTTGAATATGCCTGAAAGTGGGGGATAAATTTGAATACAGAAGGTGGATTGAATTTTCAAGATAGAAAATTGTCTCCTGAGTTATGTATTATATAATGAAGTGCACTCTTGGTGTAATTAAAGTTCCTTAATTCACAGGTATATGTCACTTTTCACATCATTGAACACTCAAGGGCCTCTAAATGAACTAAAAGTGAGGGGTTGTGATTTTCTTTACAACTGTAGTTTTCATTGGCCTTTATGGGAAAGTTAGTCTGACAAGGTATTCAAAGGACTCCTGCAAATGTTAAAACTTGCCTATTGTTGACAAAGGAATTTCAGAAATCATATTAGGCATGTCATGGGGCTGAAAAAAGGAAAAACAGTATATTAAATCAATGCTTAATAAAAATCACCTGCTAATTCAGTTCATAAAACTCTTGACCTTCATAATATAAGAGATAACATTTTTAATCTTCAAAAAGTGAATTAGGTAACCAAAGTTTTAATCCTTCATACTCACATAAAACATTGGCATGTTAATTTTACTATCAAAATGTGCATTCAACATCATAATCACATGTTTGTTTCTAGTTATGTAGTGTATAAATCAGCTTTGTTTGCCTTTTTAATTAATGATTGATTATTTTTATATCAGCATGATTGATTTTTAAAACCACTGTGAATAATAAGGCAGTTTCATGATAAAAATGAAGGTGAAGTATGAAGATAAGAAAAAGTAATTTATCCCAAACAGATACTTATACTTTTAAGCATAGTAATCTTCAAAAAGTGACCATTGTGGTGTCTGATAAGGCTTTGGATCACCAAAGTTCCAATGGATTCTTATCTAACTTTAAATTTTGCCGTAATATTGGAAAACTCTTTTGATAGAGTTCCCAATTTTCAAAAGAATATCAATGTTATCACCTTCCACTGTGTTCTTGTTGTATATAGGGGTGTAAAAAAGATATTTAAATCTTTCAAGATTTAAATCTTAAAATCATGCATTTATTTATTCAAGATTTATGGAACCCCTACTACATGCCAGATGTTGACAGATGCTAGGAGCGTCTAGATAAATATAACTCTGTCATTGCCCCAGTGTGCTCACTATCTAGTTGGAGAGGCAGACAAAAGAACTGTGAAGTGACAGAGGTGACAGTAAGGGAGGAGAGACCAGCTCTACCTGGAATAATGGGGGAGTTCAAAAAGAGCTTCAAGAAGGAGCTGTAAGATGGCTTGAGTTGTCTTTAAGGGCGTATAGGAATTAACCAGGCAGTTCAGGTGAAGGAGGGTCAAAGAGGCAAGGGCATTTTGGCTATGGAGAAGAGCCTATTAAAATAGGGCATTGGGTTTTAGACCTGGAAAAAGCCTTACAGATAGTGAGTTCTGTGTTCTCTAATTCACAGATGATGAAACTGACGGTGAGAGAGAGGCAAAGTGCTCTGCTCCACTTCCTCTCTCCTCTTTCCCCTGGACAACTCCTATTCATTCTTTTGGCCTCAATTTAAATGTCACTTTGCCACTGGCAGCGTTCCAGAATACCTCTAAGCTAAGTAGCTGCCCCTGCTCTGGGCCTGTAGCACCTTTGTCCTTTCCCCTCCATAAGTCCGTCTCCTTCACTGGAATTAATTTTGGGTATGTCAGTTTTTTTGCTCCTCTGAAAGCTCTGTGAAGGCAGAAATATTGCTCACTGTTGTCACTCTAGGACTTAACAGATATTTGCTTCATTAATTAAATAAAATCACACACCAGTGTCTTTTATTTCAACCTTCATCCTGAAAATTCCTTGAATGCTCTTTTTCAGTTTATCACTGAAATGAAATATCTGGAAAAATTGGATTGAGTCACCACTAGGCATGGTTGTACTTTTAAATATATCATAAATTATCTATCATCATAATTTCTTCAAATGGTGGGAATAATATGTCTCATTTACATATAATTCCATGTGAGGCAATTTTCATTAACTGAATAGTAGCTTTAATATCGAAGTCAAAATTCTAGGGGATGGAAGAGGGCCTGCTTTATGATTTTGCAGGTCCCTTTCTATCTGCAAGGTCTACATATTTATTGCCAACTGAGTTTTAATTGTTATGAATCATTCCTCTTGCAATAACTCGTGGTGGCAAAAAGAACTAAAAGCATAAAGAAAATAAATGCAGGATTCCTGGAGTTATGTAAACTGGAAGACTTGTTATAGGACCATTTGGGGACTCATTCCTATATGAATTAAATAAGGCTTCTGTAAGTTATAGACAATTAATAGTTATATTGAAAATAAAGGTAATCAGTATTTTTTAATCTGCCATAATACAAATGTGATGCCATGAATACACATTTTTTTTGCCATAAATATACATTTAAATAAAATCTGAGGCATAGTATTAACTAATTATGGCACTAGAACAATTTTATTTTAGTAAAATAGACAAGTTTTCTTCTTTTCTTGCCCCTCAAGGATGAATATTTCCTGATGCTCTATCCTTAACATTTCTTCATGAGGTCTTTTTAAAATTTCTATTTAAATGATGATCAAAAGCATCTTTGACCCCAATCTCTGAGTTTTCCTGGGTAACTCTTCGATACCTCAAATGCAGCAAGTTCAAAACTGAATGAAAATGTTTAATACCTTTTTCTTAAACAAATATTCTCCCTTTACAAGAAGATTCTCCTGTTGACATCTCTGCTTTTGTAAGTGGAATAATTATTCTCATAGTTGCCAAACTTTGAATTAATTCTGGAACATTTTGTTCTCCTTTCCTCACCTCACCGTATTACCAAGACTTATTGATTCCTCTCCTGAAACATGTCTTGACCTGTTCCTTCCATTAATGCTTCCACCATTAACTAGCTTCCTGGGTTATTGTGCACACCTCTCATCAGGTTTCTTCCCAGCCTGAACAGAAGTGCCACATTAATTCTCTGAAAGTGAAGTTCTGATCATGTCACTCTTTCTTTTTGTGCTGCAACCTTCATTTACTTCTCCTTGCATGGTGGACATAATAAAATCTCCTCAATAGCATCTTTGGGGACTTTCACAGACTGACCACAAACTACTTTGCAACGTCATCTGCCACTCTGCTTGTATGGAGCTTAAAACACCAGCTACACTAGCTTCTCCACTGTTTTCACATATGCATGACCCTGCCACCAAGTGCTTGTGAAGTTAGCCCTGTCTACTCTCTGGCTTATCAGAATCGTACTGTGTTCAATATTGTTTTTTCTGAGATGTTTTTCTTGGATGTCCTTCCTATGCATGGTAATTGCTATTAAATATCAAGTGCCGGGGCGCCTGGGTGGCGCAGTCGGTTAAGCGTCCGACTTCAGCCAGGTCACGATCTCGCGGTCAGTGAGTTCGAGCCCCGCGTCAGGCGCTGGGCTGATGGCTCGGAGCCTGGAGCCTGTTTCCGATTCTGTGTCTCCCTCTCTCTGCCCCTCCCCCATTCATGCTCTGTCTCTCGCTGTCCCAAAAATAAATAAATGTTGAAAAAAAAAATTAAAAAAAAAATATCAAGTGCCTGCAACATTGAGAATGTGTTTTACCAGAAATTATTTTAATTCTCATAATAATACTGTAATATAGTTTTTACAACTTTGCTAATTTCAGTTTCTTTAGCCAACGGGGAGACATTTGCTGGGTACCTAATATAGGGCACTCACGATATTAGTTACGGGAATAGAAAACTTTTGCAATCATGGTATTTGCCCTAAACTAAAACTCAGAGAGATTGAATGAATGGCTTGGCCAAAATCACCAAGTGTCAGAACTCAGCATTTCTCTACTTGCTTGATCTTCTCTCTCTCTGATTCTGTTACATTTAAAAATGTATGCATGTGGTAGGGATAGGTGGATGTTGAGGGGTAGTTGGGATGGTTGAAGGAGTTGAAAAGCTTTCCAGGGGCTCCTGGATGACTCAGTCGGTTAAGCATCCAACTCTTGGTTTGGGCTCACATCATGATCTCAAGGTTCATGAGTTCAAGCCCTATGTCAGTCTCTGTGCTAAGAACGCAGAGCCTGCTTGGGATTCTGTCTCTTCTTCTCTCTCTGCCCCTCCCCGACATGCTCTCTATCTCTCTCTCTCTGAAAATAAATAAAAATAAAATTAAAAAAAATCTTCCCAGATGTTTCTTATAGTTCCTTCTCCTAGCTGACAACCACTATATTAAAAATTCATAGTAAAGCTCCCATATTATTCTCTATGTAATTGATTTACATATTTAGTGCATATTACACTGATGGTAGTTTTTTTTGCTTCTTTAAGGAGTAAGGAAAGTCACACTGATTGATTGAATACCAATATTCTCTAGGCATTTTATTTACGTTATCTTTCGTTTCTCATGACAGTCACGTCAGAGAGGGGTTTTTATTCTGATTTTACCCACATAAAGCCAGAGACCCAGCTGTCAAGGGGCAGATATGGAATCTGAACCCAGTCTGTGTGTTCTCAGAGTCCTTCTGTCTCCAGTGTACCACAGAGCCTCTCTGTATTAGAACATAGATTCCTTAGGGAGAGAGACCTTATTTTTCCTCTTATCCCCTACAGCACTTAACACAATGCCTTACACAGAACATGCTCTCTACATATATTTGTCTAAGGAATGAAGAACCAAAGCAAACCAGGAAACATTTCTTTGTTCGGGGAAATCAAATGAGCATCAATGTATAAAGCCCTTGAAGAATAAATAAGCCATCAGAAATTATAATGTCAGACACATTATTACATTTCACAGTTTTTCACAATTTGCACATTCCTATTGATCCATGAAATAATTTAATTACATAGATTATTGCATTATGATATAGTTTGGTATTGCCATTTTCCCCAGCATGTTGTTGGATGGAGATAAATTCTTTCTCAGAAAGGAAATATATTACAGAAGAGTCTAAATAAAGATGAAAGGACTTACATTCAACTCTTCCATCCCCAGGATAGGAAAGGCTAGTTCCCTCAAGCATATTTTAATGATTTTCCATACCAGTATTCCAGCTGAAGGAGCTTCAATTATTTCCCAAGGAATAGTATGGAGAAATTAAGATATTTTAATGGAAAAACTGTTCTGACTCCTTTTTTTTTTTTTTTTTTTTTTTGGAGGTGGAAAGCATATCCTGACAGTTGTCCTCATTGGAACTCTGAAGGAAATCAGAAACTTAAAAATGACTGTCAGATACATTTCATATTATCCTTTTGATAAATGTAAATAGTATAGTTAGTTTTTTTTTTCCTATTCATTCTAAGTCTTTACCTTTACTAAAGTTAGGTCTCTTTAGACACATACAGTTGTTATATCTCTTTACTATCAAAATACCTTGTTTTGTGTAGTTTCTAATATTTTAAAGCATTTTCATATTTTATCTTATCCTCATTTGAGGCTCATAGGGCTGCTTGTCAGTCTTTCTGGTTTCAATTCACAGAAACATGATCAGGTTACTTCAACTAATGGGAATTGTAGGATCAATAGGGAAATGAAAAAGAAACCATCTTAACAATCTTGTAGACAGAAGTCAGAGACCTTAGATTTCAAAATTTACATAGTTGATTTAACGTATTTTTGACCATACATTAAAAGGAAGGTTTTTTTTTCTGTTTTTTTTTTTTTTGCCCCTACTTGATAGTAGTGATGGGGGTTAGTAGACATCTATTCATGCTTATCTCAATGTCTCTGCCTCTCAATGTATCCTCTTTTCTGCTTTAAACTTCATGATTCCTGCTGACTCATGATTTTTACTGATCCACGGGTTTTGCTTTCTGGCTTTTCTCTGTGTTTCTGTTAACATCAGTCAGTCCTATTACCTGTGTGTTTCTTTGAGTCCATGAATGTTGGACTAGTCCTAGTCTTTTCGTGTTGATTTCATGTCAGTCATGGATCTCTGACACAGAGATTCAATGACAAAGAAACTGTTTTCTAGTTCCTTGTGCAGAATGGGGCTGTGGATGTGTCTACCACTGTGTCTACACTTAGAGCATTGCACTCCCCTCCCCCAGTAGGGCCTGGTATTATTTTGATATGACAAGTATAGAAATGAAATCTCAGTAAAGTCGCATGACTAGTTTATATCCATGCTGCTACTGGAGGCAGAGCACAGTTTTCCTGAATCTTATACCCATCCAATGGTCATATAACTACATTACTAAGAAAAATTATCTTATGCAAATTTAGCGTGGTTTAACTTAGTGTCGTAAATAACTTTAAAAAGTTATTCATCTTTATGAACTTCAGTTCCTTTATTTGTAAAATAGAAGCCTTTTAGGGTTGTTACCAGATGAAATGACACAATATATGTAAAGCTGTTAGCACACTAGTAAGGGGCTAATGATTTTATAAGTATTGTTATTACGGGATGCTTGGGTGGCTCAGTCAGTTGAGCATCTGACTTCGGCTCAGGTCATGATCTCATGGCTCGTGACTTCGAGCCCCGCGTCGGGATCTGTGCTGGAGCCCTGCTTTGGATTTTGTGTCTCCCTCTCTTTCTGCCCCTAACCCACTGGCATTCTGTCTCTGTCTCTCTCAAAAAGAAATAAACATTAAAAAAAAAAAGAAATTATAAGCAGTTATTAGGTTCTGTGGTATCTGAAGTATTTGAGCATTTGCACCTTATAATTTATTTTATTTTTTGCAAAACTTGTCCCCAATGCTCTTCTTTTTATTTTCTCAATTATTTTCCTTTAAAAACTGTTCTCCCATTTCTAAAACTTTCAGATTATTCACCAATAATGATAATAAGGATGAAGTTGAGGACGATGATGATAGCTAAGATTTATTGAAAAGTAATTTGCTAAGCACCTATATTATATCACTGAATTTTTATAACATCACCTTATGGTGCACACGTTTATTACTCTCATTTACAGATGAGGAAACTTAGCCTCAGGAAGACTAGGTCACAAAGCATTGCAAGACCCAGGTCTGTCTGTCTTCCAATCCATAGGTTTAAATCCATAGGTTACATTTTATTTATTTAAAAAAATTTTTTTTAATGTTTATTTATTTCTGAGACAGAGAGAGACAGAGCATGAATGGCGAAGGGACAGAGAGAGAGGGAGACACAGAATCAGAAGCAGGCTCCAGGCTCTGAGCTGTCAGCACAGAGCCCAATGTGGGGCTTGAACTCACTCACAAACGGTGAGATCATGACCTGAGCCGCAGTCGGCCGCTCAACTGACTGAGCCACCCAGGCACCCCAGCATTTTATTTATTTTTGAGAGAGAGAGAGAGAGAGAGAGCATGAGCATGGGAGGGACAGAGAGAGGGGGAGACACGGAATCCGAAGCAGGCTCCAGGCTCTGAGCTGTCAGCACAGAGCCCGATGTGGGGCTCGAACTCACAAACTGTGACATCATGACCTGAGCTGAAGTCAGACGCTTAACTGACTGAGCCACCCAGACGCCCCCCAATCCATAGATTTTAACCAGAACACTTGCTGAGACACTTCCTTTGCCCTTTTTGTTAATGGAATCTATTCCCCATGAGGCCCATAATCGTTCAATCACTGTATAAACATTGCCACAGCTACAGAGATTATTCCAAGAGATGTGTATATGACCTGTGCTCACAAATTAATTATTCTCTTGTTTTATTATTTATTTATTCACTCATTCATTTTTTATTTATTTTTATTTTTTTAACATTTTAAATTTTTTTATTATTTATTTATTTATTTTTTTGTTTATTTATTTATTTATTTATTTATTTATTTATTTATTTCAATATATGAAATTTATTGTCAAATTGGTTTCCATACAACACCCAGTGCTCATCCCAAAAGGTGCCCTCCTCAATACCCATCCCCCACCCTCCCCTCCCTCCCACCCCCCATTCATTTTTTAACATAGATCTAGAAGGCAACAGTCCTTATTTCTCTGGATACTAAGCTTTGAGGATATTCAACCCAAAAGCTGTAAATGCTATGCTTCTAGTATTGAGGATAAACCAGAGAATGAACTGACAGCAGAGGAAGTAGAGCAAAGTGAGGAAGGGTGTCCTAATAGTTTCATATACCTGGTTTCTGTTTTTCCTAAGGTAACTGTGTGCACTTGTAACTACTTTGGGTAAGATTAAATTTGGTTAGACACAGCATTCAGCAGTTTTTAAAAGCTAGTTCAACTTGTTCACAAAGCATTTTGACTAATAAAATACTCTGCCTGCTAAAGTAAGGACAAGCAGAGTAAGACTATCTAATAAAATGAGAAAAATAATTATAATAAAAAAGAAACAATGAAAAAGACATTAAAATTAGAGACATAGAAAAGATTTAAAGAAAGATTTTAAACTTTACTGTAGACAATGGTGAATTTTAGGAATTAAAACTGCATCAGTTTTTAAATGGATGTGATTAATTCCTAACAAGGTTATGAGTTCATTTCCTGGTGAATATGCTGATCGTAAGCTTCAAATTTTATTTATTCATTTATTAATTCATGCATTCATTTACTTACATTTATTTATGTATATGTAAATATATAAATATTCATTTACCAGCTAGTATTTATATGTCATGATATTTTGTTTTTTCTGCTAGAAAATTGAAACACCATGTCAAGTGTTACCATTGTGAGCATGACATGAAAAATACAAATCTTAAATGCAAAGAGGGTTAATTAATTTGACTCTATAAAAATGGAGTTGAAGACAGACAACATTCTGAAAAAAATGTTTACCATGCAAATGGCTAGTTTACATAACATACAAAGAATTCTCATATGCTGATAAGAAACTAACAATAAAATAGGCAAAATGTCTAAATAAGCCTTTCCAAAGAAAAAGAAATATAAATGCCAGTAAACACACTCAAAAAGTCTAATGTTATACATAACAGACAAATACAAATTAAGACAACAATAAATAATTTTCAAATATTAGATTCACAAAGATTAAAAAGATTGATAATAATGTAGGGCACAAAGGCAAAAGAAAAAATTAAATTTCCTTACAACTTACAGCCCATTGACAAGTCCTTGAGACAGACAGGGTGACTTTCCTCCAGGAACTCAACTGTCTTGTTGTTAATACTTTGCTAGAGGCAAAAGGCAACCTTACTTGACGTTAGCCTGACCCCAAGGATCCTATAAAAATCCCTTTGG
>NW_024412406.1:19784335-20008583 GCF_014898765.1 Herpailurus yagouaroundi
CGCCAAGATATATGTTAGCAGTCATCCTCCAAGTATATGACCCACTGATATACATCTAAAGTGTCTCAGGACTAAGGTTCTAAGGTTTTACTAGACAGTAGTAAATGATTTTATCCTAACAACAGCTAGGCCCTCAAAGGTCCTGGAAACCTTGCTTCCAAATTCCTTAGAGACTTATGCTATTACTAACCCCTTCCCAACTTGAAAGTATATAATCAGTCACTTTCACAACCCCAGTGAGCTCTTTCTGACCATGGGTCCTGTTTTTGTGCTTTAATAAAACCACTTTTTTTTTTTTTTTTTTTTTGGCACCTAAGATGTCTTCAAGAATTCTTTCTTGACCATTCATTTCCAAACCACAGCATTTCACATTGATAATACTGATGATGCTCTCTTGGTGAAGATATGAATGTGAAACAGAAAGTTTCATGTAATTTGGGTCATTAATTCAAGCTTATTTGGAGGTTAATTTGGAAAAAAAATATTAAACTTAGAGCTTCAACACAGCAAATATTTTATATTTGACACAGAATATATTTAAATTCAAAGATGATAATTGCAATGCCATAAGTAATAGTAAATTCTGCAACGCCAGAATTAATAAATGCTGTGTAAAAAGGAGTATACACGCACTCACAGGTACATGGGAATGTTTGCACGAACAACAAATATGTACAGAAATGTTGTTAATAGCATCTTCTTTTCTTTTTTATATTTTTTAAAGCTTATTTATTTTGAAAGAGAGAGAGACAGAGACGGAGAGAGAGAGAAAGGGGAGGTGTAGAGAGAAAGAGAGGGAGAGAGAGAATCCCAAGCAGGCTCTGTGCTGTCAGCATGGAGCCTGACATGGGACTCAGTCCCATGAACTGTGAGATCATGACCAAGAGTCTGACGCCTAACCAACTGAGCCACCCAGGCACCTCCTGTTAGTAGCCACTTCTAAGGACTGGTTGGTGATATAGGCAGAATGGGAAATCTTAATTTCTACTTAAACACAGTGGCATATTTTGTACTGAAAAAGCTATAAAATATCTTAAATAAAAACTCTTCCCAAAAGGAGGCAAAATATGATTTTCCATGAAGATGATGTCACTTTGGCTTTCTTACAGCAAAAAACAGTCATTAAATAAAAGAGGAGTCGATCTTGCAAAGTGAATGAGGAGTTGGTTTTAAGATAGAAATGGAGAGATTGTGTCCTGAGAGTGGATGATGAAGAACAAAAACCGCCCAGGAAACAGAAACAAAATAGAGGAAAACAATCACCTTAGGTCCCAGGGCTTTGAAATTGCATGGTTTAAGCCTTCATCACTTGCAAATCTCTTGTGGTTTTGATCTATGTATTTTTTTTCTAGGATCTATTCCACCAAATATTGTTTTAATATTTAAGCAAATATAATCTTATCTTTATCAAATCTCACATAGAAATTCTTCAGCCTTGATTTTTCTGCACTACAAAGGAGAATGTTTAGAATTACATATAGAACCAATTTACCAATTCATCTAATCATTTTTTTCTTTCCTCTTCTATACCACAGTCTTTATCATTTGGGGGGGGGTCCTCTGTTTCTAAATAACTTAAACAATGGAGCTCCTATTTCTCTTGAAGGAACAAACTACCAGATAATAGGTCTAATTTTCTGGAAATGTTCATGATGTCCGGCTAAAATTACACAGGTCTGACTCATTCTACTTTTCTTCATAATATTTGTAACTTCTTTGACCATAATTTTGTTCATGCTCTTTGGACATTTTTTGAATGGGTATTTCAGTTTTCTTCTGCTTGTGCCGTAATTTCTTAACTAATGAAGTATTTTTTGCTAATTGAATTGAGACTGTAACATTATGTAAAGCATAATAAATTTTGCTAGAAAAAATTAAATGCTGAATTAGTTAATTTTATTTTGCAAAACAACATCAGACAAAAATGTCTGATTATAAAGCCAGATTTCCAACACCTAGCGTTTTCCCTAGTAATACCTTGCTTTTGTTACAGGGTAGTTGTTGAGAAGGAAAGGGTTCTGTGCATTCTGACACAAGCTTTAAAATTCATGGCCATTTCTCATACCTTAAAAAGCATTTTGTGGGCTGTACAAGAGAGAAGGGGGGATGGGAGGCAGTCTCAATAGGTTCTGCATTAGCTCATTAAATACTAAAATACCATTTCTATTTTACATAATTTAACATGGCAAACTATAAAAAAGGTGAAACTAGCAACCCCTAGGCATGCGTTTTAAAACATCCTCATTTAGATGCTAATTTTGATTCTAAGTGTATGACTGGCTTAAAAAAAGCCATTAACAACGGGCCAGATTACTTAAAAGGGATTATTAGGCAAATATGTGAGGGTGTTCTGATACCAAGTGGCCCCTTTTATGACGGACTACAACTACCCTAAGTAAAAAGGATTAAAGTATTTGTTTTAAAGTAAAAGAGAAAAATCATACAATAGATTTGAAAAAAGAGAAAAGTAGATAATAATCAACCCAAACATAAATCATGCAGCTAAAAAATAAGCTTACCTTTTTCCTAGTGCTAAAGAGACTTGGGTTACGGTAATGTCTATAGCATTTAGAAGCAAGGGTTGACTGGACATAATGATGAAGTGAACTAAAAAAAAAAAAATGTTTAATAACAATATCCTACCCTGCCTTTTGTGTTATTAAAACCCACCATGACAGAAAAGCTGAAACAAGGAAAGTAACCGACAAGAGGGAGTGTATGTATCTCTAGCTGAGACTTAACTCATGACTGGCCAAAATGACACAATAATGTATTAACATGAAACCTTTCAGACAAAAGAGATATATGACAATGTATTATACTGCATAAATCAATGAGTGGTAGAGGGTAGGTGGATGGTTCTGTAAGTACATCATGGCCAAAAAAGGCTGAACCGGCTTTGAATATGGTTCGCTGCCAAACTCGTACACTTTTCTCAGTAAAAGGAGTACAAAGAAAGTCTGACCAGCAGACCTAAAACATGCAAACCTATAGCAATAGTTACATTTTACCTTTGAACTTATTAGACAATTAGCCTTTTCCATTTCATAATTGGCTTCCTGCTTTCAATCTCTAACATAGCTCAAAGTTCTTCTCCAAGAGGTTGCCAGATTAATTTTCTTAAATGGTTCCTCTTGTGTTATTACTAATTGTTTAATAGTTTTATAGCTCTTGCAAGAATATAAACACTAAAGGGGCAGGAGTTGTTTCTCACTCGTTTTCTCCAGTAGCTTGTAAGGGGTCTTGCCTGTTGCTGCTTAATAGATTATTGTTGGATGGTGGATGGATGGACGTACAGTTTTAAAGTTTTCTTCATTGCCTACTAAACTTTAAAATAATATTCACTCTGACATCAAAGGGCCCTTTATCTTTCCAAAATTCTTCTCTGTTGCTTTAGACTATGCACTATTTTCCAGCCAAAATGGATGGCCCACTGTTTCCTAAATCCACCCCTCCTTTCCCTTTCGTCTGTGTGCCTTGGCTCATGCTGTGAATTCCATCTGGAATATCATTTCTACCCTTCTCTTTATCTGCTTCTCAAAATCCTACCTGTTTTCAAGTTCCATCATAAACATCAGCTTCTTTGTTAAACCTTCCTCTTGACTATGTGTGATCTATCTCTTTTTTCAACGTTCACGATGCCTGCAATAGTCTCTTTTTTATAATGTCTCCTTTAATTAAACTCTCAGGCTGCTTCTCTTTCTCTTTTCCTCCTCCTTCTTTTTCTTCTTATCTCTTTTTATTTTTTGTTTTATTTTTGCTATTTGACCATTAGCTCCTTAAGGGCAGGAAATCGAGTATTATTTGTCGTGCTAGCTCTTAATATTGTTTTCAAAAAAAATTTTTTTTTAATGTTTATTTATTTCTGAGACAGAAAGAGACAGAGCATGAGTAGGGGAGGGCAGAGAGAGAGGGAGACACAGAATCTGAAGCAGGATCCAAGCTCCAAGCTGTCAGCACAGAGCCCGATGTGGGGCTCAAACCCATGAACTGTGAGATCATGACCTGAGCCAAAGTCGGACGCTTAACCGACTGAGCCACCCAGGCGCCCCTCTTAATATTGTTTTCAAACTGCAGATTTCAATACCCTGAGTGGGTTTATAAATTAATTTAGTGGGTTTATCATTTTTATTAAATAAATTATAACAATAATTTATTAATTAGGACAGAATTAAAACATCAGGATGTATCAGACATATATTAAGGTTAAATATTGTTTCAGAAATATTGTCATATAAATATATTAAGTGTATGCTGTGTGATAATATAAAATGTTTGTTACTATCTCTTACAACCAAAATTCCCCAAATCACTGCCCAACAGCTTTTAGCTCAGTTACTTATACATAATAGGCAATCAATAAGTATTTTCTAATGAAAGAATGGATTTTTTCATGAATTTTTTCATTTGCTTTAAAACACCCCTATGAGCCATTCAGTTATACGTATTTCTCCAGGTAGACTTTAATGTCAAAATAATACCGGTTCAGTTCAGGAATGTGGGAAGACTTAACATTGACAATGCGATTTGAGAACAGGAGAGGAACGTTTCTGCTAAAGTGGAAAGTATTGTTACTTTTTAGAAGCACTTAATGCTTAGCTTTTGAGGTTTTTCTACTTGAACAGTGTGGTCCATTTCTATTCATTCCTAATGCTTTTTGTTTCTTAATTCTAGTCTCATGAAAAGGCTCTAAATAAATGTAGATTTCAATTAAAAGAGGCTAGACTGTTATTTATAATTAACCATCCTAATAGTGTGAGATTGTTTACTAGCCAAATGAAATAGAAATGGTGGCTTTTACAACAAATTCCGGGTGGGAGCTTGTTGCAGCACATTTGACTTTCTGTTATGCCAACACAGCTGGAGGCAGATGGCGGAAGTGGTTCCGAGCTGCCTGCCCATGAATAATGGTAGGCGAGGGGAGCCCAGCCCAGCGGGAGGGCTCTGGCTCTGCCACTTTTAGGAGAGACTCGGAAATACCTCTTTGTGTTTAGAGTATTGTTACCTCTGAACAGGCTGGAGACCTCCTGCTAAAGAGCAGGAAATAGGGAGCACTGCGGTTTGAAATTAAAGTGATTACTTCACACACAAACACCCACACCTCTTAGCATGCTGCACACGGGCTGTGGGGTCTGCCTTCTCTTTCTGGTCAGGCTCTCTGGAAGCCCTAAGGTTCTTTTTACCTCAGTGAAGATCATAATCCCTACTATTAATATTGACCTCTATTAATATTCTATCCCTACTATTAATATTGAGCTCTCTCCAGCACTGCATAACGATGTTAAAAGAACAAGCGTGGCAATCTTAGGGCTTAATGTGAACAAACTTCTCTAAGTTGATGAGAAGTTGAAACATTTTATTTCTGATAGAGTTGTCAACACTGCATACACGTTGGTTGTGTTACGCCCACCCGCGCCTTTGTTTTGTATACCTTCCCCTGCCCTGTTCCCATTTATCACTTGTATTTTCTCACTTCCTCTCAACATTCTCTGTCCATTCATACAATGGAATTGGCAGGATACTGGTGTAAGTAACACTTGGTCATCCACAACTCTGGCTATCTCTGCCATATCATTGTCATCGGCAACAGCACCCTTCCTTCTCCGTGCCTCCCGTAAGACTGGTGTAGTACAGGAGAAGTTTTCCTTGACCTTTTTATGGTCCCTGACTGGGCTGAAAATTAAACTGACAAGACAGATTAATAGGAGAAAAGCATACACATTTACTTAATATAAGCTTTACATGACATGGGAAACTTCATAAGGAAATGAAGACCCCCCTCTCCCCCCAAATGGTTAAGCTTGTTTTTGTATGAAGCTTGATAAGAGTGAAAAGCCATGAAAGAATGTGATAGGACAAAATGGCATGAGCTATGGGTAGTAAAGTGGGGGGAAAATTGGCAAGCCCTGTTATAGATTCCTCTAGGCATCATTCTGCCTTCAGAGAGATAAGGATGCTTCTTTTCTTCAAGTTTAGGGAAGGCACTTCTCACAGGAAGGTCTTTCCACCTGATTCAGGGGAGTAGAGAGAGATCGGAGCCATTCCTGCACCTGCCATTTTTCAATTCCTTCAGCTTAAAATACAAAGCATGTCAGGGCATCGTATTTTGGGAAAGCGTGTTCTGAGCCGCATTACTGACATGACAACCAGGTAAGATTCTACTGGCCTTAAGAAATTAAAGAGGTTTGAATGATTTAGCTTGAAGGTTATTGTTAATTAGTTAAAGGCTTGAGTTCAATAAGAATTATTTTTCAGAAGATAGTATTTTTCTTCCAGTCACAACAGAATAAAAGTAATTGTGTTAACATGCTAGCATATGGTTTTCCATTAGTCTTATTCCCAAGTATTTGATTGGGATGACTGTAGGGTGTTCTTTGGCATCAAGGTATCCCCAAATGTCAGCATGGGAACTAGTACCAATTTTTACCCTATAGCTATTTCATACAAAATAGTAGTCACTGGTCACATGTGGCAATTTTAATCCTAATTTAAATGAATGAAAATAAAATGAATTCAGTTCCTTAATTGAACTAGTCACATGTCAAGTGATCAATATCCACATGTCCTTAGTGTCTACCCTACTGAACAGTGGAGGTATTGAACATTTCCATCATTGCAGAATGTTTTATGGATAGCACTGTTTTGGAAACTTCTAATCTTAGCCCCACACTACAGGATTCCAAGATAGCATATAGAATCCCAACAGCTATTTTGAAGAGTTATATACTAGCCGGAGCTATGTTTTGTTTTATTGTCCATTTAATGTTGACATATTTTTCTTTATCTCTTCCTTTTTTTTTTTTTTTTTGAATCAGAGATACCTAGGGGCACTTTGTTGACATTATGAATGGGTTTGGTAGAAATTGACACTTTTTTTCTGTAAATATTTATTGAATATTTACTATATACTATACAATGTCCTAGATACTGCAGTTAGCATTATAAAAAGCTATAAAAAGACAAGATCCCCACCCTCAGGGCATAAAATTATAATTAGGGAACACAAATAGAAACTAAACACACACACACATCTCTAAGTGATAGAATCCCATATCCCTTCCCTTCTCTAACAGAGAATGGATGGGAAAAGTCTGGGAGTGCTAAAGATAAACCAAATAATTTAAACTGGGTAACTAACTTCCTGGTAATTCATTTAGTTTCAGGAGTTTCTAGTAGTTTAGGTCAAAATGAAGATAATCCTTACAATCTAAATACATTTTAGCCTATGGTCAGGGAAAGGAAAGAGTAAGAAAGCATAGATGTAGCCGAGAAAGCATAGGGAGAGAGAACAACAGGTATGCCCATTTAAAAATTTTTTTTTTCAACGTTTATTTATTTTTGGGACAGAGAGAGACAGAGCATGAACGGGGGAGGGGCAGAGAGAGAGGGAGACACAGAATCAGAAACAGGCTCCAGGCTCCGAGCCATCAGCCCAGAGCCTGACGCGGGGCTCAAACTCACGGACCGCGAGATCATGACCTGGCTGAAGTCGGACGCTAAACCGACTGCGCCACCCAGGCGCCCCAAGTATGCCCATTTTAGAGTTGACCCTTGAAATGGATCTTGGAAAAGGCATTCAGAACTTTGCCTCATCTCAGAAATATGTGAGTCACGCATACATTCATTCATTTGCTTGTTCGTTTATCTATTTAGCATTTTTTTTTGTACTTGGCAATGGTGCTAAAAATCCTAGAGTCCAAGAACTTTAGGATCTATTTAATTTCAGCCTGTAGTCAATGATACAGCTGGAATGTACTGGAACTGGGTCCAAAATTTGAATGTACCTCCCACATAGTTAGTGGAAGAGATGGATAATCCCTGTTCCATTATGTTTTATGATGCCTATTTAAAGTTTGGAAACCTTGCAAGAAGGCTTGTATGCTCCCAAATGAATTTGGTTTTAGCCTGCCTTTGCTTGGTTCAGGCAAGTTTGATTTAACACAGGTGCTTGCTTCACTGTAGAGTGAAGTTGGGGAATAGATTTAAGAGAACATGTTGAGTATCTCCAGGACTTTGACTAAATAGACATTTAGATTGTTAGATTTCTAGGAATTTTTTTTTTTGGTAACCCAGAAGTAAATTGCCCATTTGTGGTCAGATGCAATCAAATGTCAGGGATACCTCTTCCTAGATGGCTCCTCAAATAACTTCTAAATGTCTTCTTGAACTTTGGTGTTTCTATCTTCTTGCTAAAATCTATCTCTGTCCAATTACCACATGCTTTATTGGTTTTCTGTGCTTCTAATCCCATTATATTGCATGGCCTTCTTTACAAAATCAATATCTTTCATTAATTTTTGTGACTCATACGCAAAGCACGCTTGTTGATTTTAATTATCCTGAGACGATGCTTTAAGTAACAAGGCTCTGACTCATCTAAATAATATTTGGTATTGTGTAGTTACTTAAATGCTCAACTCATAAGCTCTATGAGGGCAGGAATTGAATCCTTCTGGTCCAACGCTGGTATCCCATCACCAAGTACATGACTCTATGCCTGGCACATAATTTGTTGCGCCCCCATACATCACAAACAATTGTTGAAGGGATGAATGTGGATGAGTTTATCAGCATATAATCATGACCTTTTCTTCTACACACAGCTCTTCAGAATTTTAGTAGAAATTGTTGGAAAGGTGCTCTCATGCATATTGCATATAGTGTAGATTGCTTTCCTTCTTCCCTGGTATATTTGGGAAGAAATTACTCTGTATTTATTTTCTTTCTCACAAAGGATGTGGATAAGGCTGGTGCCAGATTCTGGACACAGAAACAGGCTAATTGTTTGAGAAATGGGTTGGGATTCTTTTTGGTGGGTGTACAACTGATGGTATGATTCTTGCTAGCAAAGCAGAATATCTAGGTTTAACTGCCGACTCCACTGTTTATTAGTTCTATAGATTTTAGTAAGTTACTTTACTTCTCTGTACCTTGGTTTTCTTATTTGCAAAATGAGAATGATAATTGCACATACCTCACATACATTGCAAAATACTTAAAATTGTACCTGGGACACTGTCAGTTCTCAATTAATTTTAGCCGTTATGCTTTTATTTCCCTGAGATTGTGAGCCTGTTGCCAAATGTAATAAATGCTTAACATTTAAAGGAATGAGTGCATGGCAAACACTTTCTTCTATGTAGGACAGCATTCTGTGAGATTTTTTTTTTTTACTCCTGTTAAGGACTAGAGAACTGATATATATCTATTCGGCATTCAAGACTCTTTCCTGGTATGGAAGAGCAAGGTGAGATACACATATGAATAGCCTTTTGCTTCTTAAAATGTGTCATTTTACTGTTGTTCGTTAACTGATTCCATGCTGTCAGATTTATCATTAGATTGCATAAGATGTATTATTTTTATACTTACTGAATAAAAATTACAGGAATTTGACTGCAAACAGTAGATGGAATGCAAAAGTATATTTTGTTAAAAATTAAAGTAATAATACCAACAATAATATCAATTGGCATTTGTTGAATACTATGTACCTTCATATATTTATAAAAATCACCTCATTTAATCCTCAAAAGACCCCTATGACATAGGAGCCGATGTTAGCCCCATTCTGATGAGATCAGTGTTTGGGAAAGTTAAGTAATTTGGTTCATGTCACATAATAATTTGGGTCTTGGGATCTAGGTAATCTGATATAAGAACATGGCAGTATAACATGGTATTGTCATAACTTGGGTAAAATTTGTCAGCTACCAATGTTCTAGTGAACCACCTGAAAAGAGAAATGAAAGTCTGAGTTGTGTGTTTGTTGATCTTCATGGTAAAAATACTCCCACTGTGGTTGACTTCAGGGTGCCAATGTGATATCATCCAGTTAGCAGAATCCTGAGCACAAGCACAGCACAGCACTGGTGGGGATAACTGTGTCCAGCACAGCGACTCAGGACCTTCCTTCTACAAGATGTTTGTCAGTGGCAGTAATATCAATCAGCAGGTTAGCTTGATGTTCAGCAGGGATAACATTTCACTGCCCTGCACATGAAAGAAAAGAGAAGGAATCTGGACCAAGCAAAGAATGTTTGTGGTCTTATGAAGGAATAATTTGAATTTAGGATTGTTTGGCGAAGAAATCCAGGAGCCAGCTGCTGGAAAGGATTTGGTCTTGGTCTAGGCTTCATAGTCTATAACCAAACAGCTATTTTCCAAGAAGCTGCAAAATTCAGCTCAATTGAATTACCTTTTACTGAGTACCTACAGGGTAATATAGCACTATAGTAGTTACTATCAAATACCCTAAATCTAAGGAAGGTGACAAACTTTTGCTGCCCTATTTTAAACCTTCTTAGTATTTATTTATGCTAATAATAAAAACAAAAACAAAAAACCTTTCTTGTTAATTAAGGTAAAGATTTGATGACAGAAACACTATTTTCCTTACTTGAGAGAGAAAACAGATAAAAGAATAATCATATTTTCTACTTCTGTGGATTCATAGGAACTTTCCTGCAGAAATATGTCTGGGCTTTGTCTGAAGGTGAATTAGACTACGAAAGTAAGAAGAAGAATTCATTGCTCATTTAGCTACCTTAAGCCATTTCTAGAATAAGATCTGACGTGTATATGTATGCATGTAGATAGACATGTATGTGAATTTATATACATATAGAGTTCATCGATATGTGGGTACCTGACAAAGCACCTTTCAATATATTGAAGCATCTAGCTTTACATTTATGAAATGTCTGCTAGCCCATTCTTGCTAATGTTCACCTTCTGGAACTATGCAAGTTGTAAAGTGAATGGAAATTAGTTGTATACGGGTGCTCATCAGATACTGAAGGATACGATTGGGTTGTAGCAGCTGTTTTTTTCTGCCACAGACCAAATCATTTCGAATGCCACCGAATGAGAAGCTTCCTGTCAACTGGTGGCACTTACCACAAGGGAGCAAAGGCCTTTTTATACCTGCTTTAATCTGCAACTCTAGGAATTCATTCATTTTTCTCACACAGCAATGTCTGATTTTCTCATTCATAACAAGAAAAATCTATGAACAGACTGACTGTGTTGCTTCTACAGTGTCTGGGGAGACATGAATTTGTATAGATGGATAGTGAGAGGGGGGAGGGATTAATCCCTTTTTAAGATTTTCCTATCATCTTCTGTTTAACATGAACTAAGCCCTTGGTATATAGAAAAATTATTAGCCTATGCTAGAGGAATTAACATTTCCTACTGGATATCCAGGAATGTGGTCAGACTCCAATGGATGGTGAAAGAAAGTTCAAAGTTAAAGGAAAAGTACACTTATTTCAATTACTTTGGATCTCATAATGTCAGTTATGATACTCTTTGTTGCTAGAATTGATTTTAAACCCTGTAGAACAAGATCTTAAAAAATAGTATCACATGGGTTTACATGAGTCTGTTGTCTTTGGATTGCTTTATTTATTCACACACACACACACACACACACACACACACACACACACTTTTGTTCTCTAATCTAATGATAGTCAAATTCTGCTCTTGGTCTAGTCATTAGAGTTAATGAACTTCCAGAAAAATCAGTGCCTAATTTTATTGTCTTTTCAAGAGTGTCAGTAAATCTGGCTCCTGAATTTATTCCAGTAACTTTATTGTACAGGCTGGGTAGCTTGTCATTCCTTCTGGTGATAAGAAGAATGCCTATATTAGGCAGAAGTACTGGTATGTATTTATGTATTTACTTTTTCAAAGCACAGTTACCGAAATGCAGGAAGGAGCCAGAAATCTGTCCTGTTCAGAAAATAGCACTTCATAGTCTACAACCAAACAGCTATTTTCCAAGAAGCTGCAAAATTCAACTCAATTGAATTACCTTTTACTGAGTACCTACAGGGTAAGGTAGCACTATAGTAGTTACTATCAAATACCCTAAATCTAAGGAAGGTGGCAAACTATTGCTGCCCTATTTTAAACCTTCTTAGTATTTAGAGTATAAACAGGAGCCTAAAAAATAAAATCAATCCTTTCTTTACAGATTTTTTCATCGTTTTTCTAGCTACATTATAAGGTACTTAAAATCTCTCTACATTTGTTTGTAAGTGGCTTCTTTAATGAAAATTTAGTTAGCTAATTTGCCATTTGTCCCTTTTTTTCAAATTTATTTATTTTTAACTTACATCCAAGTTAGTTAGCATATAGTGCAATAATGATTTCAGGAGTAGATTCCAGTGATTCATCCCCTATGTATAACATGCAGGGCTTATCCCAACAAGTATATTCCTTAGTGCCCCTTACCCCAAATTTGCCATTTTTGAAAGTATTTTTGAGGATACTCACTTTTCCTTTTTTTGTTTAATAAAATGAGTAGCAACATTCATAAATGATTTTTTAAAGATTTGTCAGTGACCTCAAGTATTATAATTTGTAAAAAAAAAAAAGGAACCAATGTCTTCATGCTGTATAAATATAAAAATTGCTGAAAATTTTTATTTTAATTCAAGTGTGAATTTCATGGGTTTTTTTGCATTCAATTTTGGAACTTAATATTTTTGTCAAAGACCTTAACATGTTCTGTTTTTTATGTAAATAATAAAATAATGAGTGTTGTAGACAGACATATCACTAGTGTTTAAAATGCCACTATAATTTAAAAAGGATCGGCAAGATCAATTTTAATATAATCACTTAATTGTTTCACATCTCATTAGTTATTTCTAGTCATAACAATAATGGAAACTAGTAAGGCAAAATGTGTTCACTTGAGTTGATGTTTAGACAAACTCAAAAGGTTGTGTGTCCTTCTGACATCCATCCTATTTGACCCAAATAATATAAGAGTGGGGGAAGGGATTCAAGATGGTCTCATTTTGTGACATTTACAAGTCTTCTTGATTGAGTTTGGGGTCTGAAAATAATAGGCCAGATTTACATCCAGGGAAATCATCTCATAGTTATATGATTTAGGGCATAAATACGATGCTTTAAAAAAAATCTATGGAAAATTCAAATTTTTCAGGTGAAGAGCTCCATGAGTTTATTTTCTTGTTGCGTTTTGCATTAGTTACACATGCTGGATTTTAAGTTTAGTTTGAAGCTTAGCTCATTAAAAAGGAAAGCTGCTAATTTATTGGAACTTTATTTTGATGAGTAAAACATCTCCAAATCACTTGTTTTTGTAGTTTTAGGTTCTTAGTTTTCCAGAGTATTTAAAAGGTTAGTAAGATTTCACTAATAAAAGCTTTTGATTACAACTTTTACAGTTTGGAGTGACTATATGTATACATTTGTGATCATTTTTTAATATGCATTGCTATTCAAAATTACTCAACTGAAAACTTTTTTTCTATTGAAAATAATATTTCTTTATATTTACATTGGGCTTCCTACATTTACAAAATGCTTTCACATCAATACCTTGAACAATGCCTGTTGCACTTGAATGAAAGTATGAATGGATTCATCATCTGATTTTATTCTCACAACTACCCTGAAAAATTCAGTTTTATTATTTTTATATTTCAAAAGGAAATGGAAGTTCAGAAGCCACGGAGCTTTTACTGGCAGAACTGAGTCAAAAAACCAAGATAAACTTATCACCAAACTAGTCCTATTTGCTGTACATATTTAATTAGTAAGAGATTATTACACCATTTTGCCTGTTATTTTCTATTCTAAACATTGTTGCAAAATCAAGCTCACTGTCAAATATGTTTCAAATTTGTAGAAATACTCATTTGACTAAAACTTAGGTAAATAAACCTTCAATAAACATTTATTTGGTATCTACTTTGTATGAGGCAGGCATAACTTAACAAAACAGGCACAAACTCTGCCCTTTTGAATCTTATAATGTAGAGGGAGAGAGTGTCAATAAACATGCTAAGTCAATGATGCAATATGTTAGCAGGTGTTAAGTACTGTGGGGAAGTAAGCTGTAGGGATATAGGAGGGGTGCCCTGGGATAGGCTGCAGAATAAAGAGGGTCATCAAAGAAGGCCTCACTTATAACATGTTGTTTGAATAAAGATTTTTTAAATGTGAAGGTGTTGGCCCAGCTGGCAAGTGGTTTATATAGGTGCTTCAGATAGAGAAGACGACAGGTGAAGCTCTGGGGAAGGAGAAGCATAAGATCAGGATTGAAGTGGATCAGGGTGGGAGGTACATGATGACGTCAGAGGACAGAAGTGGGGAGTATGGCAAAGATCATGTAGGCCTTATAGGCCTGTTGAATGATCTGTGGTTTTTATGGGCATCCAAGGGGTAAGTCATTGGAGGGCTTTGAACAGAGGAGTGACACAATTTAACTTATGTTCTAGCAAGATTGGTCTGGTGCTGTGTCAAGGATAGACTTTCTGGGATGCGATGGAAACAAAAAGATCTATTCAGTAGCCATTGGAATAATCCAAGTGTGAAATGATGGTAGCATGGAAAAGAGTGGTAGCAGTGTAGCTGGTAAGAAATTGATATGTTTTGAATGTGCTGCTGGCACATTGATACGTTTTGAATGTGCTGCTTGCTAATGAATTGGATGTAGTAAACAGGGGAAAACAACACATCTAAGATAACTCTCCAAGATGTCCAGATTTGGCAACTAATAATATTGGATTTCCATCAACTGATATAGAAAAGACTAGGAAAATCAGGTTTGGGAGTGGAGGGAGTTTGTCTCTAACATGTTTAGTATGAGATGCCATTTATCCATCAAGAGAAAATATATGAGCAGTTTTGATAGAAGAGTCTAGAATTCAGGGGAGTTTGGACTGGATATATAAATTTGTTAGTTATTAGGGCATTGGATGGGATAAGCTATGGTGTGAGTCTGGATAGAGAAGAAAGAACAACCCAGAATGGTGCCTTGATCCACCCCAATGTCCAGAGTTTGGGAGATGAAGGAATCAGAAAAAGAGGTGGAAAAGAACTGAAAATGAGTTAGGAAGTGAGGTTGGAGCCCAGGAACCCAAGCGAATAAAGTGTTTCAAGGAAGAGAGATCAAATATGGTATCACATTATGGAGCTACAGAAGAGGGTTGGAGACAAAACTTCATGGAGTGGGTTCAAGTGAGAATGGAAAGAGAGGAGATTGTGATGGTTGATATATAAAAATCTTTCAAAGAATTTTGCTATTTAGGGGGGTAGAAAAGTAGGTCTTAGGTGTTTGGAGAAATGGGACTAAGTAGGATTTTTGAAAAGGGAAGAAGTGCAGCATATTTATGTGCTGATGGGAATAATTCAGTAGAGAGGGAAAGATGTTAACACGAGAGAGGAGAATTCTGGAACAATGTTCTTGGATAGGCAAAAGAAGTAGGATCTAATTCATGGTGAAGTGGATTGTTTGGCAGTGCAGATAGCTTATCCATAGCAACAGGAAAGAAGGCTGAATTGAGGGTGCAATTATATGTAGATGGAGGATATATAATGGAAATGTGGAATGCCTCGGTTTTCTCAGTTGAAATAAGGATCAAGGACAGATACTGAGTGTGAGAAGAGTGGAGGCAGTAGCTGCTGAAAATTGGATAGGAGAAAGCATGAAATTAATATCTGGGGGAGCAGAAGAAACTTGGGAAATAATGTATAATTCCTGGCCAGCCATAAGTGTCTATTAAGTACTCATGGACATAATAAAAAACAAATCATTAAATCATCCAGTTGAAATTTACTTCTTCTCATGATGCCAGCTACTATCAGACACAAAGAAGTTACAGAATATGGTTCTTGCTTACAGGGAAATGATTATTCATTGGTGAAAATGAGATATGTACAACATCTTTTTTTTTTTTAATTTTTTTTTTAACGTTTATTTATTTTTTTGGGACAGAGAGAGACAGAGCATGAACGGGGGAGGGGCAGAGAGAGAGGGAGACACAGAATCAGAAACAGGCTCCAGGCTCTGAGCCATCAGCCCAGAGCCCGACACGGGGCTCGAACTCACGGACCGCGAGATCGTGACCTGGCTGAAGTTGGACGCTTAACCGACTGCGCCACCCAGGCGCCCCTATGTACAACATCTTAATACTATTTTTATATACAAATTATATGCAATTTATATGCAATTCAACTTTTTTTTAACATACCCGCTTTTTGACATATAGTAAGTACTGTAAGGGAGCAACAGTTTGTAGTTTCTGTCTTTAGGGTGATGCAAGCTCAGAATTTAATGAAAGAGATAAATACTTCATAATAACTGGGGGAAGTTAAGAAAGCCTCAAGAAAAATCAGGCCCACAAGGATGTGCCGGACTGTAACAAATAGAGCAAATGGATGATAGTAGCAGATTGTGCAGTATGTGAAATGACATATATGGCATATAATCATGTATTAACTTAAGAGCATTCAAAATAAATACAAAAGTCTAGGGGAAATGGATATTTTTGTGTTGTTCATCATCAGAACAGGTAGAAATCAAACGGGGCAAGATACACTGAAGCTTTTTAAAATGAAGCAAATTTTAATTATTCTGGAATTCCAGAATAATAAATAATCCTTTCACCCAAGAGGAGGTCCAACAATAGCAGCAGTAAACATTTGTTTATCAGTTAGATGCGCTGTCAAAACTGAGTAATTTATTTGTAGTATCTCATTTAATGCTTAAGCAGGAAGAGAAGGCTTAGAGGAAGTTTCCCAGAGTTGCATGACTCTTTAACTATACAGGACCTGCTGTATCCCTTGGGCTCCAGAAGCAGTTTACTTAGAAAGACTCTACATCAAATGACTTATTTGGCCTCATCTATTCTTAAACTGAATTGAATTAAAGAAGAGAGGTTAGGCACTCATATAGCCTGGTTGGATCCCATATCTTGATTGGATCTGCTTCTGACTAGCTATATGGTTACCTTATCTCTTTTAGTTTTCTCAACTGTCAAATGAGAATTATGTTTCAATTTCATAGGACTGAAGCAATGATTAAATGAAAAAATGTAGTATTTGATAGCTTTATCTGGATTAACTATGGTTGCACACCTATAATTAATTGTTAGATGTGTAAAACATAAGACTCAACTTTGATTCAGTATCTCTTTGTGTTTGGGACAATAGTATTTTATGGTCAATTGGCAGCATTGACTGATTTTAAAGGTATTAATGGCTTCAAGTGAAACAGTCCAGTATGGCATGATGATTATGCACAATAGATTCATGTATAAAATGAGACATTTCATTTGATTTAAGGGGTTACTTTCAAACAGAATTCTCAGATAGTATGTAACATTTATGACAAGCTTTGCTGGTTATATTTCTATCTTTGGGTCACCAAAATTTATTTACTTTTACTTTTATTCACTTTTATAAAAAGGAACTATGACTATTGTATTATGGCTCCATCTATATCTAATGTGTGTGCATAAAAATATATGTATTATTAGTCACAGTGCTACCAATTCCAGAAACATTAATTCTATTAGTTTGGCTTTGTTTTATTTTGTTTTGTTTTGGATGAATCTTAGGATACAATTTACAGAAAAATTCATTTTATGGTATAAGTAAGAGTCAGGTGTGAAAAACAAACAAAAAAATGTGCATTAAAAAGGAAGATTTTAGGGGCACCTGGGTGGTTCAGTCAGTTAAGCAACCCACTCTTGATATTGGCTCAGGCCATAATCTCATGGTTCATGGGATTGAGCCCTGCATCAGGCTGTGCTCTGACAGTGTGAGCCTACTTGGGATTCTTTCTTTCTCTCTCTCTCTCTCTCTCTGTCTCTCTCAAATAAATAAACATTAAAAAAGGAAGATTTTAGTTTTAAACTGTCAGTAATTTTTTGTACTACAAGAAAATCTTATTTATTTTGCCAATATTCATTATGGCTTTGGTGTAATGAAACATGTGATTTTGCAAAATGTTTCATGGCTCAGAGCAGAATGTATACTTTAAATTGTATATGAAAATAGACACACAAAAGTAAATATGGCTTTTTAAAATGCAAAGATGAAATCAATTATCTTTGTGTTGGGACAGTTTGGGTAGAAAAAGAGAGAATTCTTTCTCTCCCTTTTAATACTATAAGTAATGCAAATCATGGTCTTGATTCTATCATTTCCAACATTTTTTTTTAAAACTTTTTAATGTTTATTTATAGACACAGAATCCAAAACAGGCTCCAGGCTCTGAGCTGTCAGCACAGAGCCCAACGTGGGGCTCGAACTCACGAACCATGAGATCATGACCTGAGCTGAAGTCGGATGCTTAACCGACTGAGCCACCCAGGTGCCCCTCCAGCATTTGTTTTTATTCAATAATGTAAAAGTATGAACAAACTAGATTAGCCTTTACCAAGGTGTGTTCCTTGGAGTATATACATCAGAGGTGTTATCAGAAAGGGGGCTCTATAGTAGATTATATTGGAAGTACCCTGCATTAAACAATGTTAATTACTGAGAGCTTTTAATATGTAAACATTGTGCATTATGAATTTTCTCACATACGTAGTAGCACTTCACAGGTTGCTAAAATTATTTCACAAATAATTCCTAAATTATTAGGAATCCCTAATGTATACCTTAGGAAAGCTGACCTACATCAAATTATCCACTTCTCTTCTAGGGTCCTAGACCCAATTCCAATCTGGGGGGTTCTCAGTCCCCAAACACCCATTATAGGGCACCAGTTTTCAGTTCTGAGAATTGAACTCAATTTTGACACTGTCTTCCAGGAGGTAGCATCAAATTCTACAGGTTAAGGGTTCAGTCCTATAAGACTGCCCTCTACCCCTAACTGCAGATGTCACTGGCAAGCCCCAGGCTGTGATCTGTGCTTTTGGCTAACTGGCTGCAGATTGGAAGTTCCAATGGGCTCCTCTTTCAGCTTGAGTAATTTGCTAGAGCAGCTCTCAGAACTCAGAGAAACCCATTTACCAGTTTATTAAGGGATATAAAGGATACGCATCCACAACCAGATGAAATGATACGCTAAGCAAGTAGGGGAAAGGGCGCAGATCTTCCACATTCTCTCCAGGAGTGCCCCTCCTGCATCTCCTCACATTCACCAAGCTGCAAGTTCCCCTTTTGGGTTTTTATAGAGGTTTTATTACATATGCACAATTGACTGAGTCATGGGCCAAGGACTGATTCAACCTCCAGCATCTCTGTTTCTCCCCAGAGGAGAGGTAGGGGTGGGACTGAAAGTTCCAACCCTCTAATCACGGGGTTGGTCCTAACAGCAAGCAACCCTGCCATTGGTTGGGATCCAAAACCCATCATCATTTACATAACAAAAGACTTTCATCACCCTTATCACAGGAAATTCCAAACGTTTTAGGAGCTGTGAGCCAGGAACATGGGGGTAGACAAAATATATTTGAGGAATATATTTTGGTCATCTGAATGATGACAATATATATTTTTTATAAATCACAGTATTGCAACTTGCAAAATATTAGCACTGTTATTCTTCATTTTTAACTACAGCTTTTCTCAGTAGCAATGCTTTTATTAATCATAGCAAGGCTAGAGCAGTCCTTCCTGCCTTCTTGGTCCACTTAGTCTGCCTCTGGTACCATCACTTCATCTACAACTAATGACACTGGCTAGAGCTGAGGCTCTGCTGATTCAGAACCTCAGAAACCAACTGATGATTCATTCCTTAGGTAAGCAGCACCTGTCAGCACAAATGGCTTTATTGGATGGTAGGACTGTTCATACAGATGAGTGGGAGAGAAGAGGAAATCTGTAGCTGGTGGATGGCTAAACCAAGAGAGAAAAGAATTGGGTCTGCTTTTGTTCTTGGGAGAGAGAGACCACTAGATCTGTCATGGGGTTGTAGAAACCATAAGGCAAGAATTAGTAAGAAAGGGCAAAGCATTGGGTCCTAGATGCCGCTGACAGTATGTGGGACTGAAAATGTATTAGGTATGTTTTAAAAAATGTTTAAAGTTCATGTTATTATAGCTATTTGATTTCAAAAGAAATATTTCTTTAATTATTCTTAAGGTTGGTAGAAATTCCACATATACAGATAGGCTGATTGACTATCTTAATCACTTGAAAAATTACTCTAAAGTTATGTCGTTTATTGAGAGATATTACAGATTTATAAAAGACTGAGTGAAAGAGAGTTCTTTAGTATAGAATGATTAGGCGAGTGAGATGTCATGGTGATTATTCCCCAGGATAAATCATCTAGTATCCATCGACCTAATTTTCTTTGTTTGTGAATGGGGATGCTGAAGAGGAAGGAAGAGATACAATACACACATACACAGAGAAAGGTTCTTAGGTAATTGACAGCTAGACCCTGCTGGGGCAGAGATGAAAATTACATGATTCCTCTTCTCAAACATTACAATAAAATAGGAAGAATCAAATGTGACACAAAAGTGAGAATAGCATGCTCTGACAATTCAGAGGAAGGAATGATAGCTCTGTGGAAGAGTTTGGGAAGGCTTCTTGGTGGTAACATGTGCTAAAGTTATGACTAATAGGCATGATGTCAGTGGCAAGAAATCGGAATGATTAAAAAAGGAAAAGTTCAGACTAAAGAAGGCAGTATTAACATCTTTCTTCCCACCCAACTTGAGATCAAAGGAACCTATGAAAGTCCTAGGATGTGATTTGGGAAATTCTCCCAGGTTTTACCCTCCACCCTCCACTTCAGTTTTTCATTCTCTTCTCACCTAATTGCTATCCCATTTGTCTCTATAAGGATTTTCTGTTTCTACCTAAGCCATTTAAATTGATAACAGCTCCTCCAAACTTTTGGTAACCTTTTTTTTCTCAAAATGTTGCCTACCCTACTCTGCCCTGCTTCTACCTCTGCTTCTAAATGCCTGAAACATCCGATTTCCCAACTCCCATTTGCCTGGGGGTATAACCAGACAGGTGAGCATCAACTTGAGGAACCAGAAAGAGGCCAGAAAATGAGAGCTGTGTTTATAGGAGAACTTCTGTTCCATTTTGGTTGAAAATGATGGTAGGTGAAAAGGAGTAGTGTGAAATAAATCCCTGAAAACAGATGGAAGTCCTCTCATGAAATCCTTGAATGCTCATTTAGCTAAAAATGTCAGGCTAGCTTTTTTTGTAAGGAATGGGAAAGTATTTAATATATTTAATCAAGACAGTAACATACTCTAGATTTTTCATTATGAAGGTTAATTTGGTGGCTATGAATCAAATGGGTTGGCTGGGGGAAGGCTCATGTAGGAGTTAATAGAACTTGGTCTGGAGTCATGGTACTTGGAAGGCAAAAGAGAAGGAAATATGAAAGAACGATTTTGGAAGTCAAATCAATAGGATATTACAACTGACTAAAAATAAGGCTGAGGAAAGGGCACCGGTGATGTATCTCCAAGAAGTGCTGGATAACAACAGGTGTCTTTGAAACTTAGCAGATGGGATTATTAACAAGAAACAGGCAAGTGGAGAGAATCTGAGATTAGTATTGGGTTGATCCGTGGGGAGCAAAGGAATGTATGTTTTAAAGAGTTTCTGATGAGGAGATTCTTTAATAAACATTACACTAAAACTTTACACACATGTTTTATTTTGATCACTAAGTAGTAGATAGAATAAGTCCATTATGATTTAATGCTATTGGTTCTTCAATGACTGTCTTCACCAAATATAATATGAAAATATATGAGTAAAAAGTGCTTTGGAAAATCAAAGATGCATATAAAATAACTTTAAACATAATTTTAGATGCAAAAATGGTTTCTTAAGAAAATGGTAAAAATAAAAACAGTGATTTTTTTATAATAACAGCTAATATCTATCAAAGCTTTCCATATGCTATTTATATTGTATGTATTATCCTGTCTAATATTTATATTTTATTTTTTCCACCATACAGTTGAAGCTTAGAAAGGTTAAGTATCTTTCCCAGGGTCATAAAGTAGCACAGCCAAATTTCAAACACCACATTTTATTGCCTTATTGAAAAACTAAAGAGTTTTTTTTTTCTTTCATACCTAGGATACTTTTCAAGGAAACTTCTGGATGTGGTGCCATAGAGAGACGTATGTCCGCATTTAAAAGTAAGCACAAATATTTAATCTCATAATGTGTTTTATTCATCATACTCCTATTTGTTTGCACTGTTATTGCCATAATGTTATCAGGTGTGCATTAAACAATAAATATTTGACTCCAAAGGAGTCATTTTTGTTTTCTTCTGGAAATCTTTCCTAGCACCTTAGCTCTCTAGAGGAGCCTTGTGTTGAAAATTCTAGTATTGAAAATTGAAAAGCCTAGTATTGAAAATTCGGAGGGAAGGTAAATGTAGAGTGAAGACAGGGCAGAGCAGGGCACTAAAGACTCACTTGTCAGTTTCACAGTTTTTTTTTTTTTTTTTTTCCTGGAGCTCACTGTGATCAGTCTTTACATATTACTTCTATGCAAATTACTTCTGAATCTACCAAGAGTTGCTTTCCATATTGAAAACCGTAGTAATATATGAATATTTCTCTTTTTATAGTGGCGTGCTTCTTTTCAGTTGTGGGTTCGTTAAGGCTTATGCAATTTAGTCACCTGAGTTCTAATTTTTCTAGACTGGAATACTTTTTATGGTGATTATTATCATTGAGGAAAAAAGTGACTCCCAAGCCTCATTTTATTTAGCCAGTGTTTCTCAATCCAGATGCAATCTAAAATCATTTGAAGAAATTCAAGAACTATTGATGCCCAGATTTTATTGGAAACCAATTATAGTTACAGAATCTTTGGCATGGGACCTTAGTATAGTGTATTTTAAAGTTCCCAGATGATTCTGGTGTGCACCAGGGTTGCAAACTATACTTTAATGCCTTGTTTCCAATCAAGCACAAAAATGGAGCCTGTACCACAGTTGTTTATAAAAAAAAAAAAAAAGAATGATAACAACAAAAACAAAAGTGAGTGCTTAGGATCTGCAATTATTAAGTGTTGACTGTTGAAGGGTAACTGAATGTTTTGCATGGTTCAACATAATAAATTCATAAAATGTGTATGAGTAGAAGAAGATTTTTAGGTAGAAATGTGAATCATTCTCAGAAAAATAGAAATGGCATCAGATAAACCTTGAAAATCTGAGGATAGCATTATAATTCAAATATCACTTGGGTAAAATTTAGCTTTTTGATATCTTTGTATTAATATGAGTTTATTTTAATCCAGATTCTTAAAGAGTTAAAATTTTACTTAATGTTACAATTTGATCAAAGTTTTACTTACAAACAGAATAATTTCTCTTGACAAAGTTTATGAATTTCCTGAAAAAATAGTGTTCTATTCATTTTTTTTCTGAAATAGCAGCATAATTATTGCCTTAAATCAGTTTCATAATCAAATAAAGCTGGAAAATAGAAACAAAAACAATTTTGTATTTTTGACTCATTCCTTCAATTCACATTTTCTTTGACATGTGGAATCCTGGTTATAACATATTATTTATTTAGCTTTACTTAAAATGAGAATGCTTTGATTTGTCAAGTACAAATTCATCTATAAATGATAGATTGCTTGTAGAAGTTGCTTTTAGAGTCTTGGTTGAGTGTTATTGGATCCTTTTCCTAAGTCACCAAGGTTCACTTGGATTGAATATAAGTGTACTAGCTCTTAGACACCTGTTTGTGTTGTGAACAGATCTTAACTATCTCAACATGCCAGTGGTATATCATAATGGCCACTGTCAAGACACACGGCCTGGAATTACTTTGATTATGGGGGTTCTAAGGAGTACCCGTGATTGATTCCCACAAGGCTAAGGGCCATTTAAACTACTGAGGGCATTTATTGTAATGTACTCTTTAAGTGGTCTTAACAGGACACCATGAGACTAAAAGTGGAGTTACTTAGACATCCTTTTGCCAAGAGTGATTTCTGGTTTTGATGTCATTATGAAAGCCCTTTACTGTTTCCACTCCTTTTCCTCACATAAATCCTTATCTTTGTGATCTACTTTAGCCTTACTCATTTTCAAGAATAATTGGTTTGGTGCCATTTTATTTCCTAATCACTAAACTATTTCCTTTTTCGCCATAGGTTAGTTCCTTCTCCTTCCCTAACTCTCCCTTCTCCTCCCCTTCTCCCTCTATCCTTCTCTCCTTCCCTTCCTCGCTTCACCCATCCTTCCTTCCTTCCTACCTTCCTTCCTTCCCTCCTTCCTTTTCCTTTCATTTACTCCCCATTCTTCCATCTCTGTTTCTCTTTCTTCTTAATTATAATTTCTCGTCATAATCACAATATGACTAGGGCGTCTGGGTTGGTTGCAGAGTTAAGCATCCTGCTTCAGCTCAGGTCATGATTTCATGGTTCACGAGTTTGAGCTTGGCATCGAGTATGGAGCCGGCTTCAGATCCTGTCTTCCTCTCTCTCTGGCCCTCCCCTGCTCATGCTCTCACTCTTTCTCTCTAAAGAATAAATAAAAATTTAAAAAATAATCAGGGGCGCCTGGGTGGCTCAGTCGGTTAAGCGTCCAACTTCAGCTCAGGTCATGATCTCGCAATTCATGGGTTTGAGCCCCGTGTTGTGCTCTGTACTGACAGCTCAGAGACTGGAGCCTGCTTCAGATTCTGTGTCTCCCTCTCTCTCTACCCTTCCCCTGCTCATGCTCTCTCTCTCTCTCTCTCTCTCTCTCTCTCTCTCTCTCTCTCTCTCAAAAATAAACATCAAAAAATTTTTTTTAATTAAAAATAATCAGAATATGACTTAGTCAAGAAGTATCTATTGAATGCCATCAGTCCATAGCACTGACAGTTACCAATTGTTAGGGATTGTTTTGAAGGGCATAAATTGAGCTATTAGTTCAGAGTATTTGAGCTTCTTTCTTTTTTTCTAGTGCTTTTATCTAGTTTCTGACTTTTAGATCCCTTTGCATTATTTTGCAAGGATTTTATAAAGTCATCCCTTTGTGAAAATGTACTGCTTTGTTGAATCTCATGGAATTTTTATTGATTTGCAGTGCCTTCATCTTGGGACAAATCTTCACTTACGTTGGATGATATATTTTTGTGTTAGCGTTCCTTTTATTGTTTGCTATCTGTGTTCTGTTTGACGTTTTGATTTTCTAGCCTTCAAGTAAAGGTTTTATCTTGATGGCTCAATGCAGAGTTTCCAACATATTATATTTGAATACTTTTCACTGAGGTTAAATTAAAAAAATAAAATTATTAATAATGGTATTGCCCTTTCCTTAATTGGCACTGTTTGTAGAGTTTACAAAGCAGGTGACTGGCAGTTGTATTTCTCTTTATATGGCTGATGATCTGGATTTTCTCCTTTCTCTGATACTTTAAACTGTATCTTGACTTCTGAGCTGTTACTGAAGTAAAATGTCTTTTCTATCTATTTCATAAGTTTGTTTTGAGTCTTAACTGGTACAATGTGTGATAACCTTTTGCTAACTGTAAAGCATTGTGCAAAAGTAAAGGGTTACTATTGCCTGAAAAAAAAAAAGATGTATATCTTAATCAAATTTCAGCTTTTAAAAATACCAAAAAGTTTAGTGATGATAGCATTTGATGGAAAAGGGGGGAAAAGAAGAAGAAAAAAAATCTAAAAACTCCAAATATGGAGGAAAAAAAGGTGAATAGTACAATTTGAGACAGCATCTAGGAAAGAAAAAAGAATTTGGAAGTTACTCAGTTGTACAGTCTGTGATGACAGAATTCATCACAAAAAACAGATTTATATATGTAATTTTAATGAATATTTCTTAACTATGAAAAGATTGTAGAAGAGATGATAGATGGGGCAGATATGAATAGAGGAGTTAGTAGCAAATTGATGACACATCTAACACACAGGAGAGTAAATAAGCTTTACTCTAAAATGAAAGCTTTAACCTGAACTCTAATTTCATTTTGTTGAAGTTATAGCTCTAGTGCATGTGTAAAATGAGCAAATACATTGATTAGGGTAAGTGATAATTCCTTAATCCTTCTTAACCATTATTTTCTTCTACTAAACTGTATTTGGGAAAGTTGGTGGATGAGGAGAAAAGTATGAGGGTATGTTGTTGCATTTTAACCTTTCACAAGAGTACTTGATGTAGTCAAAGACACTGACTTTAAAATTTAAAAGTGTGGGTTTTAAAACCCAGCATTTAGGGGGTGCCTGGGTGGCTCAGTGCATTAAACATCCAATTCTTGATGTCAGTTCAGGTCGTGATCTCACCATCACGACATAGAGCCCCACATTGAGCGCTGCACTGGGCGCAGATCCTCCTTGGGATTCTCTCTCTCCCTCTCCTCTGCTCCTCCTCAGCTCATGCATGCTCTCTCTTTCTCTCTCTCTCTCTCTCTCTCTCTCTCAAAAAAAAAGTGAAAAATAAATAAATAATAAAAATAAATAAAATCTAGCATTTACAGTTTAACAATGAGGAACATTGATTTAGAGCAGAGTTTCTCAGTCTTATATGCATGTGAATCATCTGGAAGTCTTGCTAAAATGCAGATTATGATTCATCAGGTCCAATGAGTGGCCCAGGAGTCTCCTAGTGGTGCTTGGTGTTGCTCTGCCATGGACCACACCTTGATTAGGAAGAATATTCCATTTATTTGCATTTTATCACACAGTGGACAAGAAGTAGAGTTCAAATTCAGTGTTCTTATCAACGCTCACAAAGTTGGCATTAGCTAACCATAAAATTCCTTCTGTTTTCCTGGAGCATGGATATTCAATGACAAAATAAAAATGAACAAGCACTTCTGCATCGTTTACATTTCATACATATGCTGAAACCTGATAGATACAGTGTGCATATATGATTTTATCTACTGTAAAGTAGCATATATGCTACACACAAGAAAAAGATCCTTTTGCCTTTTGTGCCCCTGCAGTACATTAACATTGACAGTGTTAATTTGACAGAGATGTTGGCAATACCTTCACTGTGTTTTCACTTCCTTTTTTATATTGGGGTAAAATTCACATAACATAAAGTTCGTTTTTTCAGCATTTAAAAATGTACAATTAAGTGCATTAACAGTGTTGTGCAACCATCACAACTATCTTATTCCAGAAAATTTTTATCACCCCAGAAAGCAATGCTTAGTGTACTCACTAAGCTGTCACTCACCATTCTCTCTTCCCCTAGCCTGTGGCAACCACTAATCTCTTTGTCTTTACTTATTTTCTTATTCTGAACATTTCATAAAAATAGCATTATATGATATGTGATATCACATATCACATTATATGATATGTGATTTTGTGTTTGGCTTCTTTCACTTAATGTAATATTTTCAAGGTTCATCTGTATTGTAGTGTATATCAGTACATCATTTTTATGGCTGCATAATATTTCATTTTATATATACACCGTGTTTTTTAATCCATTCATCAGTTAATAGACATTTGGGTTGGTCCATTTTTTGGCTATTTGAATAACACATTATAACAGTGGGTGCACGTTTAGTGTGGACATTTTTTTTTCATTTCTCTTGGGTATGTTGCAGGGTCATACGGAAATTCCATATTTAACTTTGTGAGTTACCAAAGTAACTGGTTTCCAAATGGTTTCCAAAGTAACTGCCTCATTTATGTTCCCACCAATAATGTATGCAGGTTCTAGTTTCTCCACATCCTTACCAATACTTGTTTTCTTTAATTTTGTTTGTTTTGTGTTTAATGATAGATATCCTAGGCATGTGCAGTGTTATATCATTGTGGTTTTGATGTGTATTTCCCTAATGACTAATGATGTTGAACAGCCTTTCATTTACTTATTGCTCATTTTACGCCATCTTTGGAATTATATTTATTCAAGTCCTTTGCCCATTTTTAAATTGAGTTGTTTGCAAGGTGCCTGTGTGGCTCACTCGGTTAAGCATCCAACTCTTGATTTTGGCTCAGGTAATAATCTCGTGGTTCATGGCATCAAGCCCCATGTTGGGCTCTGTGCTGACAGCATGGAGCCTACTTGGGATTCTCTCTCTCTCTCTCTCTCTCTATCTCTCTCTCTCTCCCTCTTCCCTTCCCCTACCCCTATGTGTACTCTCTCAAAATAAATAAATGAAATAAAACTAAAAAAAATACAGTTGTTTGCCTTTTTGTTGAGTATGTAGAGATATTTATATATTCTGAATACTAGATCCTTACCACATACGTGAATTAGAAATATGTTTCCCTATTCTGTGGAATGCCTTTTAACTTCCTTGATTGTGTCTTTTGATGTTTTTAATTTTGAGTTTTTGATTCTGATAGAATATAACTTATCAAACTTTTTATTTCTTGTGCTTTTAATATCAATCCTAAAAATCCATTGCCAGAATCCATAATAAAGATTTGTACCTGTTTTCTTTTAAGAATTTTATAGTTTTAGATCTCATATGTAGGCTTTTGATCTATTGAGAGTTAATTTTTGTATATGGTGTGTCCAGCTTCAATCTTTTGCATGTGGTTATCCCATTGTCCCAGCACCATTTGTTGAAAAGACTATTATTTCCGCATTGAATGGTCTTAGCACCTTTTTTGATAACCAATTGACAATAGGTATATGGGTTTATTTCTGGATTCTGGATTCTATTCTATTGATCTATATGTCTATGTTTGTGCCAGTATCTGATTATATTGATATTATAGCTTTATAGTAATTTTTGAAATTGGGAAGTGTGAGTTGCCCAATCTCTTCTTTTTTATGATTGCTTTGGTTCTTTGGAGTTCCTTGAGCTTCTGTATGAATGTGAATAAATTTTTCTATTTCTGCAAAAAAAAAAAGCCATTGGGATATTGATAAGGATTGAATTGAATTTGTAGATCATTTTGAGTCATATTGCTATGTAAACAACATTAAGTCTTTCAATCAGTGAAGATGAGATATCTTTCAATTTAGTTAGATCTTCTCTAATTTCTTTCAATAACTTTTATAGCTTTCAGTGTATAAACGTTACACATCCTTGGCTAAATTTATTCCTAAATATTTTATTCTCTTTGATGCCATCATAAATGGAATCATTTTCTTAATTTCACTGTTAGATTGTTCATTACTATTGTATAGAAATATAATTGATTTCGTATCCTGCCAGATTGATTAATTTTTTTGTTCACTCTAATCATATTTTTGTGAACTCTTTAAGATTTTCTCTAAATAAGATCATGTCATCAGCAAATAAAGATAGTTGTACTTCTGTCTTTCCCACCTGGATGACTTTTATTTCTTTTTCTTGCCTATTTTTCCTGGCTAGTCCTTCCAGTGTACTGTTGAATGGAGGTGGCAAGAAAGGACACACTGTCTTACTCTTGATCGATGAGGGAAAGAATTCAGTCTTTCATCACTAAGCATAATGTTAACTGTGGATTTTTCATAGATACTCTTTATCATGTTGAAGAAGTTCCTTTCCATTTCTAGTTTTCTGGGTGTTTCTTTTTTTAATCATGGGAGAGTATTAGATTTTGTCAAATGCTTCTTTTGTGTCATTTGAGATGATAATGCATTTTTTCCTTTGTTGTATTAATGTGGTGTATCACATTGACTGCACATCATTTGTTACTAACTTAATGACTGGTCTTATAAATTTTTCAAAATTAGTGTCATACTTTGTGTTTTCAAACAATATTTTCAAATAATGAACATTATTTTATGTTCCTTTGTGAAAAATTTTATTTACTAGAAGAGTAACAGTGCTTTATATTTATAAATATATATATGTATATATAATTGCATGAAGTAAGCATGTCACTAATTGTCAGTTTTATAAGAGTCAATGGTCTAGCTACCAAAGGAAAACAATAATTCTCAGGTATTTATTATTTTATTTTCCACACTGCAGTATTATTTTTTGGGGTGCATGTATGAAAAAATCATGTTTTCAGATTCACATTTTATATTTTCCCTGGAATTCTGTTTACTATTATAAACATTAATCTGAGTAACTATATTTGTATTGCTATTTCATCAATACATTTTAATGCTTTGATGATTCAGTTTTGAACCATTAATCTAGTTTAGGGTATCAAGAATTTAAAGAAACTTCATGATAACAAGGAAAATAAAAAGTTAAAAAAATATGTCATACAAATGATGAGAATATACATGTTTTTCGAGATAAAAAATACCAGCACAATAGTTCGTAGATGATTATTAAATGCTTTTGGCAATTTTTGCAAACATCATAGTTTTACATTTCAGATTGGTTAAATATATGTTACCAAAATTGTTTCATTGTTTCTTGTCCATAAACTTGCAAACTACTGGTAGATTCTTTTGTACTCTAGGTGATTGCTAGTGGTCTATGTACTTCACCCTAAGGAATTTTGCCCTGAACCACATTTTTAAAATGACTATAATGATATTAACTAAGGGATAAGCCTCTGCTGCAGAGTTTTGGATACTTACCGGCAGTGCCTTAAGCACTGTGTGTGTGTGTGTGTGTGTGTGTGTGTGTGTGTGTGTGTGCATATTTTGTTTTACTTTTACTTCAGCTACATTAGAGTAGTACAGATATTAGGGCTGATATTAGAACTAAGATAAAATAAAGTTTTCTTGAGAATAATAAAAATGTCTATCAAATCATCTTTAAGAATCTTCAAGTTTCATACTACAAAGCTTCTCCCCTCCCAGGTTTATAAAATCTCTAATTATGGAAGTTTATTAATTTGAATTTCTATATTACATATCAAAACAACAGCTACCCGATATTTTGCTGTCTCCTCCCTACAACTTAATTGCCAATGTTCTCACAGGCTCTGCCTTTGGCCCTGTGTTCCTTTAACTCTATTTCCCTGGAGAATCTAACATTATAGGGATGTGGACTACAGCCTCTGAATCCCAAATGTGTATTTCTAGTCTTGACTTCTTTCATCAGATTCTAACAACATCTCCTCTTGGACATTTATACATGCCTCAAACTCATCTTATTTCAAAACCAGTTACTTTCACTCCCATCTATTAGTCAGCTTTCTCTAGAGAAACAGGACCAATAGGAGCTTGCGTGTCTACATATAAAACGGAGACTGAGAAGTCCCACAATCTGCCACCTGCAAGCTGAAGACCCAAGAAAGCCAGTGGTGTAATCCAGACTGAATGTGAAGGGCTGAAAACCAGAGGAGCTGATGGTATAAATCGTAATCCAAGGACAGGAGAAGAGATGAGATGTCCCAGTTATTTCAGTGGAGCAGGAAGAAAGGGGTGAATTCCTTAAATTCCTCCTTCCTCCCCCTTTTGTTCTATCTGTTCTAGAAAGGCCCTCAGTAGATTGGCTGGTGCCCACCACACTGGAGAGGGCAAGCTATTACACAGAGTCCACTGATTCAAATGCTAATCTTGCCCAGTAACACCCTCACAGACACAGAAATAAAGTTTAATCTGGGCACTGTGTCCAGCGCAGTCGAAACATAAAATTAACCATCACACATATCCACCCTCACATGTGTTCTTATTCTCTTTTTTCTTTTCTTTCTACTTCAGTTGGTGGCATTATCCAGTTTTCCATCACTCAAACTAAAAGCCTAGCTACTAGTCATCTGGTGCTTCTAACTCTATATGAGAAATAGTGTTTCAATGTTGTTTTTCCTCTTTACCTATACTGCCTGCCTTAGTTCAGGCCCTTCTTGGTTGTGTCTCCCTGTCCCTCTCTGCTGGCACAGCTCTTTCACTTGATCTCCCAGCTGGCAGTATTTCCATTTCCCTCTCACTCCTCCACAGCCCCCAGAAAAGTCCATAGAAAATGTGAATCTGACCACATCATTCACCTGGGTTTAGAGTCTCCCTGTCCCTGGCAACGTAAAGAATTACTATTCCTTCCATGGACCTATAATCACTTTCCTTCAAATTAAAACTTATTCAGAATTCAAGAGAAAATGGAAATGAGATGCTAGTAAGGAAAACGTCTATGAGCACTACCATCTAGTTCTTAAATATGGAACAGCCTTACATAATGTTTTCATGGCCTAAACTTTTAAAACTTGGATGGAACCTAGATGGCTATTTTGCACCAGATTTTATTAAAACCTACTGAGTTCTATAGAAGAAGATCATTGTATATTTAATTTTTTCTTATACAATTAGAATCATATGTGATACAGTTATCTAAACAAACTTAGTTTCTATTCCTGGAGATTTATTTTGAACAGTGTGATCTAAAACTGACTTTTCCACAGGAACAAAGTTACATATGGGAATTATGCTTCTGGAAAACCACCAGAAGATTGTGCATATCATGGAACAAAAGAAATAAGGAAGAACGGCTAACATGAGACTTGGACTGAGATAACGTTTATCGAAGACAAACATCAGTGATGCATCTCATTGTTCAAGGACTAGATATTTGCTAAAAACAAAACAAAGCAACAACAAAACCCCATGGGATTTAGGAAGCTGAGTCACTGAGGAATATTTACACTACTTTCCCTAAGAATTTTAACACAAATGCTATTCTTTCACCCTTTCCATCAAATCTATTCCTCCTTTGTCCTCTTCATCACAGTAAAATACTCCTATTATCCACCCAGATGCTCAGGACAAAAACCTATGTACAATCTGTGAATATACCCTTTCCTCCATCCCTAATATCAGATCCATCAGCAAGTTCTCAGGGCTCTTCTTCCTAAAGATATCTTAAACCCATCCATTTCTTCTTATCTCTGTCCTTCCTCCCAGTCCATTATCTGTCATCTAGATTCTTTCCATCATTTCCTAACTGTTCTTCGCACTTCCATTTTAGCTTATCTACAATCCATTCTATGCATCAAGAAGAAAGTGATCTTTTAAAAGTAATATCAGATCATGTCACTCATCTGTTGAAAGCCATCTGAGGTTGCCCCACTTCAATGAGATGCAAACTTCTTGCCATATCCTGCATGGTCCTGCATGATTTGGCGTGCCTCCCAATTGGACTTTGTTACCTAGCTCTCTCCCTTGACCTAATTTTCTCTAGGCACACTGGACTTCTAGGTGGAAGGAAACTCACTTGTGCCTGCAGAGCCTTTGTATACCGCTTGGTGCACTTGCTTTGGAATTCTTTGCCAGGCTGCCTTTGCCTCCTCGATAGCCCATATGTAACTACCTGTCATGTTCTGAATTTTGTTTCCCCCAAGTTCATATGTTGAAGTCCTAACTCCCTATAGTTTAGAATGTGATCCTATTGGTTTTCTAGGGCTGCCATAACAAAATTCCATAGGCTGAGTGGCTTACACAATGTAGATTTATTTTCTTACAGTTCTGAGAGCTGGAAGTCCAAGATCAAGGTGTCGGTAGGTGTGATTTATCCTAAGGCATCTCTCCTTGGCCTGCACATGGCCATCTTCTTGCTGTGTTTTCACATGTTTCCTCTGTGTGCACCTCCCTAGTGTCCCTTTTCTATTAAGGACACCAATTTTGTTAGATTAGGGCTTCACCCTTATGATTTCATTTAACCTTAATTATCTCCTTAAAGCCCTATCTCCAAATATAGTTACATTGTGGATTAGGGCTTCAACATATGAATTTTTGAAGGGACACAATTGAATCCTTAACATCGACTGCATTTGTAGATGAGGTCCTTAAAGAGGTAATTAAGTTAAAAGGAGGTGAGAGGGTGGGCACTAATCTAATAGGACTGTTGTTTTTATAAGATGAGAAGATTAGGACACAGACATATACAGAGGGAAGACAATGGAAATGCAAGCCAAGGAGAGAAACCACAAAAGAAACCAATTCTGCCAACGTCTTGCTCTTGGACTTCTAGCCTCCAGAATTATGAGAAAATACATTCCTGATATTTTTGCCCCCAATCTGTGGTACTTTGGTATGGTGCCCTAGCAAACTACTAAACCACCTCTACAAGGCCTTTCCTGAGCCCTCAAGCTAGGCAGACCTTTGCTATCTCTATCCTATTTTTGTGTCACTGGAAGGTAACCCATGACAACACGGATCTAGCTGTGTTGTTCTCTGTAGGTCTTTAGCACGAGGAGAGGAGACTGGCTCATTGTATTATGCTCCGTTGATTGATTCAATGTATAGATGAGAGACTACCTGAACAGGTGAGTGGATGGACCATCTTACAGACAACAAACCCAGAAGAAGTAGGACATGGAATTAGCAAAGTTTGAAAAAAGGAACTTTATAGGGCTTTGCCTAGAAAAGAATAATGAGACTGTAGCAATGGGATGGTTTTAGGTCAAAGGGTTAGGGGAAGCTAGTAGAGAATGCATGGCAGGTGAAGTGGAGACAGAATAGCTACAGTCACTATGACTATAGAGTTAGAAATACAGTGCAGTTGTCCTCCTGTGAGATAGCAGTGAAAGAGGCAGGCTGCTAGCTTCGGGACTGGGTAGAAAGGGGAAGCAAGGCTGTGCACATCGTGACATATTCATCTATATAATTCAAGCTTTCTCAGGCAGGTGCTACTTCTAAAACTTTTCAATGAATTCTGTTTTCTGAAGAGTGATAATGAATGAATAAGTTTTAAGCGTTGGCTCATTAAATTTTTACAACTATGTGAAGCACGCATTATTATTATCTTAATTTTACCCATGAGAAAACTCTTTTACTATCCTGCCCTAACTCCTTAAGAAACAAAGTCAGGAATTAGACCCAGGCAGTCCAATTCCAGAAAAGATTTCTTTACTACATATGCTGAATTAGAAAACTTTTGTCTTCTACTAATTGCACATACAATTTAAAATCACAGCTTATTTTCTTTATTTGTAATTTCTTTTATATTTATTTTATTTGTACTTTATTTATAATTATGCATTTTGGTGGCTGTCTTGTATATACATATTTATAATCCATGTGCTTTGGGGAAAATTTTATATAGATAGTGTCTTCAGCAGAAGCAAAAAAAAATGCATATATACTTATATATGTGTTAATGACATTTGATTGATTGATTGATTGATTGATCGATATTTACCACATACCTGCTTTGATTTCATGAGTCCAACTTTTCCCTGGTCAGGAGCTTGACAAAGATAAATTGAGAATGGCTTTGAAGTTCCTGCCTTTAATTGCTGCATGTGTAATGAGATGTTATTTGTTTGTAGAGTTGATATTCAGACACAGTTCCATTTCTCTTTTGTTCACATTATTCTGCTTTCCAGCGACCGTCCAAGCCTCATAGTCATGTTTTGATTAAGGGACTAATGCTTTATTAAATTTTGAATAGAGTCTGTTATCAGTGTAGTGTTATTCTTATTGAAATAGCAACATAATATTCTTCAGCTGCTTTGTGAAAGGAGAGCAAAATGTGATTTCTATCCTTACTCTGATTCCTAGTTGTTTACAGTGGTTTAAATAATTCTTTTTGTGAAAGGCTCCCAATTTTAGTTTGAGATGATACTGGGCTATATCACTGATTCTACTATCAGCCAATACATTGGAGGTGTGGTCCACCTATTCCAATTTTATTACTTCTTGAGAGGTGAGGATGCATTTACATGAAATACTGATTTCTACCCAGAATTCTGCTCAGTGACCCTAAGGTAGGCAGTTCATTTCGGAGAGGCTGATGACTTCCAAGTTCTCCTTGTGTTTTCTAATTCTTTAAGTATTACTTAGTCAACAAAACATAAGATCCTTGAAGACTTCTTTTTTGTATACGAGATGCATGAAAAAGACCTGGAGTTCGGAATTCATGACCTTCTCAGATACACAGATCTTCTGAAAATATTCCCTCTCCAAGGCCTTGACCTCAGTCACAGCATCTGTGGAAGAAAGAAATGGAATTAGATAAGTTTTAATCATTTTAACACAATTTTATGCTGAATGATTTTATTACTTCTGTCTTGTGTTGTAGTAGCTTTTATAAATACGTCAACAACACATTCATGTATTTATTGACTACCTAGTAGGATAAAATGGTGGATTGAGTTCATCACATTTTTATGGTAGACATTTCACATGTATAAAATATATTTATGCATTCAACAAATGCTTATTCATTGGCTGTTATGTGCAAAGCACTGTGCTAAGTGGATACATGCAGGGAAAATAACAGACCGTAAGTATCAAGCTGCTTTTTGATTTTTGGGAATTTGGAGAGTGGCTTATGTCCGTAGAAACTAGCAGAAACAAATGCTCAGAAGTGAGATTCAAACTTAATGGTCTTAACTTCAGTATCAAAGGCTGAAATGGGGTGCATTCCTTCCAGAGGTGTGAGAGGAGAATTCATTTCCTTGCCCTTTCCAATTTATAGAAGCTGCTTGGATTTCTTGGCTTGGCTTATGGCCACGTCACTCCACCCTCTGCTTTGTCATCACATCTTCTCTGAGCTTGACATACCTACCTCCTTCTCATAAGGATCCATGTGATTACATCGGGCTCATCCTGATAAATCCAGGATAATTTCTCCATCTCAAGATCCTTAGCTTAATTGCATCTTCAAAGTCCCTTTGCCATGTGACATAACATATTCACGGGTTCTGGGGATTAGGACATGGACATTTTGGGGAGCCATTATTCTGCCTACCAAAAATTTTTTGGAAATTTGTAGATTAACAGTAAAAAGGGGCACCTGGGTGGCTCAGTCGGTTAAGCATCCGACTCTTGATCTCAGCTCAGGTCTTGATCTCAGTTCAGGTCTTGATCTCAGGGTCATGAGTTCAAGCCCTGCACTGGGCTTTAAAAAAATTTTTTTTAATGTTTATTTTTTTTTTTTTTGAGAGAGACAGAGATGGAGTGTGAGCAGGGGAGGGGCAGAGAGAAAGGGAGACAGAATCCAGAGCAGCCTCCAGGCTCTGAGCAAGCTGTCAGCACAGAGCCTGATGCGGGGCTTGAACTCACAAACCGTGAGATCATGACCTGAGCCGAAGTCGGACACTTAACCAACTGAGCTACCCACCCTGCCACTCCCCTCACATTGGGCTTTTTTAAAAACAAAAACAAAAACAAAAGAAAACAGAAACAATAACAACAACAAAACCCAAAACAATAAAAATACATAGAGAATTTCTACTATGCAGGATGTATGTCCTTAAAACAATACTATAGTTTAAAAATAATTATACTAATTAATGTTACAGTTATGATAATATGGCCACCTTGGCTCAAACAATTTCTAAGATGTCTTCTTGGCGACTGCTGTTTGAGTCTAGAACATAATCTTGACAGGTCTTCACCTTCTGAAAGTAAAATTTATTTACGTGATATTTATGATATATGGAGCCTAAAACTGATGAATAAAATTGTTGCATCCAGTGGATATTTTGGGTTCTAATCAAACAAAACAAATAACTACTGCTACAAAGAAATGAGGCTGATTTTTATTATGTAATAATAGTAATATGTGTCATTATCACTGTCACTTACTAAGTACAAGGCCATTTCCTAAGGGCCTATATATATATATATATATATATATATATATATATATATTCATTCCTTAAATTCTTATAACAACACAATGAGTTAGATGCTATTATTCTCTCCATTTTAAGATGAGGGAACTGAGGCACAGGGGTTAAATAACTTGCCCCGAATCACAGAGCTAGAAAGAGGCAGGGATAGGATTTGAACTCAGACCCTCTGACTCCAGAGTCCAGGCTTACTATCTGGGCAGCCCCCCAAAATATTTTAGAGCCAGAGTCCTTTAGGAAGATGCAAATGCATTTATTCTTAATATACTGTTGGAATGATAATGGGACAGAGGGTTGAGGGCACCTGCCAGTGCTTTTATTGTGAAGTGCTCATTCTGAATTTTAAGTGACTTTTCTGTTACCAAGCTTTGTTTTGGGAACAGTCCTTGATTTACTCTTTAGGTATATATCTTTACCCCCTGTGTTCTAAAAAAGTCATTAATCAAATGGAAATGAGTATTTATAATGTTAAACTTTCTTTTCTAGGCTACATTCTTTGTAATCCAACATAACATGGTCACAAGTGTGTCTGCAAGGTAACATGACTGATTTTTAGCAAACATAGTAGAGCTTATCTATTCAAATTAGTACCTTTCCAAGTATCATCACACAGTTTGTTCATTTGCATTGGTTCAGGATGCCATTTAGGTATTATCTTCTCAAATTCAGTTTACCATCAAAAGAAATTACTGTCTATTTAGAGAAGTGAAAAACACGCATCAGGGACTATGAAAGCAAATCCAGAAGAGATCTTTAGGCAGTGGCTTGGGCACTCACTGCCCTAGTTCCTCAAAGCAATGCATGTCCTCCCCAGGTGACTACTCTGAAGACAAGTCACACAGCTGCTTATGTAATGGGTAGCATGTTGTCACAATTGGTTTGGCTGTCAGGGCTGCTACTTATTTGATCTCCACACAATGGGTATCAAAATCTTGACTGCTGTGGTCTATTTACAATCTTACCTGGAGGAATTCTTATCTCAATACATTAACAGAATGATTAGTTTTGAACGAGCGTAGCCACAGTCTGCAATGATGACTAAGTACAGTTGATTTAAATATAACGTACAACAAGCCATACGTGATAGTGAGGGTTCTGAGGTCATTTCCGATATTCCCTCATTAGAAGTTGGTGCAAAATATTCCTCAGCCATGCACAGCTAGGAGAAATATCCCTGCCTGTTTCACACTTCTCTTCTTCAATTGTTTACATCCTGTGAAAAGAGTTCTGGGTGACTGTTTCTAACCATCCTGTTTTGGCCTGCTTCCTTCCTTTCATCACTGAGCTGTTCTTTTCTAATTATGGTCTTCTTCAAAGCTCATCTCAAGTGCAGGATGTCATCAATAGGATTGTTGTGGAGGCTTTGCTTACCTTTACTCCACTCTTCAAAATGCTTGCTCCTGTGTGCCTATTACTGCGCAATGGCTTCTGTTTACATTTGTGTGGCCCTGCAGCTTTAATCTCTGTATCTGTGTTCACCCCTGTGGGCTGTGGTCAGCCTCTGTGATGGTGATGAAAGGACTGTTTTTAATCTACTTCCTTCAGTAGGAAAAGTAAGTTGCTAAATAGAATCTAAGCTGAAAATGGATTTTCCCCATTGGGAGAATACAGCACACACACACATATGCATGCATGCATACATGTATAAGAGGTTTAATGCCTGCCACCAAACTTTTTGTCTAATACACCAAGCATTCCTCTTGGCTTCCCCTGCTCAGGAATGTTGCTCTTTATCCAATTCATGTCCCGTGTCATCGTGGCTAAATGTGCATTTTAGAGGTTGCCTTCACTATAAATCTTTGCTAGAGGACAGTGATGCTCTTCTCCATTGCCTTTAAATCTCTTAAATCACTTAGCTTAGTTTAATGTAAACTAATGACTTAGGTAGCAATATGACTCAATATTACAATCCAGAAGTCCCTTGGCTTTAAGCTGCAATATAGAAACTCTTGTAAATCCAGAGATAGCTATGAAAGTTTGTCAGGAAGCTGAGCCATGCCACCCCCTAGAAGATAAGATTCTGCTTTCTTACAGCATGCATGGAGGAACTTTCTTTGGGGGGAAAAATGGTTCGACAGCTTTTAAAACAGAAAGTGATGTATATGTAAACATTATATACTGTAAAGCATTTTACACGAGTGGGTACTTTTGTTTAGTTTTGCATGTAGGTGGTAATAAATGTGGGCGCAAAAACTAAGAAAATTGAATTAAAAAATCAGTTATAGAACCAAAAATATGAAAATTGGTCAGAATGTGTATTTGGAAAACCCATAAAATAATGTATATCAGTAAAAATATGGGTTATTCATTAAACTGACATAAGTTTAAGTTCCTAATAACCCTAAAGGCTATTAAAACATAAATATACTATCTAAATAAAATACATTGATCTTTCAAATATTGAGTGAAAGTCTCTGAATTATTTCATATTATAATAATTATTCCTTATTTGCATGTAGCTAATTTTGTATAACACCCCATTCTTACCGTTATTAAACAAAAAAATCTAAAATAAGGAAGCTTGGTCAATATTCATTAGAATGGACCATAAATGCTCATTTACTAACATTTTAAAATATGCCAGATTCTTTATTTTAGATTAGATATTTGTCCTTCTAGAAATGCTGAATATTTTATATATGTCTAAAATATTACTTTAATTTAGTTTAAGCAATTCAAACATCAACTTTTTACCATTCTATAATTATTTTAATCACATGACACAATTACTAATTTTAGACACATGCCTGTGTTAACCAAGGAATAAAAAATATGAAGACATGAGGAATATCGTTCTTAGGTGTATTTAATAAACCTGGAAAATAAAAATGTGCTGTTAACCCAGAGCCCATAGTATAAGAGCTGCTCAAACATTGCTTTATAACATTAGGCATATAATAAAATTGCTTTAACAATGCACCCAACTTACATTTACATTCTCAAAGAAATAGACCAGCAATTTCTTCGTACATTTTAAATGTACTTAATAAATTCTTGTTGGGTAGACTAAACATGTGTTGACTAGACATTAGCCATTTGAAAGAGATCTAATATGCTGTAATGAAAGACTTTATAACACCTACAGCAGCAATTTTCCCAAGGATCAAGACAATTACTCTGACATTATGTAAAGAGAAGGACCAGATCAGTATAGCTGCTTCAGCAGTAAGTTTCCAGATCAAACAGCTGTTTACAAAAGCATTGCAAAACTTTATCAGATGTTTTATTTATATTAGAGGTTAAATGAAACATCTGGCCATACCTGATAGCAAAGTTACAAATGAGCATCACAATCGACCTGATTATGTAATTAAGGCAACAGCTGGGTCTGAGGGGATGCTTGGAAAGGTAGTATTAAGTAGCTCTAACTTTGGCTAATGAGTTATTTCTGTTCAAAAAGCTGCTTTATAATTTGACCTGCACTTATCTCAAACTTGGCCTATGACAGTTCTCTCCCATATATCATAATATGCTCAAAGGGTGCCAGATAAATCCTTTAACTTGAATCAGTGCTAGTAATATTTTGCATTTGCTTGTATGTCTTCCTGGACACTAGCACATTTAATCTGCTCCTTGATTTGAGAAATTGCCAGCAAGAATGCAAAATCTTTAATTTACTAAGCCTCAAAAAGTTATTAAATATATAGAAAGTTTAAAAATTTGAGAAAAATTCCAAACAGATACTAAATCTATGACAAAACTCTTAAGAATGTTACTAAACAATTTAAGTACTGAATGGCAGAAATTGTGTCCTAGGGCCTGGTAAGGTCCAATTTTTAGGTGGTTAATACATTTAAATGTACCACTATTATTTAGAAAGGAGATGGATGGTCAATAACATGTTCCTTGATTTATCGGTCTAACCTGTGATTTTTGTTTTCTTGCTGCCATCTGTAATGGAGAAAATTAGAGGTCCATTGGCAACTTGGAGAGAACAGAGCAAGGGAAGAATGAAAGAGTGGCCTACCTTTGTCTGACTAATAGCCACAGAAAATTCTGAAGCATTGGCCATCAGGTTTTTTTTGTTTGTCTGTTTGTTGTTTTGGTTTTTTAATTTTAGCTTCAATAATGTAGTCCAGTTTAGAGAGAATTCCCAGGGTAGACATGATCTGGGGTGGCTTCAGTTTTAATTCTACCTGTGTCCAAGTTCAATGCATGGACAAAGCTTTTCTGCTAGATCCCAAGGGTGTATCACATGTTCCTTTCAGGGGGTCTTCCTCAGGCCTTCTCTTCTACCTTAGCCCCTTTCGTTTCCCTCTGAGTGATTCTAGGCTCTAGCTAGTTGCACTGCTGAATAAGAACAGAAGAGAAGCTTGCAGTCCTGAGGTTGAGGGTCCAGGAAGATGAGCCTTCTCAATCCTGGGAGGGGGTGAGTAAAATAAGCAAGGTTAGGGGATGGTAAAAATAAGCAAGCCGGGGACACCTGGGTGGCTCAGTCAGTCAAGTGACTGACTCTTGATTTTGGCTCAGGTCAAGATCTCAGGGTTTGTGAGATCAAGCGCCTGGTCAGGCTCTGTGCTGACAGAGTAGAATCTGCTTGGGATCCTCTATCCCTCTCTTTGTCCCTCCCCATCCTGTCAAAATAAACATTTAAAAAAATAAGAAAAAAAGCAAACCTAGCAAAATTCAGTTATCCTTCTGAGAGTAAAGTTCCTCTACCTGATTAGGGTAAAGATTCTCTATCTCCTTCTCAGTGTAGAATTTTATTACATAAGGCTCCTTTGTGTTGCATCAGCCCCAAAAAGTATGAATGTGTTTGTGTGTGCTTTCATGGGGGAGGTGGCTGTGGTGAGGGGTGAGGATTGAGAAGGAAAACTCATGCCAATATGAAACCATATAAAATACATGAAGAGAACAAAACTCCAAATAATCTTGTTCAGTTTTTTTTATTAATAATGTTTATTTATTTATTTGTTTATTTTATAATTTTTTAATGTTTATTTATTTTTGAGACAGAGAGAGAGTGTAAGTGAGGGAAGGGCAGAGAGAGAGGGAGACACAGAATCTGAAGCAGGCTCCAGGCTCTGAGCCATCAGCACAGAGCCTGATGCAGGGCTTGAACCCACAAGCTGTGAGATCATGAGCTGAGCTAAATTTGGATGCTCAACCAACTGAGCCACCCAGGCACCCCAATCTTGTTCAGTTTTGATTCATGAAAAAGTCATTGTTCATTATGAGTTGCCATGTCTTTATATGAAATATTTTTTTGTACTAGGGAAAGTACTGTACAATGTGATTTTGGGGATCATTTGCAACTCACTTAATAAAGACACTGAACCCTTTTCACTCACTCAGTAATACATACCAGGAAGCCATGCTTCTTGATACACTGGATACTATTTCCTCATCAGAATGTTGTAAGCATAGCTTTAATCCCTAATCAAGCTCTCAGCACCAAACAAATCATAGATTTTATATATAATATGTCATAAAAGCAACTGTAAAACAACTATAAACATCTATAATAATGTAAATAAATTCATAAAATGAACTACTAGTTCTATAAAAAGAGCATAAATATCCAGTACACATTATTTATAAAATGGGCCCCAATGTCCAATAAAATGTATGTATGAGATTTTAAAAAATGAAAAACTCTAGTGTTTGATAATTTGACCCATAACTAATAATATTGATAAAATAACTAGTAAACATATTAATAAACAGAAACAACAGAATATAGCCATTTTGCTTATCTTAAAATTTGGAAGATACTTTAGGAAATAGTTTTAATATTTATCCAAATTTCTTTAAAAAAATCTGTTAATGGATGTTTGAGTGGATTTTTCCTTTTTTTTTTTAACTCATATCTTAGAAGCGAGAAAAACATTTCAAATTATTTTAATTTTAGAATTGCTGAAAAGCAACATAGTGAGTATGCTATATTTGATAATTTTAGGAGTTTATTCTTCTTAGAATATTATATTGAGCCAGTAATTGAGCCATCAATAATAATCATGGATACCATTTACTGTGGAACTTCCATTGTGCCAGGTACAGAGTTATTCAGAGTTATTTGTGTTCTCTATTACCTCACTTGACATTTTCATTGTCTTCTAAATTTGCAAATTACTTGTGACCAAATAATTTTGGATCACATCAGAACGCCTAAGAATATAAGTGGTAGCTGTAACTACTTCATTTTTAAGAACAAGAAAATGTTTCTGGTCATCAGGAAACTTGACAGTTCCCAAGCCTCCCTTGCTGTAAAGGCAGGCATCAGACAGAACCTGGACCCCACGTGTGTATTAGAAGTCTCGTCGAAGCCATCCACGGAAAAGGAAAGTATTAGCTCATTTGGAAGTGAGTTTTGGTGGGTTCTAAAGTGCTCCCAGTCACATAGTCTCTACGCATAATAAATAATCTATCAAAACAACACTTAAATGCACCACCATTTACTAGAACCCTGCTATACTGAGGGAATTGTACCTTACAGAAAATATTTAGTAGTACACATAAGTATCTCTTATTTATCTATTTGTCATATAGTGAGTTATTTACTTAAGCAAAGGCCATCATCCTTCTGACAAAGGCAATCCCCTACTCATTTCACTGTCTCTACTAACATTAGACTAATTTATTTTACTAAATTGGAAACATTGATTTCCACTAGAATTTATGTTTACTATATTAGAATATGTGGCATGAACAGTGATGACTGGTATGCTTTCTATCAGCTCTTAAATAAAAGAAAACCTTCAAATACCCTTACCGATGTCTAGTACCGGTACCTTCCTGCTAAAGGAAGCGTTTTCATATAAATTTCCTCCACTTGGAGACAAGTTCTTGTGGGGTTTCAAGAGCATCTTGATTCTTGAATATTTGTTTTTGTTTTTCCTCAGATGGAGGCCATCTGTGAGTCCTAAATATTCAGAATTATAAATTGGTGAGAAATCAAGATGAAAAATTAAAGCTGATATATCTAGTGAGCAAACTATTCTCTGAAAACGAGTCTTTCAGAAAGCATGTGATCTGCACCTCCATTATGCTATGTAAATAGTATTTTAAAACAATAAAATGAAATAGATGTTTTATCTTTTTTTATCTTTTTCATATTTAGCATTACACTCATATAGCTGCAGGTTGTTTGGGGGTATTTTTTTTTTTCTTAAAGCTGGGAAATCAGTTTAGATGTTATTGTCCCTTGTTTTTCCTTCCATCTTGTTTTATAAGTGTTTACATACTTATAAAGAAATGTATACTAGAAGTACATATGGAGTACATATTTATAGTATACATACTTAGAAATATATATACATATATATTTTTTATGTAATCTTCACAAATATAGTTCATATATAGAAATAGGTATTGCAATGACAGCTTTAATAGTAATAGTTTTGTTGATGTGAGTTTATGTAGAAAAACGATGTTTTACAGTTTGGTAAGTGGCACCAAAATATGTAGAATAGCTAACACAGAGGAGTGAGTCAATCAAACTTGATGAATTGATCAGGGAGCAAAGACCAAAGACCAGTGTTATGCAGAGGGCACCACACACAAGCACCAGATATTACAGATGTTTTTACTAAGTGAATATTTATTATGAGTTTTATCTATTTTGTCTATTAATGACCAATTCTACTATTTTATACAGTTATCTATCATACTTTGAAATAAAACAAATATTAGGTGTTAGTCAATAAAAGTATTTAAGCTATGTCAAAAGTGTTGTAAGTCATGTAAAACTTACAGATTCAGGTCTCAAGGGACTCCTGTAATTATAATAATATAATAATGCTATGTGTTACTAACATTAATATAATAATTATTATACTTGTGAACACTAACCAATTATGTGCTATATTAAACACTTTACACATGTTGTCTTAATCCTCCAACAAGCCTATTATATCTCTATTGTATATGAGGAAAGTAGTGTAGTTATATGATTTACCCAAGGGTCACATAATTAGGATAATATAAAAAAACTTAAATTATGTAATATAAAGTACAAAATACTTTAGATTCATATTTTGTTTTAGAAGAATTTTATGATATTACCCTACTTCTAGATTTAAAGAAATTAAGGTTCAGAAACCTTAAATGATCTGTTCAATGTTAATCCATTAGAAGGGCCACCATTAGCTGGGGCCAAGTGCAGAGCACTGTTGGTGATGTGCAAAAACGTTGCTAATTCATTAGGAAAAACACATTTATTGAATGACAGCTAAAAACTATTTGTAGATCACCCATTTGATTTTCAAAACCAGTGTGTAAATAGAAATCCCATTTTGCAGGTGAGAAAACTGACATTTAAGAGATTGTGATTTGTCCCAAGTTATAGGGCCAGGGACTCAAGTACTCCGATTTCTAATTTAGTGCTTCCATTACACATTACTCTTTTCAGGAATCCGCAAAATGATTGTTAAGATAATAGAGAAATAAATTAAACATACAATAAAGTGAACACTGGTATGAATGGATTGTGATTGTTGTAAGTAACACAGAAATTGAGGGTCTGGGAAGACAATGTAGAATTATAATAACCAATAATTTGTTCCTTGCTCTTGGCTTCTTGAATCATGTTAATCTTAATATTCTTCCATTTTTAGATATTTTTCCAATTTGATCTTCTGTAGATCTTCTAGATTAGAGATGATCTCAATCCAGTAAAGAATACTTCATATGCTTCATTAATCAACCATTTAATCAATTAACTCTTTTTTCTTCCAGTTAGTAATTGAGCAGTCTATATGACAAGTACAGAGGATATACAGATAAAAGGTGTGCAGACACCAAAAGAAATGGTTATAAACAAGTAATTAAAGTGTTATTCTAGAGTATAAATGAGACTTATATAGCAATAGTACAAGCAAGGATATGACCAGGATAGTCCAGGAAGTCCAAATGTCTCATTGAGGGGAAGACTCTTCTCTGAATTACTGAGGATGAGTAGCAGTTTGCTGGTTGGTCTGGGGAAGAGGTCATCTGTGAAGGGCAACCTTATGTTCTGTGGATCAGCATGACAATTTAGGAGAACTGCAGGTGGTTGGGTTTGTCTTTCTAGAGTATTGGCTGTTTGCCTGTGTTTGGCAGAAAATGACATCGGAGAGTCAAGCAGGGATCCTACTGTCTTGTGTGTCATGCCAGATACTCTGAGTGTTATACAGTAAACAATATGAGAAGTGTTTTGAGCTCAGGAGAGAATTTATCAGGAAAATAAGGCCTGTGAGAACTATGGATAAGCTCTTAGGGGTAGGATGAAAATCAGGGAGTTTCTTTGGGAGTCCTATTTGTCTGCTTTGATATAACAGAAGAGCACAGACTTGGTAGCTTAAACAACATATATTGACTTTTTCATAGTTCTAAAAGTGGGAAGTCCAAGATCAAGATGTCAGCAGGTTTGGTTTCTGTTGAGGCCTTTCTCCGTGGTTTGCAGATGGCTGTCTTCACTCTGTGCCCTCACATGGCTTTTTCATTGTGCATGCACATTCCTGTCTCTTCCTCTTCTTATTATGACATCAATCCTATTGGATTAGGGCCCCACCCTGGTGATCTCATGTAAACTTACTTATCTCTTTAAAGACCCTATTCCACATATGGTCACATTGGGGATTAGGCCTTCAACATATGAGTTGTGGACAGATACAATTCATTCCATAACATTCCACTCTGTGGATCTCCAAATTAATGTCTTTCTCCCATGCAAAATATACTCACCCTGTCCCAAACATATCCAAAGTCTTAACTCATTTCAGCATCAACTCTAAGTCCAAACACTTATCTAAATCTCATCTGAATCAGGTATGGAAGAAAGAGCCTGGAGGTATGATTACTCCTAAAGCAAAATTCCTCTTCAGCTGTGAGCCTATGAAATCAAATTTATGTGCTTCAAAAATACAATGGTGGGGAAGGTATAGGATAGTCATTTCTTGCAAATGGAGAAATTAGAAGGAGATCATGGGATCTAAGCAACTCCAAAACCTAGTATGGCAAAATCCATTAGATTTTAAGTTTTTAGAATTTTCTGCTTGCTGTTCCGTTCTCTTGACATTCTAGGGAAGCAGTGATGCCTCCACAGTCCCAGAAAGTGGCCCTGCTTCAATGGCTGTGAGTGGCAGCCCTGTTTCTGAGGCTTAGGGCAGCTGCATCCTGGCCCCTTGAAATGTGGGGAAAGATAGCCTTGCCTGTAGGCATGGGCACCCTCAGGGTCATTCTTTCCTTTTCTTGAAGGATAAGAAATGTTTGCATCTGGATAACTCTAATGTCCTGTCTTCAATAACCTCAGAAGTCTAAAAGCCTTCCTTTATTTTGTTTCATCTCTGCCTCCTTTAGTCCAGACTAGAAATATCTTTTCTTGTATAATTCTATCTCTAGTCCTAGCTTCTGCTGAGACGCTTGCTTAAGTCCATGGGTAATCTCTTTATGGGGTGATTGTACAGCCATACCCTTGGCATTCTCTTTGGAACACACTTTCTCATTTTTTGCAAGATAGATAGGCTGAGACTATTATAGATCTTCAAATTCTGGTTCCTTTTTGCTTAACAATTTCTTAACTAATCTCACCTCTAGTGTTTTAGTATTTGCAGCAAGGAGAAACAAAGCCATGCCTTTTAACATTTTGCTAGAAATCTCCTCAACTAAACATCCAAATTCATCACCTTTTTTTAACTTGGTGAATATTAACAAAATTGTTTATTTATTTTATTTTTTAAATTCTAGTATAAATAACATATAGTAATAGTTTCAGATGTACAATGTAACGATTCAGCAATTCTATACATTTCTCAGTGCTCATCAAGATAATTGTACTCTTAATCCCCTTTATCTATCTAACCCCCACACTTCAACATACCTTCCCTCTGGCAACCACCAGTTTCTTTTTTGTATTTAAGAGTCTTTTTTTGTCACTTCTTTTTCATTGTTTTCTCATTTGTTTTGTTTCTTAAATTCCACATTTAAGTGAAATCATACGGCATTTGTCTTTCTCTGACTGACTTAGTTGACTTAGCATTAATACCCTTTTGGTTCATTCATGTCATTGCAAATGGCAACATTTCATTCTTTTTAATGGCTGGATAACATTTAATAATAATTATATATCTATAATAGGATAGTCATTTTTTGAAAATGGGGACATTTATATATAATGTATGTATGCTGCATCTTCTTTATCAGCTCATCTATTGATGGATACGTGGATACTTCCACATCTTGGCTATTGTAAATAATGCTGCCAATAAACATAGAGGGTGTATATATCTTTTTGAATTAGTGTTTTCTTTGGGTAAATACCCAGTAGTGGAATTACTGGATCATATAGTAATTCTATTTTTTAAATTTTATTTATTTATTTTGAGATAGATAGAGTGCATGCAAGCATGGGGGAGGGGCAGAGAGAGAGAGAGAGAGAGAGAGAGAGAGAGAGAGAGAATCTCAGGCAGGCTCCACACCATCAGCACAGAACCTGATGTGGGACTCAGTCTCACAAATTGTGTGATTATTATCTGGGCCAAAAATCAAGAGTCAGATGCTTAACCAACTAAGCCACCTAGGCACCCCTGGTAATTCTATTTTTACATTTTGAGGAACTTCCACACTCCAAGTTCATCACTTTTAACTTCTCTTTCCACAAAACACTGGATAATACCTAAGTCAAAAACTTTTTGACTTCATAATATTAAGTATCTTTATAATCAAGATCAGCTTTCCTCCAATTTCCAACTGCTTGTTTCTCATTTCTGTCTGAAATCTCACCAGAATCAACTTTATGTCCATATGCCTACCAATAGTCTCTTCAAGGCAATCTAAACATTTTTTTTTACATGTTTTCCCAAACTCATCCAGCCTCTACTCAATATCTAATTACAAAGCTGCTTCTACATTTTCAGATATTTGTTACTGCAGCACTTTGTTTTTTGGTACTAAAATCTATGCTAGTCAGGGCTTTTCAGAGAAATAGAACCAACTATATGGATAGTTTTGAGAGAGAGAGAAAGAGAGGGAGAGAGATTATAAGGAATTGGTTCATGTGATTATGGAAGTTGGCAAGTCCAAATCTATGGTATGGACCAGCAGTTTTCAAGACTCAGGACTGATGATGCAGATGAAATCCAAAGGCAACCTGCTAGTCTTTTGTCCTACTCAGGACTTCTACTAATTAGGTGAGGCCCATTCACACTATGGAGAGCAATCTGCTTTAATCAAAGTTCACCTATTTGAATGTTCATCTCATCTAAAAACACCCTTCAGGTTGACACATAAAATTAACCACCCCAGGAATGTGTTGATTAATCTGATTAAGAGATTGTTAATATTTGAACTACAGCAGTACTATGAATGTGGAGTCAACAATAACTTTTAGTTTTCAGGCGAGGGTAACTGAGTAGTTGGTGCTATCACAAACTAAAGACGACCATGCTTAAAGAAGAAAAGCTTCGTGAATTCAGTTGTGAACATATTGGGTAGGATGTGCCTGTGGATTGAGAGTCCAGGATCTACTTCAGGGAGAAGAGACTATGATGGACAGAGAGATTTGGGAGTTCTCAGTTTATAGATAACAGTAAGATCTGTATGGACACGGACAAAACTTCACTGAAAGAGAGTGAGATAGGAACAAAGACGGACCTTTGATATGGTAGTGTTCTTTTGGTTTTAGGCAATGAAAACTTATTAGAATAAGCTTAAGTAAAAAGAGGGGGATTTATTTTAAGGTTGTATGTTTTTCATGGAAGCCAAGGGTTCTAAGTCAGCAATGAACTAGATGCAGGTTTATTTGTTTTTGTTTTTGTTTTTTTCATTTACGTTATTTTTCAAGATAAGAAATATGTGAAGTTTTATATGTTTATATGAAGTTAAGAAGGAGCCAGTGAAAGGAAAGATTGAATATAAGTTAATACATAATTAATGGAGAAAGATCCATGAGAAGAATGGGGTAAAGAACAGTGCTTCTCAGAGTGTAATGTGCATAGGAATTACCTGAGGATTTCTAAAATTTGGATTCTGATTCGTTAGAACAAGGAGGAACCTGAGATTCTGCACTTCTAACAAGAGCTCAGGTATTGGTAGTGCTGTTGTGTCACAAGGATTAGGTCACTGTTGCAGGGCTTTTCAACGGAATATGTACATCTCTTTCTCTAAAATGTGAAGGCATTGCTTCAAGCAAGAATCATGCTTAAAATATCGTCAAATTCACTCTCAATTTCATGGTAAATAAGATTCAAAGGTACTTCTAGTTGGAAAATGAATTGCTATTTTTAAAACATGTTTTAATATGAAAATGTTCAAACTTATTGATGAAACCCTCATCAGCCAATTTGGATAATTACCACCACCCCCTCACTTTGCCTCTACCACTGGAGTATTTTAAAGAAAATCTCATGTATCTATCATTTTGTTCATAAATATTTCAATGTGTATCTCTAACAACTAAGAATTAAAACCAAAGAATGCCATGATTCAAGTCAGAATTGTTCATTGTCTCAAAATGTATTTTCATAGTCAATTCTTTTGAATTACGATCCCACAAGGTTCTTACATTCATTTTTCTAGACTTATCTCTTATGTATATTTTAATACAGAGCAGCTACTCCTTCCCCTTAATCTTTTAAGGCATTTATTTGTTGATTAAACTGGATTATTTTATTTTCTGTATCATCTCCCATATTCTAGACATGCTCATGGCATCTTTATATGATGTTATTTAACATGCTCCACTATCCCTCTTATTTCCTGTAAAATGATAGTGGATCTAGAGACCCGATTCAATCTGTTTAATTATTTATTGACTAGAATACTTCATGGATGGTGCTGTGTAATTCTTTGCATCATATCACAGGGCATGAAATTTCTTGTCCTAGTTTGGTGATGTTAATATTAATTGTGGGTTCAGGTGTTGCCAGCCTCTTCTATCCATTTAAAGTTCCCTATTAACTTCTCATGTAATGATTTTAACAGCATTGATGATTGCAATTTAGATACATTATTCCAACAGTGGTTAAAAATGGCGTTTTTTCCCCTGACATTTCTTTTGTATTTATTAACTGCAATTCTTCCATACAGAAGAATTTTTTGTGATCAGATGTTTCATGCCAGAAAGGCAAGACAAATAGATGATTTTCATACTTACTAACCATTTTCGGAATAGTGATTGGTACCCTAGCAATTTCCAAGAGTGACCACAGAGATTCAATTACCAAATTCAGATTATGGGGAAAATCTGTAGAATGAAATTCTCAGTTTCTGCAACTTCAAATTGAAAGAGGTAAAGATAAGAAGATAGAGGAGTAATGAACCTATAGATTAAAAGAATCTAGGTGCTTACCTACCACATTCAGTGTGCTGAGTTCTATTTGGCCCTTTTTAAAATAAATTTTAAATATGACATCTAAAAATCAATTTAATATGGATCCTGATGAAATATCTGATATTAATACAGTATTGCTAATTTTAAGCATGATAATAATTTGTGTTTATCTTTAAAGATGCATACTAAATATTTATGAATGGAATAATATGGTTTAATAATATAAAAGAATATGGGATAACATGAAAGAGGATATGAATAAACAAGATTGTCCATGAGCTGATAATTGGTTAAGGAGGTGGTGTAAACATGTGAATCCGTTATATTCTTCTGTCTTTTTTGTATATGTATGAAATTTATCATAATGATAATTTTGACAGCCTACCCAGGACAGGAAAACTAAAGTAGCAGGCAAATTAAAGTCACGGGGTACATTTTCTTTTTAATTTGAGAGCCTTAAACATTTGCATATATTATCTTGATATTCAGAAATAGCTCTTATCATATACTTAATTCTGTTTAGTTGTTTCATTATTTAACTATTTAGTGACAAGAAGGCAGATACTTTTTTGTTGTTTTATATTTTCAGCATCTAGCAAAATTTCTGATACATAGAGTTCTTACCAAATGTTTGTTTGGAGAAACGGCTAATGTTTTCGTTACCAGCCTCATATGTAATCAGAATTCTAATAGAGAATTTGCCATTTGAAAGACCACATGCATACGGTCAAAACGATCATCAAAAAGGCTAAAGCAAAAGAAAATTAGGTAATATCGTAAATTCTAAAATTTAGATGTATTTAAAATTTCTGGAGCTATTGTAACTGTCCCACAGGACAACTTTATCTGTTCTATCATCTTTTTCTTTGGGACTCGTTCATATGAAATTTTATGTTTTCAAATTGTGATGGAAAGTGATTGCATTTTATTAAGAAATCATTGGGTTCTTGCAATAATCAGAAGTTGAAAATGAGGACTGATTATTAGTTTCTCTAATGCTCAACTTACTCCATATTTGTTCTCTCTCCAATGCGACTCTCTGGGCAGATTGGGACTCCAATTAGGGGTCTAGTTTCCCTTTGATGTTGACAGCAACTCTTATTAGTATTAATGTATATGGAAGAGAGAATAGATCTTTAAATAATTTAAAAACAGCTTTGTGTATTATGAATACAGACATATAAAAGATTTAATGATCTGACTTTTACATATTTATACTATGGTGCACATAAACACACACTCCGTGTATTGTATATAACTATGTCTTGGGGACTAAATGAAGTTCATAAAATCTTCCCATTAATTATGTTGACGGAGAGAATATCCTTTTGTGTTTATTCATTCATTCCTAGAAATGGCTGGAGCTTCTCTTAACAATGATCTGTCTAAGTTTTAAAGCTCAGTCTCTTAATAGAGAGCCCTCGCTTAGATTTCCCTAAATTGAGGAACACGTATTTTACAGGAGTGGGAAATTAACAAAAAGGGAAGACTCAGCTTTATGTCTTTATATGTCAGGCATATGAGAGTATACATTTCTCAGTAAAAATGCTTTACAATAGTTGACATTTTCTCTTTTTGTCGTGCATTTCTTTCGTAAATATTGTGAGCTACAGCTGTAATCCTTCTTTGGGCACAAGTGACCTACAGTGTGATTGTACCGTATTGTATTTATAAGTCATAAGTGGTGCTTGACATGGCAGTAAGAATAGCTTGTCTGTGACTTCCACTGTGAGAGGCGCTGGGGTTTTGTTGGTCAGAGGGTGTATTTTTCAGTTATTATGACACAGCTCCTGTATTTGAATGGTCTAGCTACGTTTAACCTACACACTCTGGCTGTATATATGGATTACTTAACACCTAAATTGTATCTTTAAGAAATTTTCAAAAGCAGAAAGGGGAAAAAAATAATGCCAAGTAGGTTTTCCTTCAGGGATCACAGAAACAAAGCTGGAACAAACTTCTAGGGTTTATTCTATTGGCTTAGATATAAGACCGGAGCATCTCAAATTTCCTATATGCATAATAATTTTTTTCTTTTGAAAACCTTGCCCCTGAAAAGAAGCCCTGAAATGGTCACAGTAAAGCCCCTTTTGAAGGACTCTCAGCACCGGTCAAGGAACAAACAATGCCAAGGGGCAAGGTCTTTGTTATGCAGGAGGCTGCTGGCCATTTCAGAGCAGCTCTGGGTGTCAGGGAACCCGGCTGATGACAGATGGTGTGACTGTCCTTGCAAATTTTTCACCTTAAAATGACAGCCTATGTGGAAATACCCTGTAATCATTGGGGAAGGATACTCTAAAAGCCTCTTGAAAATTACATAAAGGGAAACAATTTTTATTTCAGATACAGTTCTGGGTTTTTGATATTTAAGAAAGCTTAGATGTGTATGATGAAGAAAAAAGAAAGAAGGTAAATGTGTCAGTTCAAAGGGCCGTTCCTCTACACACAAAGTAATAAATGGCAAAAAGAAAAATAAAATATAATCAATACCTTTTCAGATTCGACCTTTTAAGTGCATATATTGTTTGGTTTGGTATACTAAGTCGGTTAACCATATAGTCTCCATTTTGGATGAAAGACAGTCTTTAGGGAGATTTCCCAGTTACATCCCAGGCCAGATGTATAGTACAAAATTAAGCAATAAACTGCTTCAAGCAGCTTGCTTCAAAAGTTATTATCAGTATATGGTTGGAAGATTAAACAAATCTTTCTCCTTTCTCCTTTTGTTCTCACTAACTCTACAAAGGAAGATGAAAATGGGGAAAGAATGCTATACCTTTAGCAGCAGTTTTGTAGTTCCTGTACATCTTTTAAATTTTTTAAATTATGTGTGTTTGTTCAAAATCATCAAGGAAATATTGCTAAAATTCTGAACGACAGTGAGGGCTTTCTAGCTTATACAGTCTATAGATTTCCAATGATGCTCAGCATCACAAAATTAAGATATATTAAAAAGGCTTGGTTAATTCTGAATGCAAACATTGTTTTAGGTTGGTTTTAATGAAAAAAATCATAGCTGTCATCTCTGCTTCACCTTCTCCTTCATGTACCATAATTTGTTCACATAATACCAGGCGATCTCAAAGTCTATGTGAAGGAGAACAAGTTCACAACAAAAAAAATCAATAGTTCATTATTTTTTGACTTAATTATTTGTGTGTTCCTTTAGCAACTTTGTTAAAATTAGAAGACTGAAAATTAAAACAATATTGAGATCAATTCATTAAATTGTTGGTTTATGTTCTTAAATGAGATTTTGCTTTAAGCTTTGTGTAAGGAAGGTATTGGTTTTCTTTCTATAAAATATGAGACAGTAGCAGTTACTAAGGGAGGTGCATTGTTAATGGGGGTGAGTGCCTTCCCCACATATCCCAGACTGGCCAATTTTATAAAATACATTCTTTGTCCATCAGTTACTTCTGCTGTATATCCCCATGATAACTGAAGCCTCCTGTGGTTCACTATCAGGATTATGATTCTTGAGGTATGGATGGAGTTTAGCTGTATTTTGTAGTTTACTATCTTATTTTTAGGGAATGTAAACATGACTAAATTTGGGGGACTTGCCTTTGACTGACAGCTATGTTATGAAAATGTAAGGAAAGGCAAGGAAATAGGAAAAAAAAGAAAGAAGAAGAGAGGGATGAGAGGAAAGGGAAGAAAAGGAAGAAATTCAAAGGCTTCCATACAGATATGCCAGTACCACTTTAATTTTTTAAACAATGTTTGAAGCTATTTATTTACTGATTTTAAGAGATAAAGAGCACATGAGCATGTGGGAGTGGCAGAGAGAGAGAAGAAGGAAAGAGAGAGAGAGAATCCCAAGCAGTCTCAGCACTATCAGCATGGAGCCCGATGCAAGGCTTGATGTGGGACTCAAACTCAGCAGTGGTGAGATTATGACCTGAACCAAAAACAAGAGTCGGACGCTTAACTGACTGAGCCACCCAGGCGTCCTGAATTCCACTTTAACGTATAGGAATTCTAAATTAGCCATTCTCCTCTATATCTAGTGTGGCCACTTGCAATATATATAAAAATTGTGAAACTGTCTCCCAAAAAGCCTAAAAATTGTCTTCAGAAATGGTCACCTCATGTCTTTTCCCTGCATGGAGAAGGGTGCTCAGGTGACAAAAAAAGGACTGGGAGCTCAAAGCTCTGCTAAAGCTCACCTTACTCTCTGTAGCTCACTCCCATCCCATTTTCAGTGGTCTTCTTATCTTTCCCGTCATTGTCCAACCTTCTGTATCCAAAACGTAGTACATTGTTCCATATGCCATCAGTTTTAATATGTTAAAACTGTTATGAAATTTGCTAAAGTTGAAGTGTGCTATTTAGATAAATATAAATAGGTTTCTCACATACGATACTTCTCAGAACTCTTATGTGTTGAAGTAGATTGTGAATGGCAAAACTGAGGCTATACTCTGTAGAGTGTTTCCAACTTAATTAGCCATCGAGAGATACTTGACCCCATTCTGGAAACAGCTCACTGGAATTCTGGTCCAGGGACACTTTGGGGGAAATTCTGACTTGTGTCATAGTGCCCTGAAGTTATACAACAGAAGTGCCTGAATAAGGGAGGGGAGCTTAAAAGAGAAGGGTGGAGACAAGCTTCATCTCAGTCCTGGTCTGAAAACCGAGTCTGACTGCGTTCGCTAAAGGAACATCATGCACACAGAATCAACATGTGTTTGTCAGATAAGAAGCCCCAAAGTAGGTACCCACTTAATACCTAGTCACTTGAGCAGTCTTAGCTGTGAGATCAGCTAACTCTGTCAGGCTTTATTTACAGTTATAAAGAGTAAATTATGTTCACACAAGCACTGTAAAAAATAGCAAAGCACTAATACCAATTTAAATTATTATTGCTGGATGCAGTCATAGAGTGAAAAAAAGCACAGGATTTAACTTCGTAAGTTTGTGATCCAGTTTTGCAGTTATCAACAGGTGTAAACTTGGGCAAGTTGTATGATCTCTTTGAGTCTAAATTTCATCATCCATAAAATGGGCATAATCATGTCTCCATCAGAAGCTGTTGAGAAAGCCAGATGAACATTATGTTTCAAAGCTAACATCATGCAAATGTGATACACACAATTCTATTAAGGTTTCTTGCTGAGAAATATTCTTTTGGGCCTGACAACTCCTGGGACCCTCCGAGAAGATGCTTAAAGTTCCTTCTTATCAGGCTTCGAGACTTTAGCCCTACCGCATTTATGAAAGAACATTCAAAAAAGTAATAGGGCTTGAATAAGGAACTAAGATTTTAGAAGTAAGGAAATAAAGAAGTAGCATAAATGGGAGTCATCAAAATATTCTTAAACGCTATTAACCACCTGGTAAAATGCTCTGAAAATGGCCAAATATTCCTATCTGAGAGGATTTAAGTCTTATGCAATTATTTGAGAGAAAAGCTCTATCTCATTCATTCTTTCAAAGTTCCCTGTGTTGCTTGTATGACTTCACCAAAAGACTAAGGAAGATGAATAAATGCTATTAAATCAATCACTTAGATATCATGTGATACCATGTATTATGTGCTTTTATATTTAGACTTGATTGTATTTGTTTCCCATTAGTCTATGGGGAAACACAGAATGCACCCTTCATTAGTAATATTTGTTCTAAACTGTGAAGGGAAGAGCCTCCTTTGATGCTCCAGATTCCCATCTTTCTTCACACTCCCATGAATAGGGAGATGCAAACTTGGCTCCAAGGACATAAAATGCACATGGGAGAGAGAATGTGAGACTTGTTAACAGTCCCATAGAAGTGGATTCTCAGTTTTATTTTTTCGTTTAGATGTCATACACAAGTTAAAAATGTATATCTTCACAAGAGTAGATTAAACATCCATACAATTAGAAATGGACAATGTTATCAGACTTTTCCTCCTCAGAGCCTATATGCTTGTTCCCATTCCTGAGAACACTGATATCTCCCCTGGAGGCTTTCCCTGCTCCTTTTTTAGTCTTGGCTCAAATGTCAACACTTCAGAAGGGGTTTCCTTGACTACCCTCTCTATTCTGCTCCCCACCACCTGATCCCTTCTAGGCTTTACTTACTGATTACATGTTTACTTATTGATTATTTGTTTGTTTGTTTCCATACCAAGCACTCTTTTCTTCCCCTGGAAACTAGGTAGGTATTTAAAAAAATTGTTGAGGGGCACCTGGGTAACTCGGTTAAGTGTCTGGCTCTTGATTTCAGCTCAGGTCACGATCTCAAGATTTGTGGGTTTGAGCCCTGCGTCAGGCTGTGCTGACAGTGTGGGGCCTGCTTGGGATTCTCTCTCTTTCTCCCTCTCTCTCTCTACCCCTCTCCTGTTTGCGTTTTTTTTTTTCTCTCCTCTCTTTCACAAATTAAAGAAATAAACGTGAAAAAAAATTGTTTTAAATTGTTGAATAAAAATGTGTACAGATTTGGACTAACAGACTTTTTTTATTATTTTGCTATATGATAATTAATAATTGCTGAATATGCATTGCAGTAAAACCTTGGTTTGTGAGCATAATTTGTTCCTGAAATATGCTTGTAATCCAAAGCACTTGTATATCAAAGCAAATTTCAAGAACCATTGACTCAGTTGTGATCATATGATGTTTGTCATTGTGTGCTACTCATGTGGCAAGGCATCACTCCTTTATCAAATCAGAATTTATGAAAAATGTTTGCTCATCTTGCAGAATACTCACAGAACAAATTACTCTCAATCTAAGGTTTTACTGTATATGTATTAAGTATTATGTGTTCGACATCGTTCTGAGCCTTTTGTTATGTACAATTTCATTTAATTGTAAGAACAACTCTATTAGTAGATGCCACTGTTAACCCCACTTTAAATCTGCATTTTTATTAAAGAAAAAGAACTCTATAAGGTTCAAAACATTGAATAATGATTTTTCTACTGAATAGTAGTATAATCTTGGACAAGCAACTTAATTTTACTATCTTAGTTTCTTCATCTGTAAAAATAAAATATTAATACCTCCCACTTGGGGCTTTCCTGAAGATTGGCTAGACAGGGGCACAGGACTTCATCCTCAAGGACAAATTGCTGTGCAGAAAAAAATGGGTATTCTTCCAATGTTTTGATTCCTCTACTTTTCACCCTGTTCCCTTCATGATATCATTGGAATTTGCTCAATTTCCAGACAGCTCACTCCTGGTTACAATCCTATTATAAAACCCAGCTAAGATGGTAGGAAAGATTCAGCTGGGTTAGATATTTCTAAATATAAAGAACTGCAAGCTCTGAATGAGTCCTACCTGGAGTTGACCATTCATGAGAAAAATGGGGAGTTAAGACAAGGTGAAAGCTTCCCACCATGGAGAGATTTCCTTGAGAATAGAACTTCTAGACTCTGTGCATGACTGGTATCCATGAACTGGTAGACAGCATACATGAAAGGCCAGAGGGAGCCAGGCAGCAATAGACAAGAATGAGGCCCTTAGGGCCTCTTGCCTCTGGCTCAGATTTCCTAATGTCTTATGTATTGAGATTATGGCTATAAATTTAGCAACTGAGCAATAGTGCAGAACTCAGAAAGTTAAACTGAGACATTAGAGCTCAGTTGGTGATAAAATGTATACAGCTTAAACATATTTATATATCTGAATAAATATGTATATATATGTATGATATTATATATGTATGTGTGTATATATATATATATATATATATATATATATATATATATATGCATGTACATATCAGCATACATGTGCCCACATATTTAGAAAAAATAGAATTAAGAGAAAAAAAATGAACTTTCCCAGGATCATAAAGTTAGTTTGTGGCAGGCATGGGATTGTAATCTGTGTCTGTCTGACTCTAATTCTTGTTCTAGAATATTATACTACCATTTGTAGTTTATAATTCCACATATACATAGAGTTATAGTCACTCCTTTTTCAGCATTTTCTCACTGTCATGTGTTTATGCTTATGCTGTGTCATATAAGCCTTCTAATTAGTTTACAATATAGGTATTTTGAGGTTCACTTTACAAATGAAAAAATGACTTTGAAAAGTTTATCCAAGATTGCATAGCTGGTAAAAATCACACTCTCAAAGCCAAACCATGTTCTTTCTTATCCCAAGTCTTAACCAGGCTTTCTTTTTCATTTTTTTTTTTCCTTTCCACTATGCTGCTGCTCCTAATATACTAACTGTAGTGTAGATCTGAACTGAAAACATGTTTTTTTTTCTTAATGTTCCTTCCAACACGATGGAGCCTACTTACTAGTATTAATCACTCATGTTGTTTTCTTTCTAACCACATACAGGTATTTGATTTAATGGTATAGTGGGGAAATGTTAAAAGGAAAAAAAAAAAAAACAGAGGTCAAGCAGTTTCTATATAAACTCCACTGTCTCTTCACTATTTGGCTGCTTTATAGTAAGTCAAATCCATTTTATATAATGAAGCCTGTCTTTATTATCCCATTATAGCTGCCTTAGAAAAGAAATCATGTGTATGCTTCAGTTTGGGGTCATTTGTAATTATAAAAAGATATACAGGAAAGCTATGTACTCCTCGGATGCTTTTAAAATCTTCTCCTTTGGTTGTTCCGCACGTTTTTACTGTTTTATAAAGAAAGTGTTGGAAAGCTGTGTTTTTATTGCCTTGATGCCTTTAATAGTACATACTGTGAAACTAAGCTGGATACCTGATTGATGCCATTCCTACCTGTCTAGGAAGATAATGATCAAACATCGAGGGGTCTGTTCTCCAGGTGATGTGTGCATGGAACTCCCATTAATGTTAATGGGAGTCCTGCAGCTAAGCACAGTGACTGGAGACAAGAGGCTGAAGGTGTGGTAGGTCCATTAATACTTCTTTCTTTCATAGCAGCTGGTTGGAATATAAGTGGTAGGCAGTCCTTTTGGAGCTAACGATCAGCCATATTTAAAAAGTGCTGCTTGTGCAAGATACACAAATGTACTGTCAATAAACTCTTTGTATGGAGGTATATTTATGCTAAATTTTACTATACACAAAGTGATCATATGATATGCTTGCTTTTTTAGGTAATGATTTCATACTTCGTCTTCCTCAAATGGCTGATTGTAAGTTTATAAAGAATGTTGATAATTAGTGCTTAATTGAAAGATACCAATAAAAAATTTAAGAGCCCAAAAAAAGGTAGTTTAAAAAGTTGATGACATATAATGATTAAAATCTAGACAAGAAAAGTATAATACACAGAAAATATGAAATTTCATGCTTAGGCTGAATTATTTAAAACTATGACTTTTTAGGGTACCCAGATGACTCAGTTTGGTAAGCATCCAACTTCGGCTCAGGTCATGAGCTCACGGTTCATGAGTGCAAGCCCCCCATCGGGCCCTGTACTGACTATGCGGAGCCTGCTTGGGATTCTCTCTCTCTCTCCCTCTCTCTGCCCCTCCCTCATACCCTCTCTCTCTTTTGTTCTCTCTCTCTCTCTCTCTCTCTCTCCAAATAAAAAAAATGAACTTAAAAATGTAACTTTTTATACGCTCATTGTAAAATTCATTTTAATGGTTGTATAATGTTATATCGGGTAAATCTTTCAAAATGTGTGCTTACTACTTATGTTCCTACACATTCATAATTGTTATGCTTTTCAGATGGATTATTCTAGTTAGTAGTGACTCTTTTAATCCCTAATAAATGTCTTTGGCATTTAAGTCTACTTTATTTGATACGTATATGTAAACACACGTGAGCGTTCTCTTGGTAGTAATTGCCAACTATGCTGCTTTCATCCTTTCACTCAGAAATTCCTGATGACAATATGCTTTTGGTTCATCTTTTTGTATATAAAACTAGATGTTGGGGGCGCCTGGGTGGCGCAGTCGGTTAAGCGTCTGACTTCAGCCAGGTCACGATCTCGCGGTCCGTGAGTCCGAGCCCCGCGTCAGGCTCTGGGCTGATGGCTCAGAGCCTGGAGCCTGTTTCCGATTCTGTGTCTCCCTCTCTCTCTGCCCCTCCCCCGTTCATGCTCTGTCTCTCTCTGTCCCAAAAATAAATAAACGTTGAAGAAAAAAATTAAAAAAACAAAACAAAACAAAAAAAACTAGATGTTGTTAGTTGAATGTGAAAATATCTTTTAAATAAACATATTATATAATACTTGATAAATGCAGAATAATATATTTAATATCTATTCATGTTTATATAGATTTGTGTTATATATATATTTATATAGGCGTACTTTTCCAAGAATAATACTATAATGAACACTTGTGAATTCAGGTATTACCAATTCATAATAAATGAATAAGTAAATAAATAAATAGCAAGTGGAGAGTCTATATCCATGGAGGGAATGATGGAGAGGGAGTATTGGAGGTCAAGTCTCAAAAGATACTCTGACATCTGGTTGTCAGAGGCACTGAATACTATGCAAGGAATGTGGGCTCAACATTAAAAGCATTGAGAAAGCATTACAGTTGGAAACAGAGACAATGCAATCAGATTAGTGTATTTCAGCTGATATTCTGATGTTTGTATGAGATGCACTGAATTGAAAGATGGTTGTCAGTCAGTCATCAATTTTGATATATAAGTGATATTTGAGGTAGGAGATAATAAGGGCTGGAAAAGGTAGAAATTGGAGTGAAGACAAACTTTAATTGAGAAATATTTGAAAGTGGATTTATAGGCATTGGTGGCCACTTAAATGGAGAGGGAGGAAGATTTAAGAAAAGTTTTAAGAGAGAATGGCATCTTGTGAGTTGTCAAAACCCAACGGGTAGGTGAAGTACCACAGAAAAAGTGAAGAGATCTGAGGACAGGATGTGGAGGAAAACAGATTGTGAGGTTACTGAGAAAGAAAAAAGGGCATGTGAAAATGGATGAGGAAGAGTTGGTATCTGAGGTCTTTTGATTGCTTATTTCCTATGATGAAAACATTTATTTCTTATGGATCTTAAAAGTAATGGTTAAAACAGAGATTACACTCTATTGTTGTAGATAAACAGTTGTGTCGGGCTTTAAGCTACCTGAGTTTAAATGAACCTGTAGTAAATAATAAAGATTGTTGATAGCCACAATATGAGATTGATATATCTCAGATTAGATTTGAAAGTGCTTTGAAGAGTGTATACTTGTAAGAATGTAGGCTGATATCATCAACCCAGTTTTACTTTTCATAAGAGGTCATACATGAGGTGCCTGGGTGGCTCAGTTGGTTAAGTGTCTGTCTTTGGCTCAGGTCAAGATCTCATGGTTTGTGGGTTTGATCCCTGTGTCAGGCTCTGTGCTGACAGCTCAGAGCCTGGAGCCTGCTTCAGATTCTGTGTCTCCCTCTCTCCACCCCTCCCCTGCTCATGCTCTGTCTGTCTCTCTCTCTCAAAATAAGTAAACATTAAAAAAAAAATGTTTTTTAAAGGTCTTTAAAAGAGGTCATACAATAAACTAGCAGTAGAATGGTGCTAGGCTTAGGAAACACACAATATATATTCTAAATTAACTTAGATACTTGGAGTATATCAGGTCATAAAGATAAGCTACATATTAATCCAATGGTATGGAAGCTTCAACTTGATCATATTTTTAAAAAATTCAGTGTGATATGGGATATATTTTTTAATTGTCCTACCCACTTTTTTCAATTAATTAAAAAATTTTTAAGTTTTATTTATTTTGAGAGAGAGAGGCATTGTTTGTGAGTAGGGGAGGAGCAGAGAGCAAGAGCAAGAGAGAGAGAGAGAGAGAGAGGGAGAGAGAGAATCCCAAGCAGGCTCCACACTGTCAGTGCAGAGCCCGACACGGGGCTCAAACTCACAAACCGCGAAATTATGACCTGAGCCAAAGTCAGACGCTTAACTGACTGAGCCACCCAAGCACCCCTGTTCTTCCCACTTTAAATGCATCTGTCATACAGTCTTGCCTTATCACAAGCTGGAAATTATGGTGGCAGAGTGATATTTTTACAGTCCAGTTAAAAAAGGAAATTACTAATTCAACCCTTTTCTGATGATGGTTAGCTACCCAGGGTCTCAGTGGTTTCACTTCATTTAACATGAAGAAATATAAAACTGGCAAAAAAAAATTCCATGGAGGGCCCATTCATAATTGTTATTTTTTTAAAACTTAATAAAAATCTTTATACTCTATGTAAGGCCTTTAAAATATCAATATTCTTTTCTAAATAAGCACACTAATTTATGTCTCATTGCAGAAGGCTATAAATTTACATTTTCCTTTATGTGTGCACTTGTTTTTGTGCAGTCTTAAAGAAGCCATAATATCATTTTATCTAGTCATTGTCAAGGGTTAATATAATAAAATATTAATAAAGCACTTATGGGATTCTTTAAATCAATGTTATTGTACCGTAATTCACATAAAATAAACTGAACACACCCATTTTAAAGTTAATACTTTGGAGAGTTTTGATACATGCATATACCCATATAACTACCACCCGAATCAAGATACAGTACATATGATTATCCAAAAACTTTTCATGTCTCTGATGCCCCTTTCTGGGTGGTCCCTCCAGCACCCCACTCCCTCAGGTAATTTTGATCTGATTTCTATCTCTATATGTTAGTATTGCTTTTTTAGAACTTCATATAAATGGAATATCTATGCTTTAAGGCTCAGCTTCTTTCACCCAGCATTTTGTTTTAAGATTCATCCATGTTGTTTATGTATAAATAGCTTATTTCTTTATACTGCTGACTAGCATCTTACTGTACGAATGTGTCACAATTTGGACATTTAGTTTCCATTTTGTGATGATTGCTAATAAAGCTCTGTGAACATTCATGTTCTAGTCTTTTTGTGGTTAGGTTTTGCTCTCTTGAATAAACACAAAGAGGTGTGATTTTGTGGAGTCCTGTAGCAAGTGTATATTTAATTGTATAAGAAACTGTCAAACTGTTTTCTAAGGAGATTAAAACCTAGTAAAAATCTAAGGAGCAAATTTCCCCAACAGAAGTCCTGCTCCTCACCAACTCTTGGTGCTATCAGTTCAAAACATTTAGGCATTCTAGTGTTAAGTAAAGATAAGTCACTGCAGGTTTAGATGTTTTTTGTGTTTTTTTAATTGATTTTTAATGACATTGAACCCTTTCTCATAAGCATATTGATAGTTTTTATCTCTTTTGTGAAGTATCTGTTTTATATTTTTGCCCATTTTTATTAAATTATCTTTTTATTTTCTTTTTATTTTTTTAAAAAAGTTTATTTTTGAGAGAGAGCATTCAAGTGGGGGAGGGACAGGGAGAGAAAGGGACACACAGAATGGGAAGCAGGCTCCAGGCTTCCAGCTGTCAGCACAGAACTCAACTGTGGGGCTTGAACACATGAACTGTGAGATCATGACCTGAGCAGAAGACAGATTCTTAACCAACTGAGCCACCCAGGCTCCCCTTAAATTGTTATCTTCTTATTATTGAGTTGTGTTCTACATGTATTCTGGACACAAGGTTTTTGTTAGGTATATGTATTATTAATATATTCTTTCAAGTTGTGTTTCACTTTTACATTTTCTCAATAGTGTCTTTTGAAGAACAGGTTTCCAGTTTATCATTGTTTCTTTTGTAGTTTGTGTGTGGGTTTTTTTGTTTGTTTTTTGTTTTTTGTCTTTTTATGTTCTGTTAAAGAAGTCCTTGCTTATCTCAAGGGTGCAAAGATTATCTCCTGTTTTCTTCTTAGAAATTTTAAATCTTTAGTTTTATGTTTTATTCTATGATCTGTTTTGAGTTTAATTTTGTGTATGGTGTGAGACAGGTTTGATCTTATTGGATATTTCATTCCAGTTGTTCCAGAAACATTCTTGAAAAGATTAATTCTTTACTCATTGTATTGCCTTGAAATCAATGGACTTATATGTGTGGGTCTAGTTTTGTCTTTTCATTCTGTTGTATTGATATATATGCTATTTTTATGCCAATTTCACATTGTCTTGATAATTTTAGTTTTATATTAAATATTGCAAGTCTAACAAATTATTCATTCTTTTTCAAAATTATTTTAGCTATCCAAGGACTTTTGTATTTCCATATATTTTTTAGAATCAGCTTTTACAGAATCAGCTTTGTAGAATCAGTTCTACAAAGAACTTGTGGCATTTTAATTGGGATTACACTGAATTTATATGTCAGTTTGGGGAAAATTGACACCTTAAAATGTTAGTCTTCCAAACTACAAAAAAGTATATTTCTCCTTTTATTTAGGCTTTTTTAATTTTACATGACACTGTTTTGTAGTTTTCAGTGCATTTGGGGGGTCAAATTAGCCATTAAATATTTTATACTTTTAATGCTATTGTAAATGTTATTAACATTTTTTTAAGATTATTTATTTATTTAATTTGAGAGAGAGAAAGCGAGAGAGAGAGAAGCGGGGAGGGGTAGAGAGAGAGAGAGAGAGGGAGAGAGAGAGAATCCCAACCAGGTTCTGCATTGTCAGCGCATAGCCTGACATGGGGCTCGAACTCACCAACCATGAGATCATGACCTGAGCCCAAACCAAGATTCAGACGCTTAACCTACTGAGCCACCCAAGTGCCCCATAAATGGTATTAAAAAAAATTCTGTTGTCTCATGCCACTGGATTTAGAAAACTTTGATCAGACTGTGTTACTCCTCTGCTCCAAAACTTTTAATAGTTTCTGAGTTCACATAATAAGAGTTAAAATTTCTTCAGTGAACTAAAGGATTTAGCCCCATATAATCTTGCCTTTGCTACTCTACTGGTTCCTTGTCCTTCCTGCATGAAGCATAGTGGCTTTCTTGCTCTTATTTAAATATACCAAACACTCTTCCACCTAAGAGACTTGCTCTTTTTCCTCGAAACCTCCTGCCTGTATTCACACAGTAGAGATGCTCACTTTCTAGGAGGCCTTCTCTGACTATAGCATATAAAGTACAGCCTTCTCCTCTTCTCCTCCTCTACTTCCTGACTCCATACCCTCACTTGATTTTGTTCCACGGCCTCACATTCTCTATATTTATTTGACTATTTTTCCATTTCTTGTCACTTCCACCAGAAGTGGAAATAAGTTCTCTTAAGGAAAGAACTTTGTTTTGTTCACTGCTGGAATTATAACAGTGCTTGCATTTTGTAGTTGGCACTCAATAAATCCTGCAATGAATGGCCTGATAATGAGAATTATTTCAACTCTGAGGGCAGAGATCAGATTGCTATGGGTTATAGGGTGACAAGGCAGTAGAGGAAAGGATGGCTAGTAAATAATAGTACTTCTCAAGGAGGCTTGTTTGAAGGGAGTATCTGGGTAAAATGGAAGCCACTTGGGGATTTGGTGGCAAAGGAAGACTTCAGTGCTCATTATTTTAGCTATAGAAGAAATTTAAGCATGTTTAGTCAAAGAATCCAGGAAGTTCTCTTAATAAAATCAAATGAAATCCTTAAGTTTCCAAAGTTTCCAAATGAAGGGGGAATTTCCACATAAATTAGAGCAATGGACCCTGCAATTTTAATATCTAACTCTTGTCAGTCTTCCTACTGGAGCTGCTTGTTTATCTCTGCTGGCCTTGAGGTGTGTGTGTGTGTGTGTGTGTGTGTGTGTGTGTGTGTGTGTGAATGCTCTTCCCCTTGTGAAATGGCCAAAGTTTAAACCCATAATTGTTCCTTCAGTGTCACCAGCTGAGACAAGGATAGTCAGCATAGGAAAGCCACGGTTCTCAAACTCATTTGGGATGGGACAACTTCAAGGCTTGGAACCAGAACAATTTATGATGGAATCCCAATTCTGTCTTCTTAAATGTGGGTTTTAATTCTCTCAACCTCAGTCCCCATAGGCTTTCTATAGGCTTTCTGCATAGAGCTATTAAGAGAATAAAGTTAGATATTACATGTAAAACAAAGTTTCTGGCACATAATAAAAACTCATTAATTGGTGTTCACATGTATCACTCATTTTGAATGAGCATTAAATTCTGATATAGTTTTATCATTCAAATTTTGACCTGGCATACATATTTAATTATTTATTGCTTAAAATTTAAATTTCTTTAACATGTTAATATGATTAACTTTGTAAACTGAAGCACAATATAAAATCAAAAGCAACATTTCCATTTAAGAAAGCAAGCTTCTGACTTTAATAGGGCCAGGTATTTGGAGTTTGTGGCTCATACTTTTAAAAATATTTTTCATCTGTTTTGTTGCCTGTTAATGACACTAACATGTAAGCAGGAACAGGTACCAAAAAGTTAAGATAAGCATTAAGGTCAACAAAACTTAAAATCTAGAACATCCTATTCATCATATAATTTTTTGTCATTTTAAAATAAAATGTCATAATTTTTTGTTTTTAGTATTCCAGCACAAAGCCCATGAGTGTATTGTGGTAGAGTAGCTCAGTGGTCCCCACACTCTAGCATGCATCAGAATTACCTGGATGATTTGATAAAACATTCCTGGATCCCACACGAGAGTTTCTAATTCTGTAGGTGGGGAATGGAAAGCACAAATTTTCATTCCTAACACATTCCCAGGTAATGATGCTGAAACTGGTTTAGAGACCACACAGTTAGAACCACTGGTGTGGACTTAAAGCAGTGGTTCTCAAACCTGGCTGCACGTTAGACTCAACTGTGAGCACCCCTTTGGGTGAGTCCGAGCCCCACTTCTCTCTCTGACTCTTGCTCACTTGCACCTACTCTGTCTCAAAAAAACACAAAACAAAACAACAACAACAAAAACTATAGACGCCTGGGTCTTACACCAAAGGTGTTGATTGGTTCTGGAGAATGTTCTGAGCAATAGAACTTGTTTTTTTAATATTGATTTATTTTTAAGAGAGAGAGAGAGAGAGAGAGCGCACAAGTGGGGCAGGGGCAGAGAGAGGGGAACAGAGGGTCCCAAGTGGGCTGTGCCCTGATAAGATCGAGCTCAATGTGGGGCTCAAACTCATGCACTACAAGATTTTGACCTGAGCCAAAGTCAGGTGCCCCTGAGCAATAGAATTTTTAAAAGGTATTGATTTGATTTTTAATTTTGAGAACTATTTCTCTTGGGTTTTTTTTTTTTTTTTATTGTTGTTGTCGTTGTTCTTTAATGTTAGGCTGTTTTCTTATATGCCTCCTTCTGATGATATACACATATTAAAAATCTACTATGGGCGAAGTGTTATGTTATTTGTAATATAAAATATGAAAGGAGAAGGTAAGTCTTTGTCCTCAAGTAGACTGCAATCTAATTGAGGAGATTAAATGCTATGGACATGAAAAGTTAACTAGAAATATGAAGTGTCTGGGATTACTTCTGCTTGGTAAGATTATAAAAGACTCATGTAATACAAGTGAATTTAGTATTTCAGTTCTAGCTAACTGAAGCTTTGAAGATATTTGATTTCTGGATTTTAAGAATATAACATTTAAAGAGAGATACCAATAAGAGGAAAGAATTGCTTAGTCACTCAAATATATTAAAATATAATGAATTAATTTTAATGATAATGGTAATTATGACATAGTTTCTGGCAAAGACATCAATAATTGAAATACTATTTTTGAAAAGTATGTAAAACAATTCTTTATTGTGAATTTCCAGAATATTCATTTATATTTTGTCTTACAAAATGGTCAATGTGGCTTCTTTTTCCTGTGTAATTTGGAGTTAAATTAGCACATTTGGTTAGAGGTTTGTGCTAATGATGCCAATCTAATTAGTTTGTTCCCCCATATAAACTAGGTAGCTTTGCTTTGTTTTCTATCCCAAATTGCACCCCAGTGGCCATTTTGAAATTGTAGGACATTTTTACACAAGGATGTCTTAACAAGGAAATGTGGATGTATTAGTGAAATCTGTAAACTTTTTTCAAATAATAAATGTGCTTTGCTTGATTGATGCCGACTCAGTCATGTAATCTTCACGTGTTAATTTCATCTAGTTACCTGTCTGCCTCTTCATGTGGCATCTCTTCGTGGGCACCCGGTAATGTGAAGCTTATCTGGGTGACCCACAGCTCAGCTGACGACACTTCTGTGTTCTATTTAAGGCTATAGTTAAAAACTATTGTGCAAACTTTGTCTCTTGAGAAATGCTATGGCCTGTTTACTTTAGAATTCACAGGTCCTGAGTTTTACAGTATGTTAGTGGATTTAAAACTTAGAAAATCCATTATCCTCATATGCATTCCTTAATATGTATACCTAAATGCTTTTTTAGAATGTAGTGGATGTCTAATTCATGTCTCTGAGGTTGCACATCATACTTCTTGTGTTTTTTAATCACTTCATGCTTTAACAAATTAAAAAGAGTGGCAGTACTTTTAGTAATCTCACCATACCATAGTAACAAACCATTGTGCTCTCAAACTGGATGGAGAAGAAAATAACTCAGTTATAAACAACACAAAAAAAGAAAGAGGGGGACTGCTTTAAAATAGCCTTTGTTTAAAGGCTAATGTTGAAAGCTCAGAAAAGGAGAGAATCAACCACTTAACAGCCTTCATTCCTAAAATCTTGAAAGAAACATAACCTTCTCCCAATATTTTTAATATACCACATGTGAGTTTTTGATATTTCATGGAAACAAATTTTTGGACAGCAATAGTGATAGCAATAGTATGCCAAGGAGTGGGAAAATATGGGATTCATGCTGGAGTCTGAATAGACAGAGGACTTAGTAAGTGACTGAATGTCACAGCATCAAGGATGATCCCCCAGGATTCTGTCTAAGTAAGAGCATGGATGGAGTTGCTATTAACTGAGATGTGGAACACTGGAACTGGGCAGTGATAGATGAACACTGTTTTTGATATAAGTTTGAGATCTTGTGAGACATGTAAGAGGAGATCTCAGTTTGGCAGTTGGATTAAACATTGAGAATATATCTCAGCTGGATATATAAATTGAGGATTTGTTGGCAAATGGATAGCATTTCAAGGCATAAGAGTGATGACATAATCTAGAAAATATGCTATGGGTTGGATTGTCAAGCCTCCAGATTCACAAGTCTCCAATCCTCTCCCTTCCCATTTCCCTCTAAAAAGAATTGTGGAAGCTTAACTTTCAGTTTCTTACAATGTGGACTTATTTGGAGATAGAGTCTTCATAGAGATCATCAAGTTAAAATGAGGCTATTAGGATTCTAATCCAATATGACTGATGCCCTTATAAAAATGGGACATTTCAACACAGACACGTGCTAAGAGAGATGGTCATGTGAAGATTAAGGCAGAGATCGGGGTGATGTTTCTCAAGCCAAGGAATGCCAAAGATCGCCAGCAAGCCACCAGAAGTGAGAAGAGAACAGATTCTCCTTCATGGCCCTCATGAGGACATTTGACTTCTGACCTCCAGAATCATGAGAGAAACCACCCAGTTTGTGATACTCTGGCAGCCCTAGCAAACTAATACAGAATGCATGTTCAATGAGAATATAAAATATTTCAAAACTGAGCCCTGCTGTGCTCTGATATATAGAGAGAAGAAAAACCCCTAAATGAGGCTGAAATTGAGAGGTGAGAGAATTAGGAAGAATTACAATGGTGTGATGTCATGAAAGCCAAGAATAAGGAGCAAGTCTCAAGGACGGATTGGTCAACTCTCCTGCATATTACTAACAGACAGGCACTGTGTCTTTAACGTGGTATTTGGTTCTAAAATGCTACGATTCTATGGGGCAGCTGGGTGGCTCAGTCAGTTAAGCGTCCAACTCTTGGTTTCAGCTCGGTTCATGATGTCATGATTAATGAGTTTGAGCCCTTCACTGGGCTCCGCACTGACAGTGCAGAGCCTGCTTGGGGTTCTCTCTCTCCCTCTCTCTCTCTCTCTCCTTCTCTCTCTTCTCCTCCCCAGCTCATGCTCTCTCTCTCTCTCCCAAAATAAATAAATAAACTTAAAAAAAATAAATAAAATGCTATGATTCTATTATTTGCTTTAGGGTAGAGGTTGATCAAGGAAGAATAAACTCATTTTTTTTGTTTGTTTGTTTATAAGGTATAGTCCTAGGAGCAAGATCACAGGGTGTCTGTTTGGCTCAGAGCTAATCTATCTTCTCTAGAGACCCTGAATGATGTTTTCAAAATTTTATTGGTAGATAACTCTAATTCTGACACCAATTCCAACGTGTGGGTTTTCCAATACCACCAAGTGATTCTTTGACACAGCAGGGCTACAAGGCAACTCGATTCTGACCCTATTTACCTGTAGAAAGCCTCTGATCCCACAGGGTAAGGGCTCACCTCAGTCCCACAAGACTGTCTCCCACATCAGATGACAATTGCAAGTTGAGTGCTTCTGACCAACTGCCTGTTGGAGTCATTTAATTCGCTATAGCAGTTTACAAACTCTGAGAAACATTTTACTTACCCGATTACCAGTTCATTATAAAAGAATATAATCGGGGCGCCTGGGTGGCTCAGTGGGTTAAGCATCCGACTTCAGCTCAGGTCACGGATCTCGCGGTCCGTGAGTTGGAGCCCCGTGTCCGGCTCTGGGCTGATGGCTCAGAGGCTGGAGCCTGCTTCCGGTTCTGTGTCTCCCTCTCTCTCTGCCCCTCCCCCGTTCATGCTCTGTCTCTCTGTCTCAAAATAAATAAACGTTAAAAAAAATTAAAAAAAAAAAAAAGAATATAATCACGGGCAGCCATTTGGAAGAAATGCACAGGGCAAGGTGTGGGGGTGGGGTACAGAGTGTCCAGGCTCTCTGAAGACACCACCCTCCCCAAACCTTGAAGCTCTCCAAAAGTCTTGCTTTAGGGTTTTTGTAGAAGCTTCATGACATAGGCATGCTTGATTACATCATTGCCTGCTGGTGATTGAGCTCCATCCCCAGCCCCCCTCCCCCTCACTCCCTCTCTGGAGGATGGTGCTGAAAGTTCCAACCCTCTGACACAAGTTTGGCTTCTTTGGCAACCAGTTCCCATCATTAGGTTACCTAGGGGCTTTCCAAAAATGACCTTATTAACATAACAAAAGATACCTTTTCTGCTCTAATCTCTTAGGAAATTCCAGGGATTCTAGGAGCTCTGTGACAGAAATGGGGATAAAGACCAACTATATATTCTTTACCATGAATCACAATAGCACAATAATCTAGTAATTTGGTTCAAAACTAAAAAGTGAAAAGTCCCCTTCTTATCCTTCCCCGAGTCATCCAGTTTCCCTCCGAAATGGTACCTGTGCTACCATTTTATTTTGTATGCTTCCTGAGATACCTTAGGCGTATACAAGTATTTATAAAAAAATGTGAACATATATATTCTCCCTTCTTTGTAATACAAAAAGTGGCATGTTATAAGCATAGTTCTGTGCCTTACTTTTTCCCTTGATAGTGATGTGGGGAACAAAGGCAAGAGAAAAAAAATTAAATTTCCTTACAACTTAACCATTGAGAAGTCCTTGAGATAGGCAGAATGACCTTCCTCTAGGAACTCAACTGCTCTCTCTCTCTCTCTTTCTCAAAAATAAATAAACATGAATGAATGAATGAATGAATGAGTAAATAAATAAATAAATTCCTTTGGAAACTTCCTTTTTCTCTACATCCCCAAGATAGATGGTAGCAGTCATCCTCCAAGCCTATGGCCCACTGATATACATCAGAAGCGTCTCGTGACTAAGGTTTTACTAGACAGTAATAAATTTCTAACAATAGTGAGCCCCTCAAGGTCCTGGAAAACTTGCTTCCAAAATTCCTTACAGACTTCTGCTTTACCTAACTCCCTCCCAACTTGAAAGTATATAATCAGTTGCTTCTCATAATCCCAGAGCAGTTCTTTCTGCCCATGGGTCCTGTCCCTGTGCCCTAATAAAAGCACCATTTTACACCAAAGATGTCTCAGTTCTTTCCTGACCATTTGCTCTGAACCCCACCATTTCTACATCACTAATAGATTTCCAAGTTCTTTCCTTACTAGTATACAAAGAACTGCCTTATTCTTTTGTATAGTTGAATTACGTTCCAACTTCTGAATATAATTTTTCTAATCAGTCCCTCAGTGGATGAACAGTATTCTGTTGTGAATATTCTTGTATATTATTTGAATGTGATCAAGTTTATCTGTAGGATAAATTCCTAATAGTGGAATCGCCAGGTCAAAAGATGATGAGGTTTTAATTTTGATGGCTAGTGTAAAATCGCATTGTGTATGGGTTTCAGCAATTTGAATTTACACCATACAAGTAAGAAAGAATCTGTGTTTCCTATACTCTTACCAGTGCGGTTGTTACCAAATTCTTAATGCTTGTCAAATTGGTCAAAAATGTCATGTTAGGATAGTTTGAATTTGCATTCTTCTAATTCTGAGTAAAACTGAACATCTTTTTTCTGTTGAACCATTTGCCCATTTTTTTTCTATTGGGTGGTTAGTATTTCTTATAATTTTGTAAAGAGAAAATTATATATTAGGGAAATTCGTTCTTTTTCTATGATGTGAATTGCAAAATTTTCCAAAGTTGTCTTTTTTTTTTTTTTTTACTTTGCTTATAGTTCCCTCCACCCCCTCACGGACTGTTGATTTTTACAAGGTCAAATTCATCAACCTTTTCCTTTGTAGGCAGGCCCTGCTTTTCTATCCATTGGGCACACTTTAGACTATGGTGTAAACTGCTCTTGCCTTAACCTCAAATCATACTATGATATTAACTGCACAGAGTTGGGATATTCAATGCTTGTTAATATATGCCATAGAAGTTCTAAGAAATCACTATGATTCCTTAAGTCATTTAAGATTTTTCTCCAATCTTACTTTAGTCTTAAAGATGGTTTGAAAAAGGAAAGAAAGTGGAAACTGTAATTTAATTCTGATATTACTTAAATAAAATTGAACTTAATGGGGATGAAATAAATAAAATCTTGAAACATATTTGTTAGGCATAGCTAGCATTCCAAGTGTTGATTTTTTTCTTCCTTTCCTCTGGTGTATATTAAATTACATGTAGCCAGCCAATTTTTTTTTTTTTTTGGTGGTATTATGAAAAGGTAAACAAATCTCTTCAGAAGTAAAATTTTACAAAGGATTCCATGAAGAAGTCCTTTAAATTATCATTAAATTTGAATTCTGATACAGAATCAAAGTATATTTTTGTGTGTTTTCTTGTTTTTTCTGACATTCTATTTAAAACATATTGTAAAATAAGTAATATTAACAAGAAAAACCCAGGATAGGATTGCTTAACAGTTCACTCCATCCTGTTCATATTAAAAGAACTTTGTTGTAACATGTACTCGTTATAAAAGAAAAATGATTTCAGGAAGCACATTTATATGCTGACCAAAGTCAGAAGTGAAAGATTAACCCTAGAAGCAGAACAATTGTCCTGTGACTGAGAATGAGGCAAGTAGAACTGATATTTGGTGGGTCCAGGAGGAAAGATGTATCTTGATGCTTAAAGGGAGAGTTTTGCAAATGATATCTGATAATGTGATTTTTTTTTATCTGGATGGAGGTGAAGAATCCCTTACTGTCCACTGGACTCCTCTTTGATAATATTTAAAGAGAGGTGGATTTTGCTAAATTTGTCCCAGGCAGATAAAAGGGAAGAGGACAAATGACCAGAATTTATATTATCTTATACTTGTGTGCTCCTGCTTGTAGACTTGATTGGAAGAGTTATTAAAAAAAAAACAAGGCTTTAAAAAAAAGGGTTAGATACAAGGCGAAGCATAAATTCCAGACAAACAAGTTCATTAGGTCTCTGTGGGTTTAATTCACTAGAGGTTTGAGCAGATCAATGCTTTTGTTGTAAAAGGTATTTAAAACTCTATGTGGTTTTGGAAGCCTGTCCTGATGTGTAACACATTACAGTGTCTGGCAGAAGAGGGTGAGCTGGTTCACTGACTTATTGCCTGACCTTGGCCAAGTCACTCTACTGACTATAATTCTGGCCACTTGCAGAATCCACACAAAGGGACACATTCCATGTCAGGGAGGATTTTATAGAGCCAGACTTTACAATTAGTTTAAGTTAGTCAAAAATTCTTTTGCACAAATTTTTGTTTATACAGTCATGTATCTGCTGACGGGATCCATGTAACTTTGTCCATTTTGTGTTTATGGATACAATATATTTCACTATATTTAAATTCATTATTTATTTATTTTTCCTGAGAAGTTTATACTCAGGTTACTGCAAATAAAAGCTGTAGCTTAATTTCAACAAAATCTGTGTTAAGATAAAAAGAATTGCCCTGTGTTACGAATGATTCCATTTAAACATCATACATTAACTCTATGCAATTGATAGAGTTTAACACTTTATTTGCTACTCCAGCCACATTTTTTCCCATAGAAGAGCAAAAAACGAATGAATATTCACACTTAACTTTTAGCTTCAGGCTAAAATGTATTATGCACCATATTTTGGTTTTTAAAAATAATCACCTTGTCACAGTTCAATGGCAAAGTGAAGTCAACTCTGTCAATAGAGACAATTTGAGGGGGAAAAAACATTCTTCACCCCCTTGAGTATCATTTCATTTGAATGCTCCTGATTTTTTACCTGCTACTTTTTTGGGAATGCACCATGGGAAAATATAATGAAGTGTAAAATACCATACACTGAAAACTCATCTTTGCTGACAGCATATAGCTGACAAGTCCTGGTGTTCTCATACATTGTCCCTATTTGAACACTATATTTTATGTACCTAAAATGCATGTCTAGAAGGTTGCTTTTAAACTCCACAAGCGCGGAAAAAACCTGGATGCCCATATGTCTAACAATGTATTGCATGAATATATTAACACCATCACAGCACCAACTGCTTTCATTGTTTTGCTATAAATGGGATCATAGTCAGGATATACATTACTTAAAGAGTATTTTTCAACACATCTGAGAAGAAAGCAAAATCATTTGCTAAAAAATATTTAGGCAATAAAAGAAAATGAAATAAAAGTAGTAGACGTTATCTTTAGTAGAAGACATTGGCAATTGAATACAGCTGACATGATTATTTTTTGACAAGAGGGTGATAGGGTTGTAGAGGTTTGTATTCTATTATTTTAGAATCTACTCTCCAGGAAAGACCTGAATGGTTTCCACAATTTTGTGTTGATATTTTAGAGGCCAGAGACTTTTCAATTTGCCTTTGTCTAAAATAGAGTAAGAATAAATTAAGATTGTTCCTTAAGAAAATCAAGACATCTTTAATGACTTTAGTGGTTCAATTTTCCTATTATTATTGTTATTGTTATTGTTATTATTCTGAGACCAAAACCTTTAAATAAAGAATTGTTACTACTCTGGCATATTTTCAGATAATGCAGAGAAAATATGAATAAGTAAATCAATGAATTAATGCATAAGAACAAATAGAAGAATTCCAGGGTCCTTCTACAAATTATAGAAAAAAAAGATTATTCCTCTTATGAATGTGAATATAATTAATATAGGTTTTGCTTTAATATATATATATATTTTTTTGCCTGGTCTTGGCACTTATGAAAATCACTTAAGCTTTCAATGTTTGGGATGACGATGCTCACAGGACTAATGGTGTCAGGCTCCACCTTCTGATAGTGATATCCTGAGGTTGTAAGAGAGATTTGTAAAGACTTTGAGCTCCCTAGAAGAAAAGCTGCATATGAATTCAAGTGGCAGTCACTGCCAGGACTTAAATATACTACATCTAAGAAAATCTTTGGTTTACTCTTTTCTTAAATTTCAGGAGAAAAAGTTAAGAAAACTCATATTATGACAGGAGGCAAAAAGCCAGAAGTAGTTCAAAATGGTTGATCCAAGAAAGAAATTGTATTGAGCTGTGGTAAATGAGCAGGGTAAGAATAACTTCAGTGAATTTCATAAAGGTCAAAGACAGCTTTGAAGACAAAAGTCCCAAGCTGTGTTCTGTAGCTCCTCATGAATTTTTTGTTGTAGAATCCCATATATGTGGACCAATTTTTTCTAGTGGGTTATAATAAAAGCCACCAAGGCAAGTGTGGGCAACTATACAAATTAATAAGTATATCTATAGATAGATAGCTCCATAAATGCCAAATACATACACATGTGAGAGACAGGTACAGTTTGTGATTTTTTTGAATTCCATTTTACAGACTTATAAACTTTCTAGACAGAGTGAGAAAGATATGCAGATAGTATGAGACTGTCAATGTGAGAAAGATTAATGAATGAAGAATATTTTTGCCATGGTTTAAAACAGTCATCAGTTACATGTCATTTAACAAAATCCAGCTAGGTAGTCAATTATAGACTTTGCTCATTTCTTTACATTGTGTCTCCTTCTTCTTCTAAGATGGTTTATTAACAAGATAAACTCCTTGTGCTATTTGAGAACAAAGGAGGTGAAAATCATATCTCACTGTGTGCCTTGTGTCTCTTTTTAGTATCACTAATGCCTGTGCGCAGTGTTTGGGGATTAAGTATTTTTTATTGAATTGAACTGAGTGCTGTCCATATGCTCAAGAAATACCACCAAGATGGTTTCTCAAAGGGAAGGTTATGCAACTTTAGTAGCAGCTTAAGAGAGGCATGGACATCCTTTAAACTATTAGGGTAACTATGGTCTGCATTAATCAATACATAACAATGAAATGTAATGGTATACCTGTTCTGGGAAGACCACATTTGGAGGAATGAATCTATTTCTCAATCATGCATTTTGGAAGGTCACTTGTGTACGATGTAGTTGGAGAAAGGTTCGAGGAAACTGGAAAAGTTCAACCTGGAGAAGCCTTCTGGGGGCGTTTTCTTTCTTTTAATTTTGTCAGTTTCTTATGAGACATGATTATATAATGTTTTGTGGCTCCAGAGGAAAGAATTAAATGAGTAGCCACAGTTAGAGAGAAGCACATTTAGTTGTATCTAAGAAGGAAATTTTGATTTTTCAATATTTTTAGTAGTTACATAAAAATAAATACATAATTCCTTCTGCTATTAGCATTTTATAAATGTAACAATGTATTCACGCTAAAGTAGAACAGACATAATCTCATAGTAGAGGATATTCTGTTAATATGAATAACTTTAACTTTAAGAAAAACTCAGGGCATTCTTCTTATTTCTCTCAATTTGTCATGGGCCAATAAAAACATCATGGTTGGCCTTTGATCTAAAGACTAATTTTGGGAGACATTGGCCTCAATTCTGTGAATTCAATGCAAGGGCAAAAGACAACTATTGGTAGTAGTTTTAAATCAAATATTTGAAAGTTACTTTAGAGTATGAAAACATATTTTATCTTTTATTAATGGCTAAACAAAATATTAATCCTTCTAGAAATGGAAGAGAAAGATAGGGTTAAAAAAAAAAAAGTCTTCACTTGCGTAGAGCCCTCTAAAATGCATCTGGCTATTTCTTCTCTTTGCATTAGGCTCTATTTAGATGTTGGTGCAAATTGATTAGTGAAATGGACTTTTCTGCTTCCTCATTTTCTCTTCATTCTTTTGATGGGCCGACTGGTTTCAAATATCATGAACTATAATGATAGGCCATAATTTATATGCCAGAGTTAGCAAACTCTAGATGAATGGTCGTAAGAGTGGCAGAATGTAGTCAGTATTTTTCAAATGTCCTACAGCCTTTTTCAGCTTAAGAAAGAAATGTGAAGCTATACAGAGAGCTAATAACTTCTTCCACTGGAAAGTAGCCACCTTTCTATCCAATTGTAACTAAAAGAAAATGTATTTAATTTACTATTTCAATTTACAGAAGTGCATCCACAGCCCAGACCTCAGTGTAACATAGAGTATATATTTCATTTCAGTAAGGAAAGACTGAACTGAATCAATATTTGAAGGACCTGGCACTGTATGGAGGTCAACAGATTCTGGATCGCTCAGACAGCCAGGCTATTGGTCTGTTGGAATGCCTGAGTATGTGTTCCTCACTCATTGCCCTACATAGTTAAAAATGACACACCTGTGAGTGTTATTATCTGAGTGCACAAGAGTCCCTATGAAATCTGATGCGTAATCAATTCCTAGTCATCGCCTCCATCGTCACACATGCAGCTTGCCTGATGCTTAAAGCAGAATCATTAATTTCAGAGCCTTACTCTTTAGCTTCTGGGCTGAACAATTCCCATATTCAAAACAATTCATTTATTTCCAGATGGCAGGCTAAAGTAATCTATTGGAACAATGTAAATAAAGTTCTAAGTTTCTTCAAAACATTTCTTCAGAAGTATTCATGCCCCACTTTTCTTTCCTTTTCTCTCTCTCTCTCTCTCTCTCTCTCTCTCTCTCTCTCATTTTTTTTTGAGTTTCCATGAAGTTCTAGGAATTTAAGTCGTAGCAGTATTACTCACTACCTTTGTTTAAGCACCCCCAGAACCTTGGTTTCTGTTATGCACTCAGTCAGTCAATCTTGTTTCTGTGTTAAAAGTAACGTACTTTTCCCCATGGTCATCACAAAAGTAACATAGTGATTCCAGCGGGAAAAAAAAATAATCACGGTTATAGAGGATCATCCCAAAGCCACTGCTGATAGGAATCTCCTTGCTAAGTTAAGCAAAAGGAAATAGCACAAAATGAGTCTTCTATAAACAAAGACATTCTGTGATCTAACTTAGAAACTTCAAGATCAATCCTACATCATGGTACCCTGTTTTGTATGTTTGTTTTGTTTTTGTTTCTGTCATCCCATCCCCCAGTTCTTCTCAAAACTTTCCATATTCTCAGTAGTGTGTGCGTGTGTGTGTGTGTGTGAGAGAGAGAGAGAGAGAGAGAGAGAGAGAGAGACAGAGAGAGAGAGAGACAGAGAGAGAGAGACAGAGAGAGAGAGTGTTTTCTCCCTTCTTAGAATCAGTTATACCATAGCATTCTGAAGGGCAGTCTAAAATATGTCATTGGAGTTCAGGGACATGATCAAAGTCGTCTATGTAAAAGTTTGTGAAAGGCGTGAGGTAGTCTGAAGGAAGCATTCCATGATTCTTTCATGGTTTGGCACTGGAGCTCTGTGATAGGCGTCCAGAATAGGATTAGCAAAAATGAAATTGTCTCCAACTGAAGGGTGTCTACACTTACTTTCATCTTTATCTTAAGACTCATTACTTTCTGATATTGGCTAAGGTATAGCCACACTGTTGTTTGAGTGCCAAACAAAATAATGTGCTAGCTGCTTAGTAAGAAGCCTCAAACACAATCATGTCTAGAATGGAATTTTATTGCAAAGTAATTTCTAGCCATTTATTTGGAATGAAAAAGAAATATTCTAATAAGTTGTTAAAAATATCATTTTAAATTGTTATTTCTTTTTTGAGAATATTTTGGTATTTTGGACATTTTAGCTGATCTATGTCATTTTCCCTTCAGTTTAGGAAATTTTCTAAGATTTGAGGCATAATTTTTTATAGCAGATGCTTCTCTTTGTTTTCAAGTAAGGCATTTGGGTATTTCAGGAGAATTTTTTATTATGCTTAATCACTTTCATGCTCATTTGATTCTAGACCCTAAATAGACTCTAGTTTAATCAATGAGCCTTAGGCCAAAAGAACAAATGGAATATTAAATCTGCACAGACAGAGAGGAATGGAGAGACCGATTAAGAAGATATGAGGAACTCACTCATCAGAAAAGATGAAGAATGGATTAAGGCACTATCTGGAGAAGGTACTAGAAAATTACCATTGTGGGGTCAGTAGAAGCATTTTTTGCAGTATTCTAGAAGTGCTTTTGTTCTAGTAGGAAAATAAGAGTCTATATGGCAGAGTCACTTCTGTGGCCTTACTCGCACATAAAAATTAAAATTCCAGAGATAACCTACCTTATTTTTATTATTTCTAGACTATAAGTCGGCTGGGAGATAAATTAAAATATAACTATCTAATTTTAACTATTTTACAGGTATTCCAAAAATGTCTTTCTCTCTCCTAAAAGATTATCTTTTTATATATGGAAATATTTAAATAGATTATAAGTTTTCTTTTACGTATAAATCGGTTACCAATTGTTAATTTCTTTAGCATTGTGAATCAATTTGAGAAGCTCAACGAAAGGTTTGGACCCTGCCCCAGATAAATGCTTACATACTCATACAATCTTAAGAACAAATTTATGGCCTTTACAAAATGCTTGAAGTTCATCCATGAATGTGTAAGAAGCCCTACATTAGAATAAGATAAGATTTCAGGTTAGTTGACAGCTTATCATGACTGAAAAAAGTTTTGTTGGTGAAAGAAGTAAAAACAGCTGACAAGGCACACAATACTGGTTGTAATCTTTAGAAATGATTGAGTTTATTAGCTAGCCTGTAATGAATGTTCAGGGTTTTTGGAGTTTCACCAGTTCAGTTTTAAAGTGAAACTTCACTGCTATCCTATGCCGCATTTATTTGAGAGGTGAGAATAATTACCAGTGTGCATTCCAAATAGAGTCCAAGTTAATTTCTATTAGTGACAGGATGTGCAATATCATATGTAAACAACAACAACAAAAGACTACCTAATTAAAAGATTTCAGAAGGAGATTTCAATTTTCTAAATGTTGGTGCTCATACTAAATAATATGTCTCAACTGAGCCAGCTTATATCTTTGCCAAGTTTCTGTCATTTGGCAGGTTGTTCCAACATTTAAATTCAAATATTCAATGAAAAGAGCTCTGAAGAAAGGACATTTTTTTCTGAATGAACAGTCTTACCTGCCATCCGTGTATGAAATGAACTCTTGCCCTACCCCTGTTATCATTGGACAGCCAGTCATTAAAAATTGATTGAGTGCCCACTATGTGCTAGGTATTGAAGTACAGCATCCAATTTTTATCTTAAAAAGCTGTGGTCTACTGAAGAAGCAACTAGGATTTAGTGTGATAAATGTTATCATGGGGCAATATGGGGCAATCTAGGTTCTCACACTTAGTTGTTATAGAAGATTTATTGATCCTGAGCATGTCTAAATTTAGACATAAAGATGAGTAGAACATAGGATGAGCAACACAGAGGTATTTGGAAAAATGAAGGTAGAATGGGAAAGTGACTTTGGGACCTAAGAAGAAGATATAACAAGTTTAGAGTACCGAAAGCTAAGGATTTTGATTCCAAAAGCAATGTGAAACTAGTAGGGAATTTTAAGCAGAAGAATGACATACACTATTTTGAAATTTAGAAACATCACTCTGTAGTAGAAAATAGTTGGAAAGTTGGATGCCACTGAAAAATTGTAGGTAAAAGATATTGGTGACCTCAGTAAAGGTAGCTAATGGCCAGGAATGGAGTATTAAAAGATTCATCAAAATTAACATGGGAACAATTGTGGGGGAGGGGGAGCAAAGAGTAAAAAATGACTCCCTCACTTCTGTTTTATGTAACTTGGTAGTTTTAACTTCTGTTTTTATGTAAATGGTAGAAATATTTACAGTGAGTGGCAGAGGAGGTTTTCGAAGGAAAGAAGATGAGTTCAGTTTGAAGTATGTTGCATTGTAGTTGAACATGGAAAATCCACAGAATGTCCAGTTAGTAGGTAGCTATGTGGACTTGACTCAGGCTACGTATGTAGGTGTGGATATTATTCATATAGACACAAGCAAATTATGGCGTAGAGAGGATGAGATCAACTAGGGAGAATGGAGATGGAGAAACAGAGACAGCGATTGGGATTGAGAGAAGGCAGGGAACGTAAGGGAAGAGATGAGATGCAATCAGATTTGAGGACAGAATCCCTCAGATGCCAAGTCTGTAAGGGATGGTGGAGAAAATGAAGGCTTGGAAGAGGCCGCAAGCAAATGTAAACAAATCTACCTGGTTGCCCGGCTGCCAGGGAAAAGAGTTCGTCAAGAAGGCAAGAATTGCCAGCAGTGTCAGATCCTACAGAGGTGTCAAATCCCAATTAAAGTACAAATGAAAATGAGTCACTGGATTTCTTGACAAATGTCATGAACGTCCCGACAAACATGAGCTTCCGAGAAGAAACTCAATAAAGGTAAATGTATAAGCTGAAATGTTGCAGTTGGAGAAATAGGAAATGAGGAAGTGAAAGCAGTGAATGGAAGCTACTCTCTCAAGTAGATGGCTGCTAGTTGGAGGGCAGATACCATTAGACAATGCTCACTTAAAAAAATCTCCTATTTTGCTCATATGAGCTGCACTTTTTCATATATGTTAAGCAAAATTCTACCAGCTATGTATTATTGTTAAACCAGAATTAATCCACTAAACATAGGTTAGAGATTTATTAGGCTTGGTATATTTTATTTTCCTTCCTCCGTCAGGAAAATCAGGATGTTTGCAATCACTGTGAATACTATTTGGCTTTTATTTTCATGTGTAATGTCAAGTATGGGTATAAGAGTCAGAGACAGATAAAAAGAAGAGAAACCCAAGCATATTTCTCTTGGGTTTGGATCAGCTGAGGTTCTCCCTGAAGGAAGGAAGGAAGCTTATTAAAATGAAAGTGCCTGTTCCCTTTTAATTATTATTTCAAAATGTCAGATCACTGGCTTGAAGGCCTGACTAGCTGAGCATTAGCCCTTGAAGCAGTCAAAAGGCACAGGGTAAGAAAGTAAGTTCGAGTGTGATGAAATCTCCCTGTTCTATTGGATTCTAGCGATCAGAGCCATGGTAGCTGCCATGGTAGAGAGCTGTCCCCGAGAAAGTTCAGCAGAATCTGGGTGCCAGTGCATTTCTGTAGAACCCACCATTAGCTTAGTGTGCAGAGATATTGCATATCAAATTTCCACAGCACGAGGATTCTGATCGTAGGTCTTTCATCTTTGTGAGGGGGAACAATGGACTGAATTTTGCATCCAATGTTGACCTGATGCCGTAAACGTGTAAGTTGATAAGTTAAGAAATTTGTCAGACTCACGTTAATTATTTTTAAGCATGTAGTGATTCTGATTCATTGGTCACCTTGTTGAGAGTGCCATACCATGCCATGACAGCAATGTACTGATAAGATAATTAGGTGAAAATTCTTTGATCATTTGAGTTGAAATAAGGGAAGTGATCTAAAACATTTCAAAAACTATTTTCAATATACTTGGTTGAATTAGTATCTAAATTTGCTAAGTCATCTAATATACATCATTATAATGGCATTTACTCGTCTCTATTTAGCTAGCAATTTCCTTCCCAAGTTATGGGGAATGAGGCTGCACTATAGGAGTTAGGAGGTTGGGATCTAGAATCAGACAAGCTTGGGAGAATTTCTGTTCTAGTATTGACTAGCTGGGCAATCTTGAGTGAACTGCTGCTTTCCTCTGTGCCTCAGTATCCTCATCTATGAAAAGATGATAGGAATGGCAGTTCTTGCCTTGGGATATTGCGGGGACTGAATGAGGTGACTCAAACCTCGATGTAATAAGCATTCAGTAAGTGTCACTGAGTCTGACTTTGGTATTTGCTGCATGCTCTGATTCCCAACAGTTCATAAATAAGTTACCTTGCATATCTCACAGGTTGAGCTGGGGGAGCAAGCAAAATAGCCATAGCCTCTGAACGAAGGAGCAGGGCAGCTTCACACTGGGCAGGCGCACAGGAGGACACGGTCTGCCTCTTGCTTCAGCTGCTGCCAACTCTCCCCAGCTGTGCGTACAGATGGGGCTCCTCTCTCCTGCAGTGATGGGGCTCACATTGGCACAGGCTGGATTGCTTGTTGCTGTATGTACTCCTCTTGCTGAAGTTGCCGGGCCAGCTCCAAGTCGCTAAGGCCCAACAAGCCAGGTGGCTGCTCCCACTTTTTGCTTCCAGCCAACTTGCTCAGGGAATGACTTAAGTTCAAGTCAGAGTCACAAAAGCAGCTGTCACCATCCGCATTGTGCAACTTTCCCACACTACTTGCTCCTCCTATGCAAAGTCCTGATCGGTGACCATTCGGTACAAGCGACTTTCATGTTTAGTCAAAGTTTAGAAAAAGACACTAAGTTCACTTTCCTGGGCAGCTGCCATTAGCTCACAGAGACTATTGGAAGTCCTCGCTGTGTCTCAGCGGTCTCCAGGAACTCTCCGCAATCAGGCTTTCTGTTAGGAGGTTGGTGTCGCTGGCGTACTTGCAGGTGAAGGTCTTCTCTACCAGCTGGTTATAACGCACTTTCCAAAGTGCACTCACAGCCTCAGAAGTCCGGGGATCAACAAGCTAGCTGTGGTATAGATATGCCTAGCAAGTCAAAGGTCCTGCACTCCGATGCCTACTCAAAATCTGAGACTCCTGTGAATCACACATTGCCATCCAGACCTGTGGCCAGTTTAGGCAGCATTGCACTGCACTGTCCACACTGTGCTGAAAATAAAGCTGAAGTCCCTCTGATTTTTGGGGATTGGTGGATTGGAAACCATCTCCGGGATGAGCTAGTGGAGCTCATTTTATATAAAGATAGTATCTTTACCAACAATTGTTGTTTTGGGTTTTATTGGCCCTTACGGTGTGCTCAAAGAGTTCTTTTAAAGTAATGCTTTCAATGACTTTTTAAATAATCATCTAAAAAATGTTGTGCGTTCATATAACTTATTTTGATTTCTAGCCTCATTATCTTTCACATTACCTTTAAAGTATAGTGAAGTGAAAATATTTAACATTTGAGAGAGAGAGAAAATAGAGAATATTTCATCTTCTGCTATAGAAACTAAAATACATGTGTGTATATTTATGTATGTGTGTAGACAAACACACATACATATAGACATATACACGTGGGTTGTATATATATATATATGCACATGCATACAGACATATACACATTTATGTATGTACATACATATGTATGCATGTATATATGTGTGTAAGTAAATTAACGTTATAGGCATATTTTATGCTGCGTGAAATAGAGGTTTTCCCTTATATTTTAACAATGGAAATGTATAAATTTTAAAATGGTAAAACACAAAAAGACAAAATGACTTACTTAAAAGTAATTATTGTCTTGCACAATAATTTTATCTTCTTCTGACAACTAACACTAAAAGACTTCAAATCCGGGATGCCTGGGTTGCTCAGTCAGTTAGCAGTTAAGCATCTGACTCTTGATTTTGGCTCAGATCATGATCTGAGGTTTGTGACTTTGAGCCCTGTGTTGGGCTCTGTGCTGACAGCACAGAGCATGCTGGGGACTCTCTCTTCCTCTCTCTCTCTGCCCCTCCCCTGCTCTCTCTCTCTCTCTCTCTCTCAAAATAAATAAATAAACATTAAAAAAAAGACTTCAAATCCATCTCGATGTCACATAAGTTATATATGTGACTAACATATTCTGTGTTTCTCCTGAAAGAAAAATGAAAGAATCTCTACATAATCTGATACTAACTTCATAATGGGCTCAAGTGAAGGAAATGTGAGAATTGGCAATTCTGAATTTCATTGTTATGAAGTTTGCTTACTCTTCTCAGCCCCATAGAGTTAAATTTCACTATTGAATGTTACAAAGAATTTTGATTAGAATAATTGAAATGACTTTTTTCTATAAAAATATCGTCGACAATTTTTAATCACCTTCGACAAAAATTATTCACAAATGTACATCAGACCATCATCAGCAGAATTTCAGTAAAGACAAAAAAAAAAAAAAAAAAAACCCCCCTCTGTGCGTGTTGGGGGGGGGGGGGCGGGTGTATGAGTGTTTTAATCCATTAGAAGATTTAGTCTGGTCTGCCTGACATAAGGGTGATAGGTTTCTATCTCTTAGTCTAATTAACACCTTTAATCTTTTTTAATGGTTAGGCATTCTCTCTTTGGTTTTGAGGCATGCTAGAGATAAAAGCACGGGAGGCTGGAGGTTAATCCTTCCTGTACTTTATTTCTTAATTTCTGCCACAGGGATTCCCTTTCTATCATGGCTATTTATTCAGGAACCCTGATGATATGCTTTGAGTAAGAGACAACAGATAGTTGGTTTAGAACTATCATTCAATATTCCTTAGATATCAAATTACAGGGGCTGTAATTAAGAGCTGTTACATGAACACAACTCCAATTTCTTATATGTCTTTTTTATTATTATGTCTCAGAAATGAATCAAATTAGTGCTTTTAGAATTGATATTGAAACCAGATAGCACCATACCTTGGATTATTCTGGCAAAAAGGTAACAATGGTGGCAAACACCCCCTCAGATTTAGTTAATTAAGGATGTTATAGATAGATACTAACATATCGATGATGATTTGCTTTTTCTCACTAAAATGAAGAGTGTTGAATTTCCTAGTATTGATAATAGAAATCTATTAACTCAAATTTGGCAATCAGTGCATAATAGAGATTTGACTTGTCATTTTAGAATTAGGATTTTTTAGGGTTATATCTTAATTTTTTTTTAAAGCTTATTTATTTATTTTGAGAGAGACAGAGAAAGAGAGAGTGAGCGGGAGAAGGGTAGAGAGAGGGGGAAAGAGAGAATCCCCAGCAGGCTCCATGCTGTCAACACAGATCCTGATGCAGGGCTCAAACCCACAAACCATGAGATCATGACCTGGGCTGAAACCAAGAGTCTCTTGGATGCTTAACCAGCTGAGCCACCCAGGCTCCCCTGTGATTAATATGTCTTACATAAGGTAATGTTTTGACCATTTGCCCCAGAAGCCTTAACATCTTTTCAAGACAAACTTTTTTTCAGAGTTTTTGAAAATATACTGAGATTTTATTTGTAAAAATGCATTCTTCTTCAAAATATTCCATTTGGAATTTTAGGCAAACTATAGATTTTTAAATATTTTTGAATTAATAAAAATCTCTTCAATAGAGTTATATGACTTGCGATTTCAGCTAAAATATTATATACTTGATATATATACTCATATATCTTTAACAAGTTTTGTTGTAATTGAACCAATATGTCATCTCTTCAGAACTGTAACTGAGGAAGAGTTTTTGAAAATGGACCATTTCTTGAAAAAAAAAAGAATTAAAATATTCTCAATTTGGCTAGAATTATTAATGTAATATTCCTGTATTACACACACACAGATTCTAAAGATCTTTAAATAAATTTAGGTAGAAAAAGCCAGGAGTCAAGGCGTGCTAATTAAATATTTAAAAATGGGACAAATTCCCTGGCGAACGTACAAATATAGGAAAATTATAAATTAAAGCACTTTCAGAATTCTCGATTATGAGCTTTTTAGAATGTTTGGTAAAATATATGTGTGGAATACATTTGCAAAGAAAAGTATAATGACCAGCTCTACCCTTACTTCCTGCTATGGGCAATGTGTTTATATTATGCATATATGACTATATAAGGTACAATATATTGATCTAAAAGAGATTTACTTTCTTTCCATAACATTCTCTTTAGTGATTTGTGAGGGAAAAAAAGAATGATGAGTAATATAAGAGTGGTCTAATGAATTTGTGCATTACCTGCTTTGTGTCTTCATAAATGTAACTTGCCCAGTACAAATAGATGATTAGTATTCATTCTAAATTTTCTTTACATTTTTTCGGGCTAGCAACTTATGTGTTTATGGAGGAAAAATCTAAGTACAAAATGAATTTTTTTTTTGTCCTGTCTCCTCTCCTGCCATTCTACTTACTAGTTACTTGTTCTTGACCAGAATAATAATTGGCCTAGAGTAACTGTTGAATTCCACATCTTTAACTGACAAGTGAAGATAATGTCTGCTTTAAATATCGTGTTGTGTGTAAACTAAATATAATGTTTTTCAAGTTCCTAGTATACAGACTGCACTTAACAAATATTAAGGATGCCTTCTCATTTGAGAGATTTCCCGTCTTTTAAGTAGCTTCGTTCATATCACATAACCTAGTTTGATAGTTAAATGGATATAATGTGGCATCTTTTGCAAAGCCAGAAAACCATGATTTAAATAAGTATTACCTTTTCCAGGGAAGATTGCCTTTGTTCTCCTTTTTCCTTACCTTCCTTATTTTTATTTATTTTCTTTTTAAGTTTATTTATTTATATGGAGACAGAGAGAGAGAGAGAGAATGCCCACGTGCACACATGAGTGGGGAGCGGGGAGAGTGTCAGAGAGAGGGAGAGAGAGAATCCCAAGCAGGATGCACACTGTCAGTCCAGAGCCCCAGGTGGGGTTCGAACTCATGAACCATGATATCATGACCTGAACTGAAGTTGGATACTTAACCAACTGAGCTGCCCAGGTGCCCCCTCATTAGTTTTTATTTTTATTTTTAAGTGTCTGAACCAAACGCTTTGCTATCTTTCCAGCTTCTTTTCCTTTTTTTTTTTTTTTTTTTATAAATCATTGTCTCATAGCACTATAGCAAGTTAATCTGCAATAGAAAACAGAAACCACAGCACATGTTAAGTCTGCAGGGAGATTAGATAGTGCAGTTGGATGTGTTGTAGTGATGTGGGTCACCCACAAGAATTAACCTTTGTGCTCTACCCCTCACTGTCCTGTCAGGAGCTAAAAGACCTAGCCCCTGGCTTTGTTTCCCTTTGGAGGTTTCCCTTTGGAGGCCATCTTCATGGGAATGGTCACACACATGCAGGAAGGTCCCATTGTTGGGGTTTAATGCTTTGCTCTCCAGTCTTGAAATTCTTGAGAATTTTATCTGTAAATTTACAGCTTGTAAGTGAAGTGATATGGGACATTGGAGCATATGGCCAGAACTTAGAGCCTGGCTCACACACTCTGCTCCTCCTCAGGATGGGTTCTCAGGCCAGCTCCCAACTCCTTGTCCTCTGCTTCCTCAGGCCCTGGGCCCTCCTCCTGCCCCTCTCCCATGACTGCTGTTGCCCTCTGCCTGGGACAGCCACTCATATGAGACTCTCATTTCTCTTTCTTGCTTTGAGCTCCATGGGGCCTGGGCAAGGACTTGGAGCGGGTTGAGATAAAGGGTGCCCACCGATGTTTCAGGGCAGGCAATGGCAGCAGCATCCCTGCTCCAGTAGGTGACTCAGTGGTGCTGATCCTGCCACTCATGGTCCAGGGTCCAGGGGCACAGTGTGTACAGATGTAGGAGTTCCAATCTCTAAGGATGTCGGTAGGTCCTGTCTATGTTGGGTATCAGTGGTGAGAAGGGGAGGTTGACTTCCCTGTGCAGTCAGGTCTGCAGGTCTGTCAGATGGCTTTAGGTAGGCATCCTGGGAGTGGTGGCCTGCATGCCTATCAGGTTCAGGTGGGGTCCCTGGGCTCCTGCAAGGGTCTGTACTTTGTGGGTGAGTATTTCTATGGCAAATGAGTGTGACATTAAATAGCAAATAAAAGCAACGTGAGAGGTCAAGAAAGAAACCACAGAGAAAGGGACACGTTTTATATTTTATTACCTTTAATGACATATATATATATATTTTTTTTTTTGAACAAGAGATTTTCATTTTTCACTGAGCTGAAATTACATAATATGTCCTACCTTTTGGTTTGTTCTCTGAATCTTCCATTCACCTTCCCTCCCTGTTCTCTCTTTCAACCCAACCGGTTACTTTGAATCCTAGCCAGAGAGAGCTGATCTGCTGAGGGTCATGTGCAGCTACATTGCCCTGTGACTTTGCATGCCCTAATGGCGCCTGAGTATTTGTTCCCTAAGAAACAGTGCCTTGAGTCAAATGCTAACTCCAAAATTTATAGTAGTAGTTCTAAGGGGTCCTTAAAAGTGTATTGGAAATATTCACGCATATTCGTACCTTTGACCTTACCATGCTAATTCTTAATGTTTGTCATTTATTGTTTTTTACATTTAATCAATATTTCTTGATTGCTTACTAAACACCATGCATTCTGCCAAGTACTGGGGATACATTCATTTATGCAACAGCTATTTATTGAATGTTTACTAGACTCTGAGCTCTATTCTAGAGATTAAGGATACAGTGGTAAACAAGAGAGCCAAGACATTGGTTCTTGTGGAGTTTATATTTTAGTGGAATGAGAAGCAGTAGACAGACAATAAACAACTAAATAAATAATGTCCAACTTTGATAAAGTTTAGCAATATTTAGAGATTCCTGAATTGTTTGAATTTTTAAATTACTTTTATAGACTAGTGCACACACACACACACACACACACACACACACACTTGTTCTTTTAGTTACTAGAAAATATAGATTGATTTTTCTAGCATGAGGAGTTATTTTTTCTATGTATCCTGTATTATCAGTAGCCAATGGAAGTTAGTGATAGATGTAACCAATAAGTCCCGTGTGTCTCAAGGAACACAGGTTAAGGAAGACAAAAAGCTTGAGCAAATTATGAAAAAAAACATAGGTATTAGGCAAAGAATTTTTGACATTAGTTTGTAGATCATATAAGACACTAAAAATCTGGGGGAGACATGGTTGGGAATGAGACTTCTTAAGAAATTAACATAGTGGTAATCTATTTGGTGGCTTGGCTCACATAGAAAGTAAAGGTGAGGGATCAGTTATGATGCCATTGAAACTACACAATTGTTAAGTGACAAAAGTTTGAATTAGGACGAGGACATTTGGATTAGACATAAAATGTGGGTTGACATGATTTGGGATGGGTGCTATGGAAGACAGAAGAATAAAAAATGACTGATATTTTGACCCTCAGTGATAAAGAGTGGAAACTTTCACAGAATCAAAGATGGATGATGAACTTAAAACAACAACGACAACAACTAACTAAAAACCAGTGTGTACCCCTGGCATCCCACCACCCAATGTTGTTAAAAGCTGGAACCTACCATTTTCCCTCTTCACTAGCTCCTTGACTGTGTCAACTCAAAATTTGACAATGTGGCTGACAGTCCCATTTGCCCTAAGAGGCCAAATAGCATTCACTGTCATTGCAAATAACAGCATTTCCTCAGTGAAGGTTGAACTAAATTACTTTAACAGGGCTAAATTAAAAATCAAACATGTTGATGCATTTAATGTGAGGCACAGAGGACACAAAAGATCATCAAAAATGAGTGACAGTATTGATTGTCATAAACAACCCTTCATGGAATAAAATAGATTCAGTGCTGACCCCTTGAAATGAAGTTACCCTATTTCTAGTATATTTACTCATAGGTTATATAATTTAGGAGAATTATTTCTTTTTTGGCCATACTTTACTTTTAATGTGTTACCTTAACCTTTCTTTTCTTACCACAATCTATTTTTCTCTTAAATGAGGATAGTGGTGATAATAATAATTTCATATTAAAGTTTAGAATTATATGAAAGCCTTTCATTCTTTTACATTAAATGTATAAAATAGGTGAAATATATCTAATTATACTTGCTTCACAGAAAAAAATCTTATGGATTTTAAATATGTTCTGACAAATAACTTGGATATTATGAAGCAGCAAAATTTTCATGACTCTGCCCAACTTTTACTTATTTCCATCCATTTTCTAATGGAAGTATGTGCCATACCTCTGCCTTAATATTTCAGAAGTTTGAATTCTGTAAAACAGCACAGGATGGTCTCTTAATTTGGTTGTGTTATAAAATATTGGAAAACATCATGGGATTATCTGAGATTTGTTTAGATTAAAATTTTACAGAAGACCTTCTTAGATTATATCCAACAATTCATTTCTAAGAAAATTGAGATGAAGTTAAAAGAATTTCTGGCAGAAATTCTGGGCACTAATATAATTCATTATTGAAAATTTGGTGGTCTTCTTTCACAAATTTATAAAAAATGTTTTTAATATGTATTATTTATTTTCATAGACAGTTTCACCAACTCCTAGAATAACATGTTATCATCATAAGGTTCTAGGTAGAAGAATTTAAGAAAATTTCTACATACAGTGTCAAGCTGTGGAAAGTATTGCTCCAAGAGTTTAAATATAAACAAGTACAACTTGGTTTCATAAATTTGTGATGGATCCAGCCATAGTAGGGTATTATAAGAAGTTAGAAGTATTTTTTTAAATAAATGCCTAAGTCTTTTATGTGTTTAATTACTATAAAATGTGTTAATCATGCTTTCCTACCTAATATCTGAATTGCAGTACTGGGTAGGATATGAAGCAGATTAAGAGTTCTTATGTTTTTTCTTACTGTATATTCAAAATGTAATTCAGCCCTGGCATGCAACATTGCATGAATCATAACCCCACTCTTCAGCCTAATATCCCAGTAAATCCATAATTGTGCCTCCAGACATTTCTGCCAACCCTACAACAAATATATCCCATCTTTAGTCCATCAATTAATTACTTTACCCAAGTTTTCTCTCTAACACATGGATTTGATTATATCCCTCCTATGCTTCAAAGATATGTCTATAGAATAAAATTCCTTTTCGTGATATTCAAAGCCCTTCAGAATCTGGCTTTGGCAACCATTTTATTCTCTCAAAAAATAATTACTACGCCCTTACTCATGCTGGAAACTGTGTGGCATCAGGGTTTCTGGGGACAGGGGAGGGGAAGCCTGGTCTCTGCCCCCATGTAGTACATCGTGAACAAGCAGTTACAATCCAGTATGGTCAGTGCTTTATACTTGTGCATATGTAAAGATCAGCTCAAATTGGAATGGTGTCCAAGACTTGTTTAATGTTCATCAGAAGGAAAAGAAATGAAAGGATCTTCTGGAAAAGGCAAATCACTTACACAAAATCGCAAAGGCATTACCAAACATAATGTGCTCCAAGAAAGGCAAATAGTTCCATACATACACTGGTGGGTAGGGTTTCAGGAGAGCCTTGGACAGGTAGGATGTTGGAGGGAATGACAAGTAGCTTTCCGTTCAAAGGGATGTGGTCTTTATCAATCTATGGAAGGAATCAGTAAAGGGTTTTTGAAAAGGTACATGAAAGATTGTCTGTGGGGAAATAGAACAAAGGAGAATATACAGAATGAAATGAGGATCTGTGCAGAGGAGAGCAGGTAGTTGAGCTAGAAGGTGTCAGCTGATAGGATATAAAGGCAGGGCAGACCAGTGTAATGTAATAAAAGCAGCATTGTCATAATTTCATGATGAGGAGAGGGAAAAGGAGGAATGCAAGATGACCTCTCTGTTTCCAGCTTGTGCAAATGGGTCAATGCTGCTATAACATTCCAAGAAAGAGAGTGCAGAACCAGGAGGAAATCTGGATCAAAGTAAGGCAGAGAAGAGATAAAAAGATTGGTTTGGATCCTGTTGAGTCTGAAGTCCCACTGGGGATGTGAGTGGAAATGTTGTACCATATGTTACTGGGTAGAGATGCCTTTAGTTCAGGAGATAATTATGAACTTAACTATTGCTCTGGGAATCACTGGGAAGCAGCTGAAAAGGGGCAAAAAGTGGCCAGTGATAGTTCAGAAGCCATATTCAAGACAATTTTTTTTTTCCAGATCCGATTTATAGGTAAATTTGGTGCACCCTTTATTTGCTCCTAATTTTCTCTCCTTTTTCTGTTTATAAAGTCCTCAATGAATTTGCTCACTTTTCCTTTTAGACACATTCTCCACTAGCAAATATATTGCAGCTGCTACATGATGTATCAATGAAGGTTACAGCTATCGGGTTAAAACAAATTGTTAGGATAAGGTTATTATCATAAGGTTATTATTGTAAGATTATTATCATAACTTTTAAAAGTGATAGCATGTTTTTGTCTCTTGTTTAATTAATTAAGAACCCATCTTCTGATGACCTTTTCCATTTGAGTTGTAGCATTCATTGACGGTGTACTAATTTTACAAAACACACCTTCAACACATTGTAGCCCTCAAGTCTTCACTACTTAAAGTGAGAAATTTGCTTCAAATGCATATAGTTTTTACTTTGATAATATGCCTGAATTATGGTATGTATTTATTGTTACTATAGATTTATTCTTTGTTCATCCCCTTAATGTTCACTACCACGTATTAGTCTCTATTTGACCCAATTCCACAACTACTTCAGTTCACTTACTTGAACGCCCTAAATCACCCACAGTGTAAAAGAAAACAATTCCAAGGGATTAAGCTAAAGCTGATTTTAAAAAATAGGTAACTACACATCAAATTCTCATTCATAAAATCTAAAACTTTGGTAAATTGCTCTCAGGAGATGTAGACAAAAATTCAAATCTCACTGGCATTCAGTGAAGAGCAACATGAACATTTTTTGTAAAGATAAAATTCTGATACATATTCTAATATTTTCACAAAGACAATGTCATAAATAATAACATTATAAACATAGTATCCAAATACAAAGAACCCACAACATAAGATATATAAGTGTAAATAGAGGAAACTATATTTCTCCTTCTCTAAAACTACCTAATAAATCAGACAAACAAGGAAACACTTCAGTGATTCTTACATGTGTCACTTCTTTCAGCCATGAATCAAAATGTTACACAGTAACATTTATCCTTCAGTAAAAGAGCAGTTTTAGGTTTACAGATAAACCAAAGAGAAAGTACAGAAACCTAAAACTGGTGACGGATGTTGAGTTTTAATTCTTTCTTAAGACCTATATAAAGTCTGTTGATTTGTGTGGGCATCCATATCAAGAAGATTTGAGGCATTGCAGAGCTTTGCTCTTCTGTGCTTGATTTGGCCATCATAAAGAATACAACTTCTTGAACTCAGTCATCCAGGCTTCCATTGGCTGACACTACCATGGAATTTAGGAAGGAGACAAATGATACCATAGAAGTAAAACCCGAGCTTGAATCTAAAGAACAATGCAAAGAGAGAAACAACTTATATAGGACCTTTCCTTGCAACATGAGAGCATATCCCCGTATGAGAGAGAGGACTAGACTCAGGGAAATTGGACTAAACTTGTCTCATACACTCACCGTAAATCCTTTATATATGTGATGATTATTTGCCTTTCAGAGTTTATTTTGAATTTTTAGGGAAGAAAAATTATTCTGTGTGATAATGTAATGATGATACATGACATTATTCATTTGTCAAAACCCACAGAATGTACAACACAAAGAGTGAACACTAATGTAAACTCTAGAATTTAGTTAATAATAGTGTGTCAATATTGGCTCATCAATTATAAGAAATGTACCATACTAATGCAAGGTTTTAATAATAGAGAAAAATGTGTGAGGGAGGAGAGAGGCATATTGGAACTCCATACTTTTTGTTCAGTTTATGTGTAAACTGAAAATTGAGCTTTTTAAAGAGTCTATTAATTAAAAAAAAAATCAAATCACTCTCTGTGAGAATACAAACTCAAAAAATTGTAAGGAAGGAAAAAATTACCTAAAATCTTACAACTCAGAGATAACTGCTCTTGAGATTTTCTTCCTATTTAAGTTTATTAATTTTGAGAGAGAAAGAGCATGAGTGGGGCAGAAACAAAAAGAGAAAATCTGAGGAGAAAATCTCTTAGCACAGAGCCCGACTCAGGGCTCAATCTCACCAACCATGATGAGATCATGACCCGAGCTAAAATCAAGAATCTGACACTTCACGGACTGAGCCACCCAGGCGCCCCTTACGATTTTCTGGTCATCATTATTCATTGTCTATTTCTGTCTCTCTGTGTCTCTCTATCCTTTTCCTTATCCTCTCCCACTTCTTCCTACCTTTTTCCCTTGTATTTTATTATTTTTCAGAATTCAAGGTAGAAACAGAAAAATACTGCCCCTGCCTGTGTTTTACGCCTGGTTCTGCTTCTTAATAAATGTATGGACTTAGGCAGGTTATCTAACGACTTGTACTTCAGTTACCTCTTTTGTAAAATAGGAACAATTGCAGTTTTTACCTCATTGGATTGTTGAGGGGATTGGACATAATACTTGATAAAAGCTGATCTCGCTGCCTGGGGCATAATGAGTACTTATGCTATTCTCTTACTCCTTCATATTCTTATTCTTAATACAGTGTTATTCCATGTCAGTGAGATGGAGTGTGTATCATCATTTTTAAGGCGGCCAACTCCATCCATTATTTTTTATCAATCCCCTTTTAATGAACACTGAGTTTATTTCCATGGGCACAGGAGCATGGGTGGCCTTTATATTATGCTGTAGTAAATATCCTGATCCATGAATCTTTATTGATTTATTATCTCCTTAGAATAAATTTCTATTCATGGAATTGCTGAACTCCCAATTAATTTTAGGATCAATTACCTTTACGTGGTATATTTGGCTCTCCATGAACTTTCACTTACCTGCTTCTCCAGTTTCACCTCTGAGCCGCTGCTTCCATTCCTCCTTCACCTTCCAATCTTACTGAGATAACTTGCAGTTCCTCCAATGCACTATACCCTTTTTTTCTTCTTTGGGCACTTGCATAAATTGCTCCCTTTGTCTAGGACATAGTCAGCATGCTTTCTCTTCACCATCTATTTTCTTATGTATATTTCTTACTAGACTGCAAGCGTCATGAAAACATCTATTTATGTCTTTACAGGGCGTCTCATCTCACTTTTGACACCAATGGAAGTAATGCTTCTGGTGTTCCAGACCAGAAATCCCCTGCTGTCCTGAAACAAATTAAGATCCTGATTTAATTATCCATATAAATGAGATTTTATAAAAAATTGGTGTGGTTATGTTGTGTATATCTCACTTACCAGTGTAGCTTCCCATGGCTTATTGAGACTCTAAAAGCAGCACATAGTTTCTGGCCCAGAGTAGGATCTTGGATTTGGGAGGCTCTGTTCCGTAAGAATTTATGCTAATAATCTACATGTTTGTCTTTATATTTACCGCATCAATTTCTCCTGTTCTTGAACCAAAGTCAGCATCAGAAAGACCATGGTGGGGATGGCTTTCAAAACTTTCTGTCTTCCTTTCTCATGTGTATGAGTCCTGAATAATCCCTAGGACTGTGAATATGATGAATTTTATTTTTGTGATGAGCTTGCCTTAAATTCCATGTTGACCTTAAAGAGATTATCTGTGTGAGACTTAGCTAATCACAAGTCCTTTAAAAGCCAAGAGTTGTCTCCATCTGGTTGTAGAAGAGGAAGTCAGAGATTGGATGTATAAGGAGTTGACACACCATTACTTACTTAAAGATGGAGAAACCATGTGATGAGGAATTTTGATGATGTCTAGCATCTTAGATCAGCCCCAGACAGCTGGGAGCCAGCAAGAAGACAGAAACTCAGTCCTATAACTGCAAGAACTATATTGTACTAATAACAGAAATGATATTGGGACTGGATTTTTCTTTAAGCCTCCTCCATGAGAACTCAGTTTATCCAACACCTTGATTCTAGCCTTGTGATATCATAAAGCTCAGCCAACAGATTTATACAATGATAAATGGATGTTGTCTTAAGCTAATAATTTTGTGGTTATTGTGACACACTAGAAAACTAATACAGTGGAGGTGAGGAGCAGGAGTGGAAAAGCAGAATAAGTGCCCAGTTGTCCCTGAAAAATATCTCTGGTTCCTATTTTGAGAATTCTTGAGAGTCCATAAGTATTTGTCTGGTGAATGAACAAGAATCACATCAGTGGGGGACATAATAAAGAAGACACACACTGGGAAAGAACTATGGCCTGCAGTGGGTGGTACCAAGGCTCTGCACAGCTACAGAACCCCTGATTTCCTCTCAACTGATGATAAATGACAAGGTTCTATTCATGAAGCTGATAATTGGGAGCTTGAGACTTTTAACCTCATTTTTTTTTTTTACTTTTAAACTTAATGACTGTTAAAAGTTTTCTTTATTGACTAAAAACATTTCTGCAACTGTGTAAAAGATGTGATAGGGACTGGGATGAGGAGAGAAATCCCCTCTCCAGTAGCGTAAGGTATTATCCTGAATACCAATGCATGTTAATGGTAGGGAAAAGACCTCCCCACTGGTAAGGGAGTCCTCACCTAGTAAGAAAGTAAATTAAATTCAAAGACTCAGAAATATTTGTTAAATACTATTAGACATATAGCAAAAAAAAAAAAAAATAGGCATATTTGTGTACTTGAGAATACATTTATAACCATAGATTGGAAAGAAAGAACTAAGAGAAATATCTGATGCCTTATACCAGAGGCATGAACTAGCTCACTAAAGACATTATTAAATAGTCAGGGATTTTGTGATCTAGTGGTCAAGCCATTGGTGGCTTCAAATCAGTCTTTTACTTTTTTTCCAGCTCTATCAAGATATAACTGACATATAACATTATGTAAGTTTTAAGGTGTATAATATGATGATAGAAATCAGTCTTGTTGGGAGTAATCAGCAAACACTATAAATCAGGGCTTTTTTTGGAAAAAGTTGAGCCGTCAGCACCCTAACACTTCACTGCTTTGTTTCCATATAATGTGCCACATGCCTTCCATGTCTAACTTAAAATCAAATGATTGTGCATAGGTAATTCAGATGCTAGTAATATGTAGATGGCGTAAGTACATTCTAAAGAAATCTCCAGTCAGAATTAAAATGACCTGAGGAAGGGGCGCCTGGGTGGCGCAGTCGGTTAAGTGTCCGACTTCAGCCAGGTCACGATCTCGCGGTCCGTGAGTTCGAGCCCTGCGTCAGGCTCTGGGCTGATGGCTCGGAGCCTGGAGCCTGTTTCCGATTCTGTGTCTCCCTCTTTCTCTGCCCCTCCCCCGTTCATGCTCTGTCTCTCTCTGTCCCAAAAATAAATAAAAAAACGTTGAAAAAAAATTAAAAAATAAATAAATAAATAAATAAAATGACCTGAGGATGGAGTTATTGGGGGGGGGGGGGGAACTTCTTGAGGGTATTCGTATGCAGGCAGGACTTCCTGTGTCAGCACTGAGGGAAAGAAAGGGATTTCCAGATAAGTAGAGAAGTATTATTCAAATCAGAGATGTGAAAAGAGCAAAAAAATCATAGTGATATGACTGCATGGGTGTATTCATTTCATTTCCTATCACAGTTGTAACAAATTGCCACCAATTGGCTTAAAACAATACGAATTTATTATCTTACTGCTCTGAATGTCATAGTAAAAAAACATGGGTCAGCAGGGTTGCATTCCTTCTGGAGGCCCTAGGGGAGAACTGTTTCCTTGCAACTTTTGCTTCTAGAGGCTGCCCACATTCCTTAGATTGTGGCACACATCACTTTGACCTCTGTTCCCTTTGTGGCACCTTTTCTCTGACTCTCCTGCTTCCTTCTTTCACTTAGAAGGACGCTTGTGATTACATTGGGCCCAACTGGATAATCCTGGATAATCTCTACATCTCAAGAACTTTAATTTAATCATGTCCGCACAGTCTCTTTTGCCATGTAAAGTAACATATTTAAAGGTTTTGGGATTTAGGCTATGGACATCTATCTTTGAGAGGCTTGTTATTTTGCCTAACACAATGGGTAACACTGGCCAGTTGATTATGGGTCTTACGTGGCAGACTGCAGAGATTAGAGATTTATTGATATAGAGCAAGGGAGTGATTTAGTGAAATAGTATTTTAATAAAATTAATATTGCGACAGCTGGCTCATCAAAACTGGAAACAGTTTCTGTAGTAGATTATTCGTAGTAATCTATGTAAGGGTGATTAGAGCGTGCACTAGGGGCTAGCACTATTGTTAGACTTTGGCATGGATGGATATAAAAAAAGTTATCTGCTTTTTCTAATATATATGTAACAGCTTTTTTGAGACAGAACTCATATCTCATACACCTAGTGCATTTGAAGTACATCATTCGATAGTTTTTAGTATATTCACAGAATTTTACAACCATCACCAAAACCAACTGTAAAACATTTCATCACCCCTAAATAAACACCTGTTCTCATTAACAGCAGCTTCTCGTTTCTCTCTAATACCTCAGTTGGACACAACTGCTGACCTCTCTGTCTCTACAGATTTGGGCATTTTACAGAAATCATACAATACGTGGTCTTTAGTGACTGATGTCCTTCATTAGGCTTGTTTTTAATGTTCATCCGTCCTGTAGCATGAATCAGTTTTTTGGACTTTTATTGCCAAGTAATATTCCATTATATAGAGATGCCATATTTATTTATCCACTCATCAGTTGATAGACCTTTGGGTTGTTTCCATTTTTGTGCTAAAATGAGTAATGCTTTTAGGAATGTTTGTGTACAAGTTTTTGCATGGACATATGTTTTCATTTCTCTTGGTATATACCTAAGAGTTGAAATGCTAGGTCTTATGGTGACTATGTTTAGAGGAACATTTGGAGGAACTGCCAGCCTAATTCCCAGAGTTGGATGCAACATTATACATTCCAACCAGCAGTGTATGAGAGTTCCAATGTTTCATTCCCTTGCCAAATTTGTCAAAATATGTCTTTTTAATTTTAGCCATCTTAGTGTGCGTGAATTGGTATCTCATTATGGCCTTGATCTGTATTTTCCTAATGACTAATGGTGTTGAAGGACTATCATTGTGTTTATTTGGTCATTTGTATATCTTCTTTGGAGAAACAGCTATTCAGATCTTTTGCCCATTTCAAAATTGTGGGTTATTTATTTTTCTACTACTGAGTTGTACGTTTCTTTACATACTCTGGATACAAATCCCTTATCAAATGTATTATGGAAATATGTTCTCTTGTTCTGTGAATGGCCTTTTATTTTTCTTGGTGCTATTCTTTGAAATACAAAAACGATTTAATTGAATGAAGTCTAGTTTATCTATTTTTCTCTTCTCACTTTTGCTTTCATGTCATACTTAGGAAGACTTTGGCTAGCCGACGTTCCTGAAGATTACTCCTGTATTTTCTTCTAAGTTGTAACTCTTACATTGAGGTTTATGATACATTTGTATGGTGTGAGGCAGTGCTCCAGCTTTATTATTTTGCACATGAATACTCGGTTATCCCAACACCATTTGCCAACAAGACTATTCTTTCACGATTGGATTGTCTTGGTACCTTCGTCCAAAATTAACTAAACTGTTCATGTGAGAGTTTATCTCTGGATTCTCAATTCTGTTGCATTGGTTTTTGTGTCCACCCTTATTCCAGTACCTCACCCTCTTGATAACTATAGCTTTGTTGAAATTGTGAAGTGTATCTTCCAACTTTGTTCTTCCATTTCACGACTTTTGCCTATTTTGGGTACCATGAATTTTTACATGAATTTTAAGAACAGCTTGTCAATTTCTAAAAAAGAATACTGCTGAGGTTTTCAGTGGAGTACATTGAATCTGTAGAACAATTTGGGGAATATTGCCATTTTACCAATATTAAGTTTTCTGATCCAGGAACTCAGAATGTCTTTGAATAAATAAATTCAAATCTAAATAAAGATCTTAGTTTCTTTCAACAGTGTTTTTTGCTTTCAGAGTATATATTCTGTCTTTATTTTAAAATTTTATTCCTGGGGTGCCTGGGTGGCTCAGCTGGTTAAGCATCTGATTTCAGCTCAGGTCATGATCTCACGGTTTGTGGGTTTTTCCCTTGCATCAGGCTCTATGCTGACAGCTCAGAGCCTGGAGCCTGCTTCAGATTCTGTGTCTCCCTCTCTCTCTGACCCTCCCCTGCTGATGTTCTGTCTTTCCCTGTCTCTTGAAAATAAATAAATGGTAAAAAATTAAAAAAAATTATTTCTAAATATTTCATTCATTTTGATGACATGATAAATGGAATTGTTTTTTCTTAATTTCATTTTTTTGATTGTTCATTTCTAGTGTATGGAAGCATAAGTGATTTTGTATATGATGTGAATTCTGAAAGTATCTAGAATTCACTTATTAGTTCTAATAATATTTTTAGCTGCTTCCTTATGATTTTCCATATATAAGATCATGTCACCTGTAAGATTAAAGAGTTAATCTTAGTTTTCTTTTCTAATCTGGATGCCTTTTATTTCATTTTCTTGCCTAATTGACCTGGCTAGAAACTTCAGTACAATGTTGAATAAATGGGCTGAGACAGGACATATTCTTGCTTCCAACCTTAGGGAGAATTCTTCAGTATTTTATTATTAAGTATAATGGTACCTTTTTGTAGGTGCTTTTGTAAGGTTGAATAAACTCCCTCCCATTTTCAGTGCATTGAGTGTTTTTATCATGAAAGGATGTGGGTTTTGTCAAATGATTTTTCTGAAACTATTGAGATGATTATCTGGCTTTTGTACTATTTTCTATTAATATGATGTATTATATTAATTGATTTTCAGATGTTAAACCAACTTGCATTCCTGAGATAAATCCCACTTACTCATGTTGTATAATCCTTTTTATATGTTGCTAGAATCTATTTGCTGGTACAATCAATCCTCATTATTTGCAGTTTCCATATTTGCAAATTCACTTACTCACTAAAATCTACTTGTAACCCCCAAATCAATGTTTGTGGCACTTTTGTGGTCATTTGTGAACATACACAGAGCACTGAAAATTTTGTTGACCAATGTGCACATTTCAAGTTGAAGTTGAAAAAGACAATATTCTTTTCTTTTTTTAAATTTATTTTTGAGAGAGAGAGAGAGAGAGAGAGAGAGAGAGAGAGAGAGAGAGAGAGAATGCGTACAAGCAAGTGGGGGAGGGGTAGAAAGAGAAGGACACACAGAATCCAAAACAGGCTCCAGGCTCCGAGCTGTCAGCACAGATCCCAATGTGGGGCTCAAACCCACCAACTGTGAGATCATGACCTGAGCCAAAGTCAGATGCTCAACGGACTGAGTCACCCAGGCACCCCGAAAAAGACAATATTCTGCTTTCTATTTCATCTTTCGTATTTTAAACAAGTATCCTTTTGTGGCCTATTTAGTGTCATATTTTCCATGCATTTGTGCCATTTGTTGATGATTTGGTGTTTAAAATGGCTTCCAATATTAGTTCTCAAATGCTATCTAAAGCTTCTAAGTGCAGGAAGGTTGTGATGTGGCTTACATAGAAAATGTTTGTTAGATAAGGTTTATTCAGGCATGAGTTATAGTGCTGTTGGCCACGAGTTCAACGTTAATGAGTCAGCAATATATATTAAATAAAGTGCCTTTAAACACAAACACACATAAAACAAAGCTATTATTGATCAATTGATGAAAATGTTGTGACCAGAGGCTCTTGAGAACCTAACCCTGTATTTCTCTTATGAGCAATGGCTCACTATTCACTTATTCAGGGTTCTCAGTGACTCTATAGAACATAACTTCTGCAAATAGTAAGACTCAACTCAAAGGATTTTTTGGAGAATTTTTGCATGTTTATTCACTAGAGAGTTAATTGGTGATTTCTGTTCTTGTGATGTGTTTTTATAGGTTTGATATCAAAGTAACCTTATTAGGTCCTAACCTAATGTACTGGGACATGTTGTCTCCTCTTTTTTGGAAGAGTTTGTGAAAATTTGTTATTAATGTTTTATCTATCTATATATTTATTTTTAGTGCTTGGTAGAATTCACCAGTTGGTGGGGGGAGACTGGATATTGACTTCACTTTGTAGAAAGTTTAAAAATTTTTAATTGTGCAGAAATTAGAAAATTTCCAATTGTTCAGAAAAAAGTTAACATAGCAGAATTAAGATCCTTAGAGGGGCTAATTTATAGCCTTTGGCTGATATCTGGGAACTTGGATTTGGGGAGGGTTCCCACCATTCCCAGAATTGATAAAGAGTGGCTCACGCTGCTTTACCTATTTGTGCACACAATGTAGTTTATGCTGAACACCTGCATTTCTTCTGGGAGTCTAGAATTTTGATATGTGCTAGGCAGATGCTGTCTAAATGGCCAGTCCCAGGATGTTGAGTCTCTCGTGAGCTTTCATTAATCAACATTTCACGTGCGTTGTCACAACTTTTTATTGGGAGAATTAAGCATGCACTTTGTGACTTCCGTGAGAGATTACCCTTGGAAGCTTATGCCTTGTTTTCCTTGGACTTTGCCACATGTACTTTTTCCCTTTGCTGATTATGTTTGGTATCCTCTCACTAGCCATCCTATCCTCATAGCCACGGATACAATCATATGCTGAGTCCTGTAAGTCCTCTTAGTGAATCACTAATCCTTAAAGTGGTCTTGGAGATCCCCAATTTTTATTCAATCTCTTTACCTGTTGAAGGCTAATTCAGGTTTCTTATTTCTTTAAACTTCAATATTTTGTTTTTATTTTTCAGGAATTTTTCTATTTCATCAAAGTTAACTAATTTATTGGCATATAATTATTCATAGTATTACTTTATAATCCTTTTCTTTCTATAAGGTTAGTAGTAATGTCCCCTCTTTCATGCCTCCATTGAGTCCAACTACAGGTGGTCAATTTTGTGGATCTTTTCAAAGAACCACTTTTTAATTTCATTGATTTTCTCTATTATACTTCTATTCTCCATTTCATTAATTAACACTCTAATTTTTATTATTTCTTCCCTTCTGCTTGCTTTAGGCTTAATTTTTTTTCTTCTTTTTCTAGTATTTTAAGATAGAAAGTTAGCTCACTGATTTGAGAACTTTCTTATTTTATTGTTATTTTCATTATGAAAAGGTCTTTATATATTATAATTGGATAACTATAAGTTAATATTTCTATTCCTATCAGATGCCAAGTCCTGTACACAGCAGCAATGAAATATCTCTTAAATTAGTTATCTTACCAGTTACCAACACTCAAGCCCTGCCATGCTATTTTTTTAAAGGAGATATAATTGACATATATTATTTTTAAGTGAATAACATAATGATTCTATATACATACTTATTGTGAAATGACTACCACAATAAGTCTGGTTAACATCCATCAGTATACATAGTTAATAATTTTTTTTCCTTATTGATGAGAACTTTTAAGGTCTGTTTTAGCAACTTTCAAACACACAATACAGTATTTGCTGTAGTTATCATGCTGTACAGTATCTCCCCAGGGCTTATTTATTTTATAAGTGGAACTTTGTACCTTTTGATCACCTTCACCCATCTCTCCCACTCCCAACACCCACCTCCGGCAACCAGCAATTAATCTCTGTATCTATGAGATTTTTATTTTTCCCCCAGATTCCACATATAAGATCACACAGTATTTGTTTTTCTCTGTCTGACTTATTTCACTTAACATAATGTCCTTCGAGGGAGTATTTTCAAGCTAATTGATTCTTTTGTCTGTTTAAATCTATTGTTGAGAATTTTTAGAGAATTTTTTGTTTCAGTGATCTTGTCAACTCCAGAATTTCCGTTTGGTTCTTTTTAAGTTTCTTTCACTTTGTTGATATTCTCTATTTGATGAGACCTTGTAATGATGCCTTCATTTACTTAAGGGTGATTTCCTTCAGTTCTTTGAACGTATTTATGATGACTGCTTTGAAGTCTTTGTTAAGTCTGACAACTAGACCCTCTCACAATTAGTTTCTATTGCCTGCTTTTGTTTCCATGTGTAGGTCACACTTCCCCATTTCTTTGCTTGTCTCATAATTTTCAGTAGTATGCTGTAGCAACTCGAGATCCTATCTGCCCTCCTCTTAAGGGCTTTTTATTGTTGCTGTTTGCTTGCTTGTTTGTGGATGTTCCTGAGCTATTTTAGTAAAGTCTGTTTCCCCATAATATGAAGTCTCTGGTGTCACTCTTCAGTGGGTACAAAGTTGGGCATGCACAGTCACCCTGAGATGACAGTGGTTTTATCAGGCTGTCTTAGACTTTTCTTATTTTTCTCTGGTCACGCCAATACTAGGTTACTCTAATTGCCAACTAATTGTGCTACTGTTTTTTTGTGATACTCTGGAATCAAAGTGCCCACACAGGCCAATTAAATTTGAGTCCCTTTACAGGGATAGTTTTGAGACCAACCTTTAAGGTTTATTCTAATCCCAGGAGAGTTCTTCCTATTTTTCTCTGACGCTGATTCTCTCTTATAGACTAGCTGGTGTTAGGTCTTGCTTGTTGCTCTCACGGATTTCGTAGCCTCTTCTTACTGATTACTACCAAAATCTCCATTAGTTTTGAGAGCAATCTTAGGCTTGAGCTTTAGTTCCTTTAAGAGAGATCCTTGGAGCTCTCTGTCATGGCCTACCTCTCCCCTTGGAAAAATCTCTGAGCCACTGCTCGAGAACTGGAAGTGGAGACAGTGGCCCACTTCTTCAGACTGACATCCCTGCTTCATTGGTGGGGTACTAAGGAGGAGAAGTAGCCTCTTGTCTTTTCCACTCGCCTTTCCCCATGTGAAATCTCCCCCGTATAAGCAACCTGGGGTGTGAAAAGGATATCATTGTCAGTCTGCTATATCTGGGGTAAAACATCTGACCTACAAGAAAGGGAATCCTTGAACTCTTGGGTGCAGTCATTTGGAATTTAGTTTCTATAAAATGGAGCTAGGGGAAGTGAGAAATGCTGGTGGCCTGCCCCTTCCAAGGAGCTATCATAACCCTTGACTAGGAGCATGGGGCAGTGGGAGTCCTATCTTCTTGGCCATCCCTGCCCAAGTAGACCTTCTGTCATGCTGAGCTGAGAGTGCGAGAAGGAGGGAGACAGTAAAGGCTCAATAGCCACAGACTCTTGTTATTTTTTTTGTCTTTATTCTTTTTTAATTTTAAAAATCTTTATTTGTTTTTGAGAGCGAGAGAAACAGAGTGTGAGCCCGGGAGGAACAGAGAGAGAGGGAGACACAAAATCCAAAGCAGGCTCCAGGCTCTGAGCTGTCAGTACAGAGCCTGACGTGGGGCTCAAAGTCACCAATTGTGAGATCATGACCTGAGCCAAAGCAGGACGCTTAACCAACTGAGCCACCCAGGAAACCCCACCCCCCCTTTTTTTGGTCAAATCTACTGTTGCAGTACATTTTCTTGAAAAGAAATGTTTTTGGATTTGTTGTGATCCCTGGGACAGCTTCTAGATATTTAAAGTTCTTTCGTGTATGTGTATAATTTCCATCAGTTGTTTCACTACGGAGGGGGTCTGCAGAGCATCTCTCGCCACCATCGCCAAAGTGGTCAACCCTCAGTGTTAAGAAACTTGCACTGGTATTACTTTGGAATGAAGGAAGCACAATATGAGAGAGAAGAAACAATAGTTGAATAACCTTGAGTAAATTATTGAACCTCAGTTTGGTCACCTGTAAAAATGCACATAATAATCCTACATCATAATGTTATTTCATGAATCAAAATTAGACAGTGAATATAAACATTTAGCATAGTGCCTATCACACCCCACATACCTAAAAAATGTGGTTGAGCAACTGAATGAATAAACATTTGGAATGGAATAGGTGTCTTCCTTATTAATCAGTCCTGCTCACAGGTCATGTTCCCTCCTTCTTCCCTAATGATCACCACTTTGCAATTTTTATCATTAGATTATGCCAATGTCACTGTTTGTAGTAGTCATCTCTACACCACACTGGGTCACTGTCATGCTCTCTAATACGCCTTCTTTCATAGTTCTTAATGATTTCAATGTCCACACAGATAAACTTTTTAATGCTTTGGCTCCTCAATTCCTTGACTTTCCCCCACCAAATGATGGTGTTTCCTTCCCTACCTGAACCTTACCTCCATGATTATTCCTTTGGCCCTTTTTTCCCAATCACAATGACTCTCCATCAACTCTATTTTAAATATCCAACTCTCTGATTCTCAACTCCTATCTTTGAGTCACTACCCTTATCTCAGTGCCACTGAGACCTTGTTAGCATCAACCCTGCCAGCTTTATACTTTCCCTCATCTCCTAATAATCTTTCATTTCCTCCATACCGACCTTAGATTTTGTATTCAATCATTGTAGTCTCTCCTTTGCATATATCATCAACCCTCATGGCTCTCTTGTTTCATCATATTATCCTGATGAAACTATAACTCTAGTAAAGTAAAACTTTCTGTGATGCACTTATAGCTATACAGTTCGATGACATGGAATACACGGCTATGATAACTGATCTCACTTTAAATTAATTATCAATAGCTTCAAGGGAGTTTCTTAATGTAAGCATACTATATTTTCTTCATCCACTCTCCCTTCCACTCTCCTGGATGATTTTTCATGATTTCTTCTATTTCTTCAACCTGCCAATACCTCCTCCTTCATTCTTATTTCCAGCTGATGTCTTAGCATTCCCCAACAAATGCTATTGTTGGAGCATTTTAAAGAGAATTTCTTTAAGTTCCTAGTAATGCATCACCCACCTAAGAGTACCTATACTATTATATTCCGAAGTACCTCCTTTTACCGTGTTCATTTATGTTTCTACCCAGGCTCTGTCTCCATCTGTGCATAAAGACCATACTCTTTTGCCTGTTCTGGATTTCTCCATACTTCCAACAACATCATGTTTTTTCTGTCTCATTGCCATATTGGCATACTACTAATTCACTCATCATAACATCATCACTTGATAACACTTAGTTCTACAGCTATGTTCCCAAGTTTTACCTTTATAAACAAAACTTCTCGAGGAGTTTCTCTGTCTGCTGTTACCAGTTTCCTTCTTGCCATTCTCTTTTGTACTTACTGTAATCAGGTTTTTCTCTCCTAGTCCATGGGAATTGCTTTTGTCAAGGTCACCAAAGACATTCATATTGGTAATTTTAATTGCCAGTTTTCATATTTGTACTATCTGTAGCATTAGACACAACTTATATCCTTCTCCTAGAATCACTTTTTTCTCATAATGTCCATCACTTCTCTGACATATCTGACTACTTCTCAGTTACTTTGCCGGTTCCTCCTTATTTTTCTGAATTCTGTTCTAAACTCTAATTCTTTGACCTTCTTTTCCTGCCTTTATTCACTTCCAAAGTCATATGATTTTCCTCTCATGGGATTTAAATACCATTTTTATATTTATGACAACAAAATTTGTATTCTGCAGCTGGGATCTTCCTTTTAACTTCAAATCTATCCATCCAACTGCCCAGTCAACATAACATTTATCTATCAGACAACTCCCACAGAAAATGCTTCAAACCCTACCACTAGCATGCAGTTTCTGCTCACTTACCTATATTGGTTAGTGGTGGTGACATATTTCCAGGCATTGGATCAAAAACTTTGGTATTAATCTTGATTCCTTCTTCTTATGTCTGGTCCATGGTTTCATCATCTCTCTCCTGAATCATTACAGCATTTTTAAAAGTGATGCCTTAGCTTCTGCATTGGTCTCTGTAGTGTATAGTTGACAGCCTTTAAAATTTTAAGCCCACCCCTGAGATTTCACATATCCCTTCTTTGCTTTATGTTTTCCCGTTAACACTCATTTCCATGATTTTAATGTTTTACTGTTATCCTGTTTATTATCTCTCTCCCTCAATACCAGACATACTGCATGAGGGCAGGTAATTTTTATTTTTATCTTTTTCACTACTCTATTTTCAGTGCCTTTAGGAATGCCTGGCATATAGGTAGAAGTGTGAACAGTTCTTTTTTTTTTCTTTTTAAATAAATAATGAAGGGCTCTATAATAAATTTTGGAGAATGGAACAGGAGAGAAAGGAGGAAATAAGATGTCCAGGAGGCAAGAATTTTGGTATAGAGGAGATAATTAAAACACTTGAATGGAAAAAATATGTAAGCGTAGAGGAAAGTCAGCAGATAGACAACAAAGAGAATCACTAAATTGGAGCATAGAAAGAAGAAAAAGCCCAGTTTGTGAGACATACAGAGAAAAAAAAATCACAGACAATATCATGGAAACTAAAAATGAGATAAACTGTATAAGGTGTAGTGGAGAATTTGAAGAGGGTCAGAATAAAGAAATTCAATTCCATTAGAAAAATGATTTAATTGAACAGTGTCAGGATATTGATGGGTCCATAAATCAGATGACAGGAGATTAAGGAAGTAAGGGATGCTTGTAAGAGCAGTGGGGTCTGGAGGTAGGTTGCTTGTTTAAGGATCTTAGCTGTAAAATAATGTCAAATAATAGGACAGTGATTAAAATGGATCAGTAGTTTCAAATGGGAAGAATTTTCAAGGTTTTGGAAATTCAAACATATTTCAAGGAGAAATAAGAGTTAAAGAAAAAAAAAAACTAAAATAGAGTGAGCACTAGTAGGGATGTGGTCTCTTTGAAGGATGGATCCCATCCAAGACAAAGGAGGTCAGGTTTTACTCTGAGAAGGGTGTGTGTGTGTGTGTGTGTGTGTGTGTGTGTGTGTGTGTAAAGGGCATCATGGGAAGGGAATTGCTGTGTGAAAGTGAAAACAGTGAACTAACAGCCAAAAGTACTCTTAGATATTGATTAGAAAATTCAGTATAGGGAGAACATAGTTTTAAGTGTCTAATATTAAACTGACATTGTGAGTTGCCTTTCACTTTGGTGGGGGCCTCTCATGAAGTCAGTAACTCTGACTCTCAAGTAACCAATACGTGTGCATAACTCTGCAAGCATGTAGAGAGATTTTGTGGTCCGTGCACACATGATCCAAAGAGTCCGAAAGCTCTCAGGCTGTGAGTAGATGTTAGTCTGAGGCAACCACAATCGGTGCTTGCTTGGTTAATAAAGTAGTGGGGTTCTCCCTCTGGACTGTCTGCTCCAGGCAAACTCCTCCTTTGACTCTGCCTGAGGCAGGCCTCAGGTCTGAATATAACCTGGGAGGAAAGGAACTGCTTGAAAGCCCTGGTTCCACCACTTTTATTTCTCTGATCTTGCCCCCTTAACCTGCTGATGCCCCAGGTTTTTGTAATCTGTACCTTACCTTCCTCATTGCCCATCCTGAGAGCTTAATAAGTGGGTAGTTTTTATAGTATCTAAAAAACATAAAATTTAAGCACTGCCGATGTGGGTTAAGATGGAAGATTACTCAGTTTATGAAAAAAAAATCCTAGTGATGATTGTGATGTTGAATATGCTGATTTACTTCCAAAAATACATGTGTTCGTTTGTGAGTTCTGTCGCAGTAGTTATTTTAATACAAAATTGAATGCTATTCCTGGCTGGGTAGATAAAAAGGCTGGTCTTTGAGGGGGTCAAGAATAATATTTTGTGGTGAAGACTGATGTTGGTTTAGTGCAGTCCATTCATTGTTATTACTATTGTTATGTTATGTAAATAAAACTGGCCTTTCTCTTCAGTGTGGTGGTGTCGTGGATTTAATTAAATTTGAAATTAGGGAAGGGCAGGGAGGCTTATCAGTTTTAAAGAAATTAAAAATGGGTTCTAACAATTTAGAGTGTAAAGCATTGTCATCTGTTTAAAGTTAAGATATTAAAATAGGTTCTTTAATCAACCACTGTTGTATTAACAGATTCAATCCATTAAAAGCATTCAATAGAACTATATTTCCTACATAAAATTATCCCACATCAGCATTGCTGCATGGTATGGAACTGACCAATGAAATGAGTTTTACTTAACTGAAGGTCAGAATAATTCGGATTTTTGAGTAGGATACAGAAATAGTTTCTGGTCAGCTATAATATCTGGAGTAATCTCAAGTAACATAGTGGGATAATGACCTATTTGCTATTTAAAATCTTTCTATTAAAGGCAGTTTGGTTTTCAACTAATAAAAATTCCCCTTTTTTTTTTTTGGTGGTGGTACTTTTCTGAGTTGAGTGTTTTACCTTCCTGGAACATGGAGTTTCTGTCCAGAAAAGGAGATAAATGTGGGTTTTTTTGTTGTTTGTTTGTTTGTTTTGTTTTGTTTTTGCTTTTTAGGTTTTTTGTTTGTTTGTTTGTTTGTTTTTTCACTTGAGCCCAATGTCGGGGCATCTGTGTTCAATATTCAGTACTTACATATTAAATACAGTTCATTCATTACAGATTATTTGCCTCCCTTTCTAATTACAGAAGATTTGTACCTAGTGAAAAGTCATTATTTATAATCTTTGGCCTATTTAGTTAGGGCATTAGTTAAATCTTTATTCTTTCATATTATGAGGAAGTAATTATGATAGAAGAAAGAAATGCTGATTTAAAAATAGAGGCATTCTTACGTGGTTTTTTTATGGGAACAAAAGGGTTTTAAAATAGTTTTAGTTTAGATTAATTCATAATGCAGTGTACAGCTAAGAAAAGAGTTCATGTTTGTGATTAAAATGTGAAAAATCCATAAGCACTAACAGTGAAATTATGATGCCCAGTTGATCATGCATATTTGACTTCACCGGAACTTTTGTGTATTCCTATAAAACTAAAAAGACAGTTGGTCATATCAATTATAGTACGAATAATGATCAGTATCAGCTGAGTACAGCCAGTGAAATCCATTGTTTTCAGTTAAGAGAGCTAGAGATTTTTAATCCACATTATGAGAACTATCTTTCTTTCATTATAGTTCAGTAACTACCACTTTATTTTCTTTTTTAAAAACGGCCTATGTTTATTTTTTCACAATTAAAAAAACATTTTCAACATTATTTAAAGTAAAAGAACAAAATCTGGGATTAAAACAGAAACAGCTGCCCATCTGTCCCATCCCCACACAATTGTTCCAACTGACAAGCATTTATTCTGAGACTTTATTTCAGCAAATGTGGAAAATTGTGCATTTGCAAATGACTAAAAAATCATACTGATATGCTGGTAGCATTTTATGCTGCCTCCTTCATAGATGAAATATGGTATTCTTTTCTTAGAAAAAAGAGAGAGACCTTATGTGTCACGTGATTGATTGCTGTAGAGTTTTCCTTTAAAAGACATATCTGACAACACAGAATAGCAGATTGCATAGATGGTGTTCATACTGTTCTGCTTTATAACAGAAAACTTGTTAGTAACGTACATTTTAAAAATGGGGATTGTGTGTTGGGAGCAGAACAGTGCTGCAAAGGTAGCTAGAAAATAGGCAATGTGCAGTTGTCTTTTGAAGAAAGCAATAATATGGCTACTAGAAGATTTCTGAGACCGTCTGGTATAAATTCCAGCCTCTGACCATGTGACTGAGTCTAAAATCAGCAGAGGGAAAATTCCTTCTGTGTTAACATATTTCCGCTTCAAACATTCTGAATAGACAAACTCACCTTGCTGGGGTATCTCATGTATGCGATTTTATAAACAGAGGAAAATTACAGAGTCCAAGCCCCAACTTGAAGATAAAGTGTTGAGGATATAATTCCAATATCTTGCAGGTACATGAGCATGCCTTGCTTTTCAACATGCATATAAAATGGCGACATGTAGAAAGGCGTTATAACCATGGTAATTGTCGGGATAAATGAATACCGAATGTAAGAATTGTCACTATGACATGTTTTACACTACCTACATGTTAAAAATCCTTTTATGCCAATAATTTGCATAACATGCTTAGACAAGCATATGTTGTCCCTCAATTTCTTAAAAAAAAATGACCCCAGTTAACAGTGCAGTAAGAAATGTCTTCATATTTCATTATACACAGATAGTGTGAGCTATGGACGATCTCACACGAACTAGAAGAAAAAAGAAATAAGAAATTTAGAGAACCGTTAAACTGGTAGCTTAACAACAGCAATGAATATATATACATACTTTGTTTATATATGTATATATATACACACAAACACATATACATATATACATATATATTGCAATTTTAGGAATTTATCCTTATGAATATCCTTCGTGTTCTGTTTCTTCTGAAGATAATTCCAGCCTAGATGATCAAAACATACGTTGAATATTTATATTTGCAATACTGTGACAGTACCCACTTGATGTTTAATCTGAAAGGTTTAAATCTGTTAATCTAAGTATCTATAACCAGTACAGTAGTTTTCTAACACATACATTAAAGCCAATTGTCAAATATGAAGAAAAACCAGGCTCTGGAGATTCTTGCATATTTTTTAACAACTGATAATCAGTTTATTAAAATAATTGGTTTAAGCATCCGCAGTGGTGACTTTAACCTCGACCCCTGGCTCTATCACCTATCATGTACTTTTATTCCAAATGTCACCTGCTAAAAAGTAAGCATGTTACTTTAATAGACCTACTCCGGTAATATAAAAGGTGTTGTAAAAAGACTTTCTGCACAGCAGTCCCGGCTAGCTGTGCTGCAGTGAAGCCTTCACACAGTCTGCAAAATAGCACAGCCGACTTATGTGCTTGGAGATTCACGCCCAGTGGAACAGCTGCATTTACCTTCTTCTGACTTTCACTGTTTACCTGAACTGCAATATAAAAGTGCCATTTATCAACTTTAGTTTGACGTTGTACACCACTTTAGTTGAAGGAGGGTAGCAAACGCCAATAAAGACTTTTATCAGAAATAGGAGCGTCAGTGTCATTACTTAATAGAATGAAATATCATGGGGATGAGAAGGTTGACCTAGATACCATATTTTTGCCAGAGATTTTCTATATAATCACCTGAGAAATAACTAATGAAATATAGGGAGGTAGTTCTGTGTTTCGTACATTTTGTTCTCAGATATTTCAAAGCTGGCTCCTTACTGCACAGATTTTGGGTCAGGTAAACACTGTTGTGAGGATTAAAATGTCATATAAGGTATATAAAGGACCTAGTTGCATACAACACAGAGATTTTTTAATAAATAATAAATTCATTCCCCCCTTCACCGCTTTGGATTTATCTGGACTCTTGTAATTGTGACACCTGTAATCCTTAGATTTAATTCAACAGTACTAGATTTTGTGTGAATTCCCTTTTCTTCTAATGAAGCTTTGACTTGTAAACTTCTCACTAAAGCTCTCAGTAAACTGCCTCTTTCCTAAATAGGGGTCATCCGGATAAAGACTCATGAGTGATCCTTCTCTTCCTCTCCACTTGGGATGTGAGCAGCAACCATCCCCACTCCCCATATTACTCCCACTCTACCTAGATACCCTGTGTGAATCAAGTTTATCTTTGGGGGCGGGGGCAGGAGGCTGAGATCAGATTCATGGAACTGAATGACGAGCTGAGGAGGAAACATCTCTTCAGTAGCTGTTCTCAGACAGCTGAGGTAGATGTTACCTGTTTCATATGTCCTAGGCTATGCTCCATCCATCCTATATGCCTATATTAAACCAACAGATGTCAGCGTCAGGAAGCACACCAGCAGTGTTAACTCCTTGGCAAGGCTGCAGATAAATCAGTGGAAGGTACTTTATTTGGTACCTATTTTAGTACTTCACGATCAGTTTCTGTATAGTCAGAAAGAAAGAACTTTTATAGTGTGTACACTGGTATATTAATCTACATTATTTTCCTTCTTTGCTGTAGTAAAGATAGAGAGTAACTGGTTGGATTGAAATGATTATCTTCTCTTTAGGATCTGCTGTCATGTGGTAGGTCAAACAGCGGGCTAAGCGTAAGGTTCTTGGGGTCTGGTATCATCACGGCCTTACCTTCTCATTCAAGGCAAGTTGCTCACACTTTCGGAGACTGTTCCCAGCCTATAAATTGGGTTAAAATAGTATTTTTAATTGCCCGGAATACTGCCTCTCACATAAAATATGTTATAAATGGACAGTGAGATATTATATTAACTCAATAATCCAGGCCCTTTCAACCTTTTTCTTATAAAAATTCACATATATATTTTCACATATACATGTACATACACACATACATCCTGATTTAATATTATAATACTGTATACTGTACCTTCCTTTTGTTTCCTTGACAATAATATGTTGTGGCTGTAATACAACTTCAGTTTTAATTTTAGTATAGTATTTCATTATAGGTATACACTGGGATTTAATTAATTGTTCCCCTACGGGTGAATGTATAGACTGTTCTTAATTTCTTATTATTACAAATAATGCTGCAATGACATAATCATGCCATCCGGTTTTCCATTTTATTTGCTTATGTTTGTCTTGTTTTTCAAAACACAGTTTTTATGTAATCAAATTTGTCCACATTTTAATTTTTCTTTGCAGGTTTTATGACATCGTTAGAAGGCTTTCCCTAAAGCCAGTTTATAAATATTTTAGACATCACTTTCTATGGGTAAATTCATGATTGCGTTGATGCAAAATGAATTATTACTATGTATATTCTCATTATTATTGTTAGGTGGAAGAAATGAGGAAGAGATCCCACTTTATTTTTTTTTCCAAATGGCTAACCAGTTGTTCCAATATCATTACTGAATAATCTATTTTCCCACTAATTTGAATATTTTCTTATATACAATTGCACTTATTTCTGGATTGTCTATTATATTCATTTGTTTTGCTAATGTTTGCATTGGCACTACACTTTTCAAAATACTGCAGGTGTTGTGAATAAAATCATTATTTATCAATTATTAACATAAGGATTTCATAGGGAAAATTCCCAGCTAAAATTGTGACTGGAAATACTGGTTCTGTGATTTCAGGACTTTGAATAGTGTCTGGAAAAGGTAGGTAAGAGCAATGAGAAAAGTAAAAAAGGAGGGGGGGCTGAAGAAAAATATAGACGAATAGCGTTGCAATTCCAAAGGCAGTTGGAAACCACATGTATATTGAGGTACTGACTTGTACTTTCCCATACAGCACTGTGTATATTTGTATGAGTGTGAGGAAGGGATATGATTGAATTGTTCCAGCACTGATATGGGCTCAAAGACACCTACAAAAGGCTAAGTAAAATCATGACCTATGGGGCCGATGCTAGCTTCAGAAGGACAGAAAACCAGGAGAATACTAACATGTTGGGAAAAGAAGAGTCTCATCATGACATTGTAGGTGTTGACAAAATTCAAGAACATGTTCAACATAACTGAGAGTAACAGAACTGAGTGGGTAGAGTCGTGGTCAGAGACAAGAATATTGAAGCTTATGCGGCTGTGACCAGAATAAGGAATCCATTGTTCTTTCCTTTGTGCTGCCTATTTTTATACAAGAAACCTATCAGAGGGGTGAGATGCAGCTTGGATAAAATGGGAGAATAAAAGCTTTATGGACAGAGAAAGTATAGAATTCTTCTGCTGTAATAGGCAGGAAAAGGTTTAGAAGAAAAGGAGGGCAAACTATATGTTTTTAAAAACGAACTCGTATTAGGATTTGGTGCATGAGCAATATACTTAATAGAAAAGGGGGAATGGCAAGCATTTTGGAAAAAAATAAAAGTGGACCTGATCTAAAATGTGATGCAGAATTATTGATGATATGGCAGGAGGAGAAAGAGAAAGTGGGTATAAATATTTGAAAGGAGTTCTTCAAGTTCAATTAAATGCTTAGGCAAGTCCCCAAATTAAATTAGATGCCAAGAAATAGTTGGCAAGCAAAGTGTAGTAATTAAGTGCCATAGGGCCAGGAAGTGCTGAGCCTCACCACATTATGCCACCTTTTCGTAGCCCTGTTCACCATTCCGTAATGGGAAACTTAGTAAATGAAACAAACAGATCAGAGTCCAAAATGGCACAAAAAAAGATCACTGAAACTAGATACTAAGAATAAACACAACTGTGGCCAGAGATGTGGATTCCAAGGACAACTTTGCATTGGCCAAATGGGAATTTACTCTCTTGTATAAAAAATGTGCCAGGCTCCTGGGGTCCAGCCTGAATGAAGGAAGATGCAGTGTTCACAGATGAAAGAAAAGCAGACTGTAAGTTAATAAGCTATTCATGTCCTTCAAATAAAGATATCCATGGATTCATAGCCTAGGCAATAACAAGAGTTTCCACCTTTTAGTATAAGTTCTAGTAGACAGATATTGGGTTCATGCTGCAGGCTAGCTGGAAGCTCTGAAGTACCGACAGCATAGGCCCATTCTCAGATCGGAATGTAAATATCAGCATCTCGAAATATCTAAGAGCTCCTACCAAAGTTCCAATGTTAATTCACTATTTGTAAACTCTGTAAATACATATATTTCACACATACTTTGCTTTTATTTTAATTTGGATGTTATAATGGGGTTTACAAATTAACGCAAGCAGTCCCACCTCCGAGTCATTTATTTTGGTGTTTTATATAGTTGTTTTGGTATAGTAGAGTGGCCTTTCTGGTGGAGTTGAGGAGGGATTAAAAAAGATTGCAATTGGCAGAGGGAAGTAACTTGGAATTTATTTGTGCCTTAGATCAGAGTATCTAGCAGACACAGTGAATTACTTCACCTCTAATGGGTAGCATTAGTTTCACTGTTTATGAACACAAAGAGGAAATTGTAGCAGCTGGAGGAAATTTCTATTGCCACCCAAGCATTTTGCAAGGATCAGAAACCAGTTAATCCAATGAATTAGAGTTGTACGTATTATAAAAAGTAGACATTCAGAAATTACTTTTTACTTATTATTAAAAACCAGTAGAGGATCTACAGCAGAGCAAGTCCTATGCATCATCGGTATAAAATAGGAAGTGTTTTTCTTTTCTTCATTGTCGGAAGACAAATGATTGCATCCATTCACACAACATCTTTTGGATGAAGTAGATCTAGGGACCATGACCTCTAATTTAGAGATGTGCGAGTGGGTGCAGAAAGCTCTCTGTGAACTGCCCAAAGAAGTCCAGCCAGTGGCAGAGCTGAGACTAGAGCCCTGCTACCGATTTAAATGTTCTTAAAACTGGCCCTCATTCCTTTATACTCCTTAAGATATATTTTTTTTAATGTTTGTTTATTTGAGAGAAAAAGAGAGAGTGAGAGTGCATGAGCGGGGGAGGGGTAGAAAGAGAGAGAAAGAATTCCAAGTAGAAAGAATTCCTCTGTGCTGACAGCACAGAGCCCAAGGTGGGGCTCCACACTACAAAACGTGAGATCACGACCCGAGCCAAAATCAAGAGTTGGTTGCTTAACCGACTGAGCCACCCAGGCGCTCCCTCCTTAGCTTGTTAAAGCCTAAATGGTCACTGGAATATACTTCTTTTATAAAGCAGACTGGACTATTAGAATATCATAGAAATTGTAATATGGGATTGCTCTATACTTGATAAATGTCACTACATCACCAACAATATACTAAATTTCAGGTTATAGCCTCAAGTATCTTTAACTGAGTTGCAGAAAAGCATAGCCAGCAGAAAAGTTTTCCAATTTTATAACTGACAACCAAGAATACATGTAATAAGTTTTGTATAAAAATTACTTTTGAATGGCATTATGTGTTAGAGAATTTTGCCTAAATAAATAAATTATCTGTGAAATGGGAATAAAGCCTATGACTGCTTTGCTTTATATAGAGTGAGGATTAATCAATAACCCTGACAGACTGCTCTAAAATGATTGGAAAAGACTTGAAAGAGGGATTCAGGGTATTGTCAAAACACTAGGATTAATGGGGAAAGAGATTTTGTCCAAGAGGAAATGTTAATTTATTTATAATTTAAGTAGTAAATCCAGAAGACACTCATGTGTACTCTCCATTAGAACCACATCCTAAATATAAGGTTAAAGCAGTTTTATTTCATCTCCAAAGAGAAACAAATAAGAGAGAAATTTAAATTCAAGCAATAGAGATTAAGACTAGATATTTTTAAATCTCATTACTTCACAATCTGCTAATTTATAATTTGTTATAGCTCAACCAGGAATGGATTGAGCTTTAATGTAACACTTATCCTTTTTTTTCTTTTTTTTAAAGACACTTCCTAATTAAGTTAATAAACAAAATTGTTCTGTTCTTCTGAAGAGAAATATTTATCTTACTTAAACATTCAGGCTGGTTTTAAGTAGCTTAATAGTACCTACTGGCTACAAATAATAATTCTTCAAATGTTCTTTCTAACAACCCAAACATTTTGTAGAATGTCTGCTTCTCAACACTTTATTTCCTAGTATTTTTATGTTAGTACCTGTAATTGAAAGTCATTCAATTGCCTTTCAATTTTTAATCATAAACTTCAAGCTTTCTAGTGTTCAAACTGACCAGTCTCCTGAGAATCCAGCTTTTCCATAACAAGTCTCATACCCTCTGCTTCTCTCCCAGCTTTTCCTAACGGGCTCGGTTTAGACCTCTTGATTACTCAAGTAGATTACTGCAAGCCTTCTGTATGTCATAGTTTCTCTGGCACAGACACTGTATCTCACTGGTCTCTCTCTCAGTGTTCATCTCAATACACTGTTGCCGTAATATTTGGAAACGGCAGCCATTATTACTACCTTAAAAAGTTCTTTAATGATTCCCTTTTGCCTAGAGAATAGTTTGACACCATCATCATGTCATGCATAAGGCTCCATGCCTCACCCAAGTGTTCTTTTACATTTTCATCTGCTAGCCACAGACTCCATTCACAGAGCTTACACTGAGGGTTATTTGCTTTTCCTGGATCCCTACCCCTTCATTTTTCATGCTTCATTTTCTTTTCTTTCTTTTCTTTTCTTCTTTTTTCAAACTGGTTATTCTTCTAGACATGCCTTTGGTTGCTATCCTGGTCTTTTCTACAAATAGGTGAAGAGTTCATGTATCCAGATACATTCAAGCTTTACCATTTCTGTGTTGACTTTCTCAACCATTGTTTTTATGCATGCCTCTTGAACTTTGTAAACACATTGGTAAATAATAATGATAGCAATGTTTATGGAACGCTTTCACCAGTCACTTCATGGATTATCGATTTAAAACTCACCACAGTTATATGAGAATGATCCATATTAGCTCCTGTCACTGATGCAGATCCTAAGGCTTAGAGAATTTAGGTAATTTGTTCAAGGTAATTTAGTTAGTAAGTGAAGGAGCTGAAGTCAGATCCATGCACTGCTATCATACTGCCAATGGTATTCATTTGTTTTAGGTCTACCTCTGCATCCTAAAGCAAACTCGGAGAAAAGAAACAATGCCGCTCCAGTATTTTCCACACCCAGTAGACATTGTAGAATGAAATATAAGAATATAACAATAATTAAATTGTGACAGGAACAATTCAAAGATGTACTGAAATCATTAGTAATGTGATTGTAAGATTTATGATTATGGTCATCCTTGGTTTCCTACTACATTTGTAACATTTTATTTTAACAAATGCCACATCTGGTTTTCTATCCAACCATTATACCTCGCCTTTACTTCTTTGCTAAAAGAAGTCTTGTTTGGGCAAAGGTGTGAAGGACTATATAGTTTAGGAGAGACTTCAAGAGTCAATACTAATTAGTCTAAGCCAATCAATTATTTCTTCTTTGCTGGTGATTACTTTAGGAGTGAGCATGTGATACCATTCTAGCTGGAAGAACTAATGTTCCAGGAAGTTTCTGGGAAGATTTTATTACTCTTAATAGGGGATATAAGAAAGAGATCCTCACTTTTGGCATTTGGATGTGTGCAGTGATGTTTCCTGGTACTCCTGTAAGCATCTTTGATCACAAGGGGAACAGACTCTGCTAAATATTACAGAAAGGAAAGATGGAAAGGGTATGGGTTGTTGTCCTGTGTTAGATGCTGAACTAGTCAATTCTGGATCTATTCCATTTCCAGACATTTTATGATGTGATGATACATTTTCTTTTCTGCATATGTTACTTGATTTTTTTTTTCCTAATTATTGGCTCTTAGTAGTTCCATTATAAAATGCCTAGGTGTGGTTTTCTTGGTATTTATCCTATTTGGTTGGGATTTTTGGGTGACGTATTTCAACAATTTTGGCAAATTCTTGTCTATTACCTCTTCAAATATTCTTTCCAGCTTGATTTCTCTCTTCTCTCTTTCTGCAACTCCAATTATTCATACATTACATTGTTTGCTGTTGTTTCACAGATCTTAGATGCTCTGTTCTATTTTTTTCCCTCTTTGTTTTAGTTTGGATTGTTTCTGTTGGAAGTGTCTTCAAGTTCACTTATTCTTTCTATTCTGTGACCCATCTTCTGATAAACTCATCAAATGATCCCTGATTTCTGGTATCTGATATCATGGTTTTTATTTCTATTTTGCCCATTTGGCTCTTTTAAAAAATGGTTTCCACAGCTCTGATGAAATTTATTCTCTATTTACTTATATTGTCCACTTTTCCACTTTCATTAACATATTTATCATAATTATTTCAAAGTCCTTATCTGATCATTCCAATATCTATTCCATTTCTGTATCTGCTTCTATTGATGGGTCACATTTCCTTGCCTCTTTTTATGTGTCATCTTTTTTATTGCATGCAAGGAATTGCATCTAAAAAATGGTAGAGACTAAAGTGAATAATAGTAAGACCCAGAAGCATGAAGATTCATTTTTCTTTCAGGCCACTAGGGTGAGGGGTTGAGTCAATCTAATCTCCAGATGAGCTGAGATTGTTGTTACTATAGTTGGATCCAATTCAACATTGGCTTCACATGATTTGAGATGGAGATCAAAACATTTCTTTTAGCAGGACTGGAGATCTAAGCACCAGGAGACTCTTGATACATCTTGTGCTTTATAGTCCACCCCAAGTTTTCAAGCCATGTGACATCTCATGTTCACAGCAGGTTACTACTTGGTTGGGTTATTGTTTGTATTCCTAGCTCTCCATTGTTGATCCCAGCTTTTTGTGCCTTAGGACACTGCCCCCCCCACACCTCCCCCTCCTGCTGCCATGAACCCAGGTTTTGGAGGACTAAAGGGGTAGATTCTAGGAAGGCCTGAATTACCTTTCAGGAATTTTTCCTCAGTTCTTTAGCTCTGCTCCCAACTTTGCTGGCTCTGCCTGCCTGGTCACCAGGAAGTGGTCCCTCTCAGCTCTTCTGCTGTCCCCCAGCCTTGGGCAGCCACTGATTCATACTCTGTGGGGGATGGGATTGCTAACCCTGCTCTTAACCTCCTTCAGGCTTTTGGCTCTACTCAGTCTTATATGTGTACTTAGGAAAGGCCTACAGGAAAGAGTTTGTGGGTGGGTGCAGATTCTGTATGTGACTGTTACCCACTGAATTCTAACGTGTCATGCCTGTCCATATTGACCTTAAAAGTTTCTAAAAATTACAGTGATTTCTCTTTACCTTTGTCCTTCTTCCTTCACTGCTCCTCCAAGAATGACAGTGGTTGTGGGAAGAGCTTGTCACTCTCTACATTTCAGTTACTTGGGTTTCTTTGCATCCTCATTCTTTGCATCATGATTAACACACACACACACACACACACACACACACACAAAGTTATGACTGTATAGATTATCTGGGTTATTCTCATTGTTAGGATGGAAGGACATTATCCTGTAACTGTCTTTAACCTAATTGAAAGCAGAAGTCTCTTTAAGACACTTTTAATTGAGTTTTCTGTTACTTGCTGCTGAATTTAGCCTAATCAGATCTATACTATATTTGAAATTGTTCTTCAGGATGAGAAAACCATAGATCATTTAAATTACTTTTTTCCTCATTATAAAATTAATCTATTTTTGTGGGATGCCTGGGTGGCTCAGCTGGTTAAGAATCCTACTCTTGATTTCAACTCTGGTCACAATCCCAGGGCCATGGGCTCAAATCCCACATGGGGCTCCATGCTGGGTGTGGAGCCTGCTTAAGATTATCTCTCACCTTCTTCCTCTGTCCCTCCCCACTTGCACTCTTGCTCTCTGTCAAAAGAAAAAGCAAGCTAAACTAAACTAAAATTAACCTATTTTTGATATAGAAAATATAAAAAATACAGAAAAACCACAGAGGAAAATTAAAATTACCCATAGTCACTTTTCATAGATATAAGCATTAATATCATTTTGTTGTATATTTTTTCAACTTTTTGTAATATATATCTATTTATCCATAGTTTAGTATATGTGCTGCCGAAGCGAGCACAATTTTATCCATAGTTTAAAGCATATGTGCACTTTTATAAACTGCTTTCTATTTATGCGAGACTATATCACACACATTTTCTGTATTATTAAATATAATAAGAGCATGACTTTTAAAGCAGTATTATATTTTATGATTTTTCAAAACTTTGTATTTAATCAATTACATATTATGGGGCATTCTGAATGTTTCAGATTTCTCACAATGCCAAATAGCCCTGTCATGAAAACTCTTCTATTCTGGAAACTTTTTGGTGGCTAATCCTGCACCAGTTGTGACGTCCATGCCACTGTTCTTTCCTCTGCCACTGCTCTTGACTCTACCACACACATTACTTGTAATGGAGCAGTAGGAAGTGTAGAGGTCAAAGTAAAAATGAAGATCAGGGAGTTTATTATGGTAAAAATTAGGACCTAGTCTAGGAGACCAAAGTGTAAGGAGTCAGCAACTCTGGAACTCAGTATTTTTTATTACTGCAAGAGCATCCTCATTGCATTTTTCAATTGTGGTCTGGTCTCTATCTAATTTATCTAATCATATTATTCCCTCTGTTCAAATCCTGTAGTGTCTTTTTATAGATTTTAATAAAAATCAAACTTCTAGCTTGCTAGGCCAGACCCTTCATGATTTTGTCCCTGCCTCGCATGTTGGCAACATCATTGGCCAATACCCAAAATAGACCTTTAATCCAGTGAGCTTCTAGTTTCCCAAACAAATGTGCTTAATTTCTCTATGCATTTACCTATGTTCCACTAAATGCCTCAAGTATCCTTCCATGTCTCATGCCAGTTGTTGTTCTTGTTAATTTCCATTCATCTTTCGAAAGCTCCAGCTTCATCTTTATTGGAAATACTTGATAATTCCTCAAACTAATATAGATTCCTTCCTTTTTGCTGCTCAAATATTGTATTCATACACTTATCATAGTACCAATTATACCATAGTACAATTTCTAGTTTTGTTTTATTTTTCTTTGCATAAACACTGGTTTTGTTTTGACTTTATATTCCCAGCACTTAGCACAGAGCCTGGATCCTAGCAATTTCTTGCTCAATGTTTATTGGAATGCTATAATAATGGTAATATATCAATCAGAAAAAAAAGTGAAAGTGCCTAATTACCCAATCACCCACCCTGACCCTCTCACCTCAAGCCTTCCACGCATCAGTAAGAGAGGCTACCCACCCTTTATAGAATTGTTAGGACCAAAAATCAAAAAATCATCCTTGATATGTATTTTCCCTCCATAATCATAACTCATAACCTCCATTAGCAGGCCATGTTGGGACAAATGTATCATAACTCTGACCATTTCTCATCCTTCCAACACCAAGCTATTTCTTCTTGTCTTGGCTTCATACTAGTCTCCCTTTCTTTCTTTCTTTCTTTCTTTTTCTTTCTTTCTTTTTAAATGTTTTTATTTATTTTTGATGGAGAGAGAAAGACAGAGCATGAGCAGGGGAGGCGCAGAGAGAGAGGGAGACACAGAATCCAAAGCAGGCTTCAGGCTCTGAGCTGTCAGCACAGAGCCCGACATGGGGCTCGAACTCACGAACCTGAGATCATGACCTGAGTCGAACTCGGATGCTCAACCAACTGAGCCACCCCAGCACCCCTGTCTGTCTCTATCTCCCTCCCTCCCAACTTCTCTCCTTTCCCTTCTTTTCTTTTCTTTAACTCTAACATTTCACTACAGTCTATTCTTTACATAGTACCTGGAGAGCTCTGTTAGAAATGGAAATCATTCCATAGTTCTCCAAACAGCTTTACCATCATATTTAGGATGAAATTCATAGTTTTTGCCAAGCCGATAAGGTCCCACATAATTGGCAACTGCCTCTCTCTCTCTCTCTCTCTCTCTCTCTCTGTCATTTCAAACACTCCCTGCCTTGATCTTTCCTGTCTAATTGTCCTGATTTTTGTACAGTTCCTCAATACATGCTAATCTAGTTCTCACCTCAGGGACTTTGCATTTGTTGTACTCTTCTTCACACCATTCAGGTTCCTGATCAGAGGTTACCTCCCCAGTGAACTTGAAGGATCCTGTTGCTCTAGCCTCCATCCTACTCCCTAGTTTCATTCTCTAATCCTCTTATCTTCCTTTGTTTTCTTCATGACACTTATCCCTAGAGACTACATCATGCATGCATTTTGTTTACTTGTATACCTTCTGACTTTTCACCATAATATAGGTTCCATGATTCCACAGGCTTTGTCTTGTTCACTGCAGTATTAATGATAAAAGTTTACTGAAATATAAATTAAGGGATGCATTTCATAGTCTAGGTTCTATTTTTTCTATCCTTTTTACATGCTGTTTTATTGGAAGATCTTCCCAACTGTTATGAACATGATTCCCTGGAAGAAATACATAATACATCACAATATATACACTCAGAAACCTACACATAACTGATAAGTATGTCTCACAAAACAGTACTTATCTTTACTGTATGAAATGCAGGGGCGCCTGGGTGGCGCAGTCGGTTAAGCGTCCGACTTCAGCCAGGTCACGATCTCGCGGTCCGTGAGTTCGAGCCCCGCGTCAGGCTCTGGGCTGATGGCTCAGAGCCTGGAGCCTGTTTCCCATTCTGTGTCTCCCTCTCTCTCTGCCCCTCCCCCATTCATGCTCTGTCTCTCTCTGTCCCAAAAATAAATAAATGTTGAAAAAAAAATTTAAAAAAAAGAAATGCATTCTCTTTTTTCTGTTCTTTTTTTTTTTTTTTATGTTTATTTTTGAGAGAGAGACAGAGCGCAAGCCAGGGAGGGGCAGAGAGAGAGAGGGAGACACAGAATCCGAAGCAGAGCTTCGAATCCAAGCTGTCAGCACAGAGCCCGACATGGGGCTGGAACCCATGAGCACTGAGATCATGACCTGAATCTAAATTGGACACAACCAACTGAACCACCCAGTCACCCCTCTTTTTTCTGTTCTATTCTATTTTTCATAAAACTGATTTTACTACTGGGACACCTGGCTGGCTCAGTCGGTTAAGCGTCCGACTTCGGCTCAGGTCATGATCTCACAGTTTGTGGGTTTGATCCCCACGTTGGGCTCTGTGCTGACAGCTCAGAGCCTGGAGCCTGTTTCAGATTCTGTGTCTCCCTCTCCCTCTGCCCCTCCCCCACTCACTCTCTGTCTCCCTCTGTCTCAAAAATAAATAAACATTAAAAAAATTTATTAAAAAGACTGATTTTACTACTTAGAAATGGATTATAAAAAGGGTTACTACTTATGGCTTTGCAGGCAGTATCTGCCAAAGAGGTTATAGCCATATTCATGTATCTATCTGTGTGAAAGTAAGAGTGTAAACATATGCGCATATTTGAAAGTATTATTACATTAAATTTATTTTCAGAATAACAGAGTTACAATAAAACATAAATTTAGTAAAACATTTCCTAGAAATTACGATTTTTATTCAACTAGCCATTTCTTTTGAAATATTGATTTAGCTTTGAGACAATATTCATTTTTTTAAATTGGGTTAACCATAAAATTAGTTAAAACTAAAAATGATTAAACACAATATTTTCTACATAAGGAAAACTGTTAAAAACAGGGAAAATGTTTATAGTTTTGCTAAGAAAATATGTGCGACAAAAATCTAAAAGTAAATATAAGAATAAATGAAAGTCATTCTCTTGAGTTCTGATCTTGGCCCCTTTGGACAGGAGTCCAACTCCAGGAGTAAGGAGATAGGTGTACCCTCTCTGTGAACTTGTCTTTAGAATTTAAATCTGGCAGCAGGGGGAGTACACATTTAGGGGCTCTGTGGAAAAATGGCACTGATGAAGGAGGGTCAGAAAAGTTGGAATTAGGTCAAGGAATTATCTCTGTATCTTTCTTTTTTTTTTAAGCCTGTAAATTTCACTTTGATTTGTCATGTTCATTCATCTTGTTGCATTTCTCAGGCAGAACACTGGGGAACAGCAAAGAGAATTTTATTTATATAAATTAATGTGCTAATTAGCAACAGTCTCACAGCTCTTGGAAAATTGCCATTTCATTTTATTGCGCATTAAAGATTGGGTATCCCAACCCTTGTATGCCATTGGAAATGAAGAAATAACCCTCCTAAAATATTTTTGCCTCTCCAAAGGGAAATGTTAAATATAGTGGCCTCATGCCCATTTTCTGAGTGCCTCCTAGTAGCCTTTTTTTTTTTTTTTTTTACTATTTGTGCTTTTTCTTTAGACAAAGAATCTTTTTCTTTTTTTTATGTTTATTTATTTTGAGAGAGGGAAAGTGTGTGCGTGTGTGTGCGCACACACACACGCACCCCAGCAAGTGAGGGAGGGGCAGAGAGAGAGAGAGGGAGAGAGAGGGAATCCTAAGCAGGCTCCACACTGTCAGCATAGAGCCTGACATGGAGCTCAAACTCACAAAGGTAAGATAATTACTTGAGCTGAAATCAAGACTCAGACACTCAACTGACTGAGTCACCCAGGCGCCTGTCTCTCTCTCTTTTTTTTAGCTCTTACATCTTATTATATCAATTAACAATTGCATTTACATATAAAATAGCGTATGTGTGTATGTGTAGCGTGTGTGTGTGTATCCTGCTATACCCAGAAAAAGGTATTATGCTAACAAACAAATAAACCATGGAAAAATGCATAAAATATGAATCTCAAAGGCTGGAATATTTTAATTAATATTTAAAATTTTTGGATGCCATCCCTTTAAAGGATGAGTTCCAGAAGGTTGTATGCTGTGATCTATCCATATTGAGCTGAACGATCTTCATCAGCTAACTGGACTTTTTTTCAATTTGATTGCACAATGAGTGAAATAGTTACATCCTTCCTATTTCAGAGTAATATTTTGGGAAGAAATAAAACGTGCTTCGGCTTTCTTGGAATATCTCTGAACTTTTGTAAATTCAATGATATACACTTGAGATATTCACTACCACCACATATACCAAAAAACTCCAACTGCACTAATATGTGTAAGCGTTGGTTATTAATTAATGCATCATTTAATACTAAATTCATACAAATGTCCTCTTTGTTTCTGTCCATCCTTCTTATATTTAAGATTTAGAACAGCCGGCCTGGTTTTCTATTTTATTTTGTTTCCTTCAAATGCTGCTAAAGGAGGATTTGGTTTTTTCCTGCATCTCTTATGATTCCTTTCTATCAAAAGAGGCATAAGACTGGTTTTAACAGATAGGTAGTTTGTGAAGTTCATTTGTGAAGTTTAATCACAAAATAGGCTAGGCCTTCTGGAAAACTCTACTCCTGGTTTTCTTCCCACAGGAAAATCTCAGTGACTGCTGACAAGGATGTCCTATCCTTTCTATCTCCTCTACGTGTTCGAAGTTGAAGAAATGTTCTTGGGTTGAAATAGCTTAAATTGTTCTGTGTATCCCAGAAAAAGAACAACAGCATTTTGATGATCCTTTTTATCTTCTGTGAAATAGAAAGAACACCAAAGAAAATGTCATGCAAAGTGTAGGGGATGAAAGCAATGATTGTGGAACATAGAAGTGTTCCATGTTGCCATAGGGATATAGGATTATGAGGGACTCAGCAGAATGCAAAGAGGGTAGGTATGCTTCTTAAATGGCCTGTTCTCATTCCCCTTCCTGCCAAAAAAAAAAAAAAAAGGAAAAAAAAAGTCCCAGAAAGGTGAAAATATAATATAGTATAAAGAGCACTACAGCAATCAGTGTGTTATGTGACCTTGGTTCTGGTCTTGGCCCTCCTGCAAAAGAGTTACTTCAGTTCGGGCCAAACTGTGTTATTTTACTGGCACAGTGGTCTTTCACCTGTTGAGTGAGATGGCTGGCCTCAGGAAGTCAAGTCCATTCCAGTTTCATAATTCTGTAGCTGTATTTTTATTTTTCAGAGACTATATAACCTGTTGACAAACCTCTACACACTGGCTATTGCAAACCATTAAATAAATTATGAAAAGCAACCGTGGAAAAGTCTGCAGTGTTAAATTAGGCAGAATTCTCCAAAAACATTATATAATGAAAGTGGTAAGGTAAACAAGTAGTTTGGTAACTCTCAACAATTCTTGTGTTTAAAATATTCTGGAGTTGAAATAAAGCAGCTCCCATCTGTTAATATCTATGTGCAGTATATAACATGTTTTACTATGAATGCTGTCCAGGGAAGTAAAAACAAAGGAGATCTTACAGAAGTGATAAGTGATAGGCTAGCAGCTTTTTAAAAGCTATTGCATACTTTATTCTAAGTCTTTTCTCTAAAAGCCAATCAAATGAGGACTATTTGGGAACATCAGCATTAGCTCACCAGACAATGGCATTTGCATCTTGAATTATTCTATTAGATTCTAACCTTGGCACAGTGTAACCCTTTTGCTGAAATATTTATAATTGCCTAGTAACATGGGAAATAAACAATTTATTCCTATTATCTGTGTGCATGTTTTGATACAGAAGAAGCAAACTGTGAATGACTAGATACTAATAAGATCAAGGAGTGTCCCCAGCTTGTCATAATGGCTAGTAACAAATATTTGCACCAAGCCTTGGTTATCCAAATATTCCTTGTGAAGAGTGGCTGAGTGGGTTTGATTTCTCTAACCTTGCAGAATCATTTTATTCTATTGTTCCTGTGATAGATATGGAGGGTAATGCAGTCCAAAGCCTCCAGGCAATGCATGAATTGAATATTTGCTATTTGTGTAGCATGTTGTTTCTGAAGCATCTAATTTGGGAGTGATTTAGTAAATACAATCATCGAGAATGTGGTGATGTTTTCCCTTTAGTTTTGCACAGGGAATTTTGAAAGGGTCTCCCTCCCCCCAATCATTTGTAAGAAAATGAGAAAAACAGCCTAATTTAACACTTGTATTTTGAAAAAAGAGATGGAAAGCAAGATATATCGGGTCACCAAGTTTGAGGGAAGAAAATAGTTTCAACTAAATGCATGGATCCACATTATGAAATAGCCACAGTAAAAAAATTTAATGTTTATTTTTGAGAGAGAAAGAAGGAGAGGGTGTGTGTGCAGGAGAGGCAGAGAAGGAGACAGAGGATCCCAAGCAGGCTCCGTGCTAATAGCAGAGAGCCCGACGCCAGGCTTGAACCCAAGAACCACGAGCAGAGAAGTCTGACGCTTAACTGAATGAGCCACCCAAGCTCCCCTAAAATAGCTGCATTTTTATGTTTACTTTCATACCACCAACAGAAAAACCCAGAAATTGTTACACAAGAGTGCTAACACTACCTCACTTGGTTTAAAAAATCATCTTTGCAGGGCACACATGTATTGCCACGGACAGTATCTGCAAACCTGAGCTTAGCATCAAAAAGAAACGGCTTTATTGCAAGTCAGAGCTGCTTTAATTTAATGAACTAATATTAAAAAGATTCACATAATTTATCTCTCACCGTCTTTCAGCTGGAAAGTATTCATTAAGGAAAATATGTGCTAATGTTAGCAGCATAAATAGAACTCCAAATAAGGAAGAACACAATGAACATCCTAAAAGCCCTGTGCTTTCCTGAAAGGATTCACTGCTTACCTTGTCCCTGTGGCAGTGGGCCACCCCCATCACAGCCGCCCAAGTCCCTTACTGCCATCACTTTAGTGCTTGATGAGGGCTCCAAAGACGAGCCTGTTGCTGGCTTTCATGACACTGCTGATAGTGAGGGGATGCTAACTGCTTTGGAAAAGTTTTGAATCAGTTCCAGTTTGGTGGTTTCGAAGCTTGATCTATTTTAGTATTGACTTCCTTTTTATTCCCTCTAGAAAAATGGATCTTTGAATTATTAGAAAAAAAAGTCAGCCTAAGTGAGTTCCAAATCTCAATCTAAATAGCCTTGAAGCAGCTAAATACAAACAGATCAAGAAAAAGAGACTATATTTTTCTTTCTACTACCCATTGAGTAGGGGGTGTGTCCTAAGACATATTAGAAAAATTCTTCACATTGCACGTGGTGCACATTTGCACATTTGCACCAATAAACTAAGTGACCTTGAGCAAAGTCTCATTCTCCTTCAGCGTCTTGGTTCCTCATATACAGAATATGGCATTAGATGAAATTATTGCGAAATCCCTTCTTACTCTGAAAATTAACTACTAATCAATCATATTTTTATAACTTTGCCTGATAATGTTTGATATTATAGGAAATGTATGGGAAATCTGAAGGAACAGGGAAGCTTTGCCTAAAATGTTCAGAAAATTCTTGAGTCGTAGAGAAGTTGTTCTTAAAGTTGGCTTTTAAGCATTAATGGTTAGGACATGAAATAGCATTTTAACAAATTATAAAGAATTTTCACAGCACATTTATAAAGATTATCCTCAAGTGAAATCTGTAGACTCCTCCATTGAAGTAAAATAAAGCAATAGAGAATTAAAAAGAATTAAAATATTCCACATATTTACTTTTTAAAATACCCAAACCTATACATAAGAAATTGGCCCAGGGGAATATATTACTCGATTTGATGGCTCCCTTGCCAGACAATGTCCTATATAATCTATGGACATTTACCAAATTTAAGTTAGTCAGTAGATAAAATGTTCATAATTGTATATTGATAAATCTAATGTTACCAAGTTTTTTTTTGTTTGTTTCTTTTGGAGGGTTTTTTAAAAAATTTCTTCTCCACAATGCATTGAAATATATTAGTTCTTTCATATTCCAAACTTCCCTGGTCAAAAATAACAATATCTCCCAACAACACATCCTGGAATAGGAAGAGGGGGAGAGAAAATAAAATATTAGATCTTATAATGATTTTATTTTACAATTAAAGTTAGTTTAGTGTACCTTTTAATCCAGCTTTTTTTCTGAATTGATTTTAACCCCTAAGTAAGAGATTATTCATATAGGAAGCACTAATGTGATTTACAGTCACTACATTTAAAATTTTGTAATTGTATGTTTTGCAATAAATAGATGGTGAAAATTAATTTTGTGGAAATGTTTTAGATGCACACATCAAAAATTAGAGACTCGGAGTGCTATCCTCTTCAAATAGTAGGGCTCTTAAGCCAATGAGTGGGCATTGATCAAAATAGTACTAAAAGTAATTTTTGGAATTTTTTTCACAATCTGTGACATGTTCCTTAAACTACACAGACTGCCATCAAAATCTGAAAACGTTTTTCCTTGGAGAATTATTTTGGTTCGAGAAACAATGAGAATTCATTCCAAGTCAAGTCTAATGTATAAACTGAGGATCGTATAATGCCATTTTGGGGGTCTAAAATCATGATGCTAAGATAAAAAGACTGACCTTCTTGTGTGCCTAATAGAAGAAATGTCCAAATCAAGGACTCTGTAGGCAAAACCCAATGGGTTGGAACCAAGTGTAAAATCTCTCTGTATACAAATGGCAAACCTGGGAGAAAATAATCAACTGGCTGGGACCCAAGCTTCAGACTCTAGTCTTGGTCCAGTTTCTAACTACTGAGTTCATAGGTTTTTTTTTTCTCTTTCAAGATACAAATGCAGGAAAAAAACATAAAAGTGTTGCCATAAAGTAATGAGTATATAGTCTATTAGAAAGTAGCCAATTAGTGTGGATAGACCCAAATGTGTAATGTCCTTCAAATGGGCTGGCTATCTTGGAGCCCATACATCCAGTTCACCAATACTACTCTTTGTTAAAAACTTATTTTGAAGCTCCTTTTTAGAATGATCTTCTGAATACGTTCATGAACCACACAAGAAGTTTAACCACATGGTTATATCACCCAGTCTCTTGTAATTTTTCTCTTCTTTTTCTTCCTCTTCTTTACCTAAAACAAGCCAGGTCATGTATCTTTTCACCAGTATTGGCACTGAATGATAATACAAATTCTCTCAATACACAATAATTGGACTTCATTGCAGATTTGTAAATAGGACGTCCATCAAGAGAGTAATTTTAAAGAGAAGAATGGCTACACAAATGGAGTAAATACAGACTCTTGAGGTGATGCCTTTGAATGAAAATACTGATTTGAAAATGTAAGTTTGGGTCTGTTGGTTAGATTGATCTCAAACTTTATACTCAAACCTGATATGTTTTATACCATTTTGGTACCCAAAGTCAGGAGGCAATTATATGGTGCACAAATGGAATTTGCCAGTGGAATTGCTTATAGCATCTTAGAAGGAAGTAACTAAATGGAAAAAAAGATATTTAGTGAGTATTTTTAAAGGATTGGATATGTTCTACTAGATTAAGACATGAATTTTTAATTCACACATATGTTCCCTTAGAAAGACAAAGATTATATTCTCAAGGAATTAGCCTCATGTGAAAACACTAGCATTTCAAAGAGTTCTATCACATATCCTATGTGAGATACAGGGAAAAGTGGGAAGTGGAAACATTCCTTGAAAAGTTCTAAATCTATGAGGGATAGAAGGTAATTAAATTATCCACAAAATAAAGTTTAACTTCCTGGTACAAAACAAATTGGAAAAGAACAATCTCCTGTTACACCCCCAAGGAAAACAGGAAAAAACATCTTTAGTTTTCACTTTCCTTCAAATTTAGTAGTGCACATTCTTCAGTTTGATTATTTGCTGGGGAAAAAATGGAAACTATTACTTTTTTCGTTAACTGAAGAATGAACACTGTGTAACTTTACAAAATGAGGGTTGCAATAAAATGGATACTCAAGCTTAGACCCTTCCTTTGTGTTTGGGTTCATAATTTTTTCTCTGCTTTTGCATGTCTGGAACTCACACAATATCAAGTGTATCCTAATTTTAGATAAATTAATACATTACACAATCTTCTTAACAAGCAGAGATTTGATTATTTTTTTCATATTAAAATAAACCAGCACAACAATTAAGAAGGCACAGCATAGGACATATTTATTTTTTATAGAATCATTTAAATTAACCCTGTTCCCCTTTGCAAGCATGGATATATCAAACCATATTTCTAAATATATCCTGAACACTTTGCTTTCAAAATAAACTCCAATGAGAAAGAACACAATTAATACCTCATTTAGATCTTTAACATGCACACACTATATATTTTGGCTTTCTAAAGTAATGGAGTCAGGATCATTTTATAGTTTAAACATGTAAGAAACATTTGACACTTGTAATCAAGGCTTCAGAGATGCCTGCGTGTGTTATTTTAAATACTTTCTGCATCTGTGATCATTTCTACTTCTCCTTAGGCATGAAGCTTTCCTGCCCATCGTTCCCTCTCTCTCTCTCTCTCTTTCTCTCTCTCCACACACACACACACACACACACACACACACACACATACACACACACACACACACACACACACACACACACACACACACACACACTGCATCCCCCAAAGTAAATAAGATGATCAATTAAGCAAAATAAGTGTTCAATTAAATACAAAAGAAAATCAATCAACTTGTTAAATTGATTATTACACTTATTTCAAGATATTCCACCATATCTTCAGCATCAAGTCATTTCAGTCAATTAGAATGATCAGTGAAAGGGAAAAAAAAATGTTTGCCCATATGCCAGAAATCCTATGTAATAATGACTAGAGATTGTGTTGGTTTTTTGACAAGATGTTCCTAAATAACTAAAAAAAAAAAAACAAACCTATTGATATAAATGCGACCATTTTGCTTTCTTTGGGGGAATTTTTTTAGTGAGAAAGTTGGCAAGAAAAAGAGATCTTGATGTTACCTGAAATATTCTTAAGTATACTAAAATGGGCACCTTGTTCACATACCTCATTGCACATTCTCCTCATTATTTCATTTAGCCATTCCTGTGACTTTGATTCTCACTACAACACTTTAAGGTGAATGTATATACATCACACACACAAATATCATCTCAGCATACAAAACAACAAGGTTATCTGAAACAAATATGGAATTCATAGCTATGTGTCCTTTTAGAATGATATTTGCAAATGGTCACATTACACACCTGTGATTTGCTCCAAATAAATTTAAGATGATAGCATTACCTTTTTAAACCTGCAGATTCTTCCTTCTGTAAGCTTTGGCTCCAGCAAATCTCAGCTATTCTTATTACAGCCCTTTCTCACATGCTCCCAAGTGAGGAACGATTTGCAAAGCTTTTTGGCAAGGCGTGTTGTTAAAGCTGAGCTCTTCATCTGATAAACATTTTCGCTATAATACAGTGGTTTTTTTTTTATTTTAATCTTTTGTTTTAAATAACTGACAAAATTCTAAACTATACAAAGAAAAGAAAAAAAAAAGCCAGGGGTAATTATTATCTTCACCAAAATATTCACCATAATATCATTCAAATAACAAATTTCCTTTCTTGCTTCCATACAAGTGGTCTAGCTAACATTTTCATATGATTGACTATCCTATAACCTTTACAGTTTTGTTTACAAAGGGCATACAGTGATGTGGGAATGTTCTAATAACATGCTTTGGAACAAAAGAGCCAAATGCCAAATTATATGAAATTTTTAATATAAATTTTTATAAGAAGTAAAATCCTAAGAGGAAAAAAAAGACTGGAAGGAAATATTTTAAAATATATCCAGTAGTTGCCTACGGTTGTTAGGATTGTAGATAATTTATTTTCTTATCACACATTGGTCCTATTTTTCCAGATTTTACACAATGGGTTAAAAAAGGAAAAAATAATTACTAGTGTGTTTATCTTTGAACAAAAAGGACTCAGTGAGAAACTTTTCAAGTGTTACTTCTCTTGTAAAGTCAAGGGAGTCATAAAAGCTTTTTTTTAAAGTCACAAAAAAGTTTTCTTAACAGATTCAAACAATTTGAGTAGAGGCTAGATCATCTGTGTGATTTAAAGCCTCTGAGAGCAAATTCCTAATTGTATGGAAAATTGTATCAACCAAATACTACCAAAGGAGAGTGTGTTGATATTTTAGAATTCTTGTTTGACAATGCCATTATTATCCTGCGATAGTTTTGTTATTTAACCAAACTATTTGTGTCACAATTTAAAAATTTTATATACAGCTAAAGATAATTTTAAAAATACCTATGCCTTTTCCAGGCATATACTTAAAAAATTCCTAGTTGACCAGCAGAGTTCTCTCTTCCTTGAATTACATTCTACACTTTTCTAATTTTGAGGTATCATCCATATATTTGGTAAGCAAATTGTTAAGGGACTTTTTTCAAATAGAGATAATAGTATTTTGGGTTTTTATATGATTAGCAATTCTTTCGATACTACTTTCATTAAAAGAAATCAAGGTCTTATGCCAATTTAATTTTTTACAGGAAAAAAAATGTTACATCAATCTTCCTCATACGTGCTTCTTGATTCTTTTACATAGACTAAAATGGAATTTCTAAACATTAAGTATTGATTATATTGTTTAAAGGCATACATAATAATTTAATACTCTCTCCCCAAATTGTATGCAGAAAGTAGATGAAACCTAGAGAGAAAGGCAAGTGAAAATGTTCTGGGGTTCATTTGTGTAGTGTGTACTCAGCAATTTTAAAATACTAATTTTGTTCCATTTAATGGTAAAGAAATATTTCTTTCCCCTCCTTTGCCTAAAGGTCATCTGTAATTGAAGACAAGTTAGCAACAGTCCAGAGGCTGAGTCTGGCTTTGATCTAGGTGTCCAGCCTTTCTAAGTGCAAATCATTCTGGGCAGAATGGGAGGAGTCACATCAATGAATTGGTTGCCTTACTAAAGGTTATCGAGATCCCCTCTTCACCCTTCCCTGGCCTCCTCCCTCTGCCCACTCTTTGTGAACACCTCTGCATTTCTGTAGCAGTTTGACTTTGTCTTGCAGAAGTTGTATTCAGGTATAATACTAAGTCTTAATTCTGTTCTTCTTTATTTATTCTCGGTTACCCCGATTTTACTCTGAGATTCATGTTGTGTGTTTTCATCTCCAACCACCCTTATCAAATCATTTAAAAAAAAATATATATATATATATGGCATATATATATATATATGGCACATGTTATTTGATTTTGGATAAGCAGAATATTCTCATGCTCAAAAAAAGAGTATGATATCATTTGTGATTCATTATAATGCTTTCATTCAAGCTTTAGGGCAATAAAATTGATACTATGGGTTTTCTTTTGAAATAAAAGGAATAGCACTAAGTGTTCTGAATTAGAATATATCCTGGAAAATGTTAAACCCATACATGTAGGGACCTTTTTGGAAATGTTTTTATTTATAAAAAATTAATAAAACCGGGAAAAAGATTAAAGTTATTCTAAATAGCCTTTTACTGATTATTTAGGCTGCCTTGTACAGTTTGAAAATTTGGCACTAATTTTATCAAACCTCTTATAAATCATTGTCAGAGTAATGTTGAACAGTCATTTTGAATTACACTATATCCAATTATTTTTATAATCAAATATTTCATCAATTACAGCATGCATTAATCTTTTATCCCATTTAGGTAAAAATAAGTGAGCTATTTCCAAAAGCATTGCTTCTTGTAGGTGCTTTTGCATGACCAATTTATGTTCACAGAATTTTGCACTTTTTCCTATTACACAAACATCTTTTTATTGAAGCATTGATAGCTTTACTTTCAAGTTACCTACTATTTAATAAACTAAATGTATTTACAAAACACTTTAAATATTTTTCTAAACTTAAAGACATTAAGATGCTAGCCATATATTTCTTTCAAGTGATGTCGTAAAGTTGTAGGGCAAATTCTTTTGGAGAAGAATACATTCTTGTGACAAATAGTTACAGATGCTTCTATTTATTTCTTCAGTGATTCAATTGTCTCAAAGAGTTTAGTACAGATACACTAAATTTTGCATTTCAAATGTCTATAGAATTTTTGTGGTATAAAGTGAGTGTTTACTATTGCCTCACTAGAATGACAATATGTATTTTTTATATTACATACCTTTCTTTTGGGGTCATTCCATTTCCTTTAACACACTGATTCTGCAGCGTGTTTTAATAATGACAAGACTCTAATTGCTCGTCTGTCTGTACTATGTGGTTAAGATAAAGTGAAATATAATTTAATGGAGCATTGTGTGTCAACTATACTTCAATAAAAAAAACCAAAATATAATTTGAGTATATGTTGAATGGATTTAGTTTATAGGTTTATAATTTTTGCACTATTTACTATCAGTGTGAATATTTTTCTATTACGTCATGTGCTATGATCACTTTTGTGGTAGCATCATGAAACACCAAAATAAGTTTATTGCCTTTAATCAGCTGTGTAAAAGCAAACCTCAGGGTACATAGAAAATAATTATATTTATACATGACTCTGTACTTATTATATTTATATATAATTTTTGTTTTTAACATTTTGAATAACAAATTCTTTTAAAAAATCTATCAACATAGAAACATGCATTTACTTTTTTAATCATGGCAGGACCATTTTCCAGAGCACTGTATCTTACAATTGAACCCAATATTGCTATTGAATAATATTAAAGTTAATAATTGAAAATAAATTTTCATTTTGAAAAATTCCCTGCATTTTCCTATTTTCTAATAAAATATTATTTCATTTTTATGGCACCATAATTAATCACCTTTGCCTGTGTAGCCTGATCATATATTACGCTTGCTTTCCTGCAAATATCCAATTCTAATGCTAACAAATAGAGAAAGATTTTGAGTGTAATACTTTATCCCCAGGAAAAACTCTTCTTGCTTTTGTCTGAATGTCATCTATAAAGCAAGAGATGGTTATTTTTCCAAACATGTGATCAATAAGTGTCCATTTTCATATCATTGTTAGTAATAGACGCAATCTCATTTAGGAGCAAGGCCATTTTAATGTAAGTGTATCCTAGTATAGAAAGAAGCTTGTCACACTCCTCCCTAAGAGTGAAGGATTTCAGTTCCCCTTTATGCAGACATTTGCACCTAGTATTTTCCAATTCTGTAATGCAAACATTCACGGAGAGGTTAAATTCAATGTTGGCTTTGCAATATGTAGCAGAAGAGCTGCACGCATTTTGCACAGGCTTCGTTGAATTTAACCCTGGGTCAACAGACATGTTTAAATGTGGACTTGAACATAAATGATGTCTACCAAAAGAAAGTAAACGAGTGTGAAGTTTTTATAAAATGTCACAATTGATATAAGAGCAAGATCTCAAAGCGGGGCGTGGGGGGTGTGGGGAAGGTGGGGAATGATGTTCCAAAATCACTGGGTTGAGCTCATATTTCATCATTTTAATTTGGTTACTATACCGAATCACAAGTAGCCAAATTGGAGTGACAACTATCCACTAACATCCCCTCTCCTACGTTCCTGATCTGTTCTCTCACTTTCCACCTCTTCTGTTTCCAGGCAGTTGTACCATATGAAACTGACAGCAATTGTTCTGATTCATGGTTTAGGAGGAGTAGCTGATTAATCCCATGTCAGCAGTCTTGACCCTATGTGGAAAATAGAACCTCAGACGGCCCCCTCAACAATCTATCAGGGAGTAGAGTGCTGTTGCTTCCTTGCTCTCAAATGTAATGAAAGTTTAGGGCAATACTGAACAGTGATTTGATCGCCCCCCACCCCTTTTAACCTATGTTTCAAAAGAACATCCTGGCGTGGGGTGGCAATGTAATGAGGGGAGGGAATGAACGATTAAGATTCCGAGGCGAAATCTTATGTTTCCAACTATTTCATTTGCGTTTTCCATGAAATGCCTTGAAACATGTTTTTTCCCTTAAGCATAATTACTGATTAAAAAAAAAAATAGCCGGTCGTATGTGTTTCTTTCAAATCTTTACGTTTTCAACCTAGCCACTTATTTTCCCCTCCAATGACTATAGAATGTTCTTCCACCTTTTAGGGAGAGATCTAATTGTACTTATTAGAAAATAATTGCAAATAAACTCCAAATGTTAGAGCCACGTGCAATATGACATGCTCAATTTTAAAGAAAAAATGTACATGTTTTATTTTAAAAACACAAAAGACAAGCTTTGAGGAACCACTTTGATGTTTAAGATCACATTTTTTCACAAAAGCCCTAACGTGGGCATGGATTTCTGCTATGAATTAGGAGAAAACCTAAGACTCTGTATTATGTTCTTGGAACTTACAATTAAAATAAAGGGATAAAGTGGAATTACATTTTTTTAAAAGGGGACCATGTGCACGAAGGCACTAATGTGTGAATTTTATTTACTACTATAAGGCAGATTGAAATGCCAAAGCAACTTGAAAATCTATCAAATAATGCTAAATCTTAAAGCACAAGGTGCTGTAAATGGTGGTCACACCGTCCAGGTCGGATTTTAGTATTGGAAGCCATGCACAACTAGTAAAAGAAGAGAAAAAAGCCCACGACTACCCGGCATAACTAGACACAGCTGAAATGTGCTGAAATCTTCCTGTGCAAACTGCATAATAGCACTTCCAACGGCCCCTTTCTGTCACCCACCGTAACCATCAAGCCCCGATTCTGCTGCAGGCAGGTGAACGGCCGCAGAGCACTTATGGGTGGCTGCCTAGAATTCTGAGGCAAAACACATTTGTACAGTATTTCCTTGGACAATAATAAACAGTACTTTTTGGTACGTTTAGATTTTTCCCAAATACCTTTAAAGCGAATTAGGCCGGATTTTCTTCTGCATCTTGCTAGAGTGAAGGTTTTATTTTGACCGAATCCTTCACTATCAACGTGCAGCTCTTTGATCAAATAACATTTGCATTTCTGTATGGGGTAGGGTTTTATGTTCTTTTCATACATATTGTCTACTACGTGTATCCTGTTGGTTTATGCTAGTCACCATTTAAAACACTAGGTACCAAGTGTTGCCTTGTGAACAGAATCCATATGTATAAGCAGAAGACAATGGAATAGTGCAGTTTAAAATTCAAAATTAATAGGTCTTTTGAATGAAACATATTTTTGGTGTGAGTATTTTAAACATTATATGTTCAGACACAAAATGCAGTATTTTGCTTCTTCAACACTCCGTCTTCAGATTAGCCCTGTCTCATATGTTTTAAAAAAGGAATGCTTCTCAAGGCTTTTCTTCAGAGCCAAGCGCTCTGCACATCCCCGTCAAGGTGGGTAGATTTCAAAAATAATAATAAAAACAAACCGCAGGTCACATTATGTTGTCCGAAGTGTTCCTAAACACAAGGTCCCAGTGTTTTTGAAAAAGTGTCTTTTGAGGGATCAGCAAGCACCTGCATTGTCTCCAAAAATGGAAAGAATTTGTAAGGGCATGCATGTGAGGTGATCTTTATCTTCATCAGTATTTTTTTTTTTTAAGATGGCAACAATTTTTATCTTTGCTGCAAGGAGAAATGTTCTTGTACTTCCCCTCAAAAAAGCTAGTAGAAAACAATGTTCCCTTTTTCTCCGGTTTTGAAGGCATCTTTCCGTAAAGAAATAGCAAAAACCCTGTCTGCTTCGTTTATCCATGTGTGGCTATTAAGACTGTGCGGATCTCTAAGGCATACAAACACCTTGTCAATAAAGTAATAAATTAAACAACTGGCATTAAAAAAAAAATCTTCCAGCGAATTTTCTCATTAGCAGCCAACTATTTTGGGTGCTTTCAGGCTTAGAGCTTTAACATTTGGGGAGATTTAAATAATACAGGCTTTGGGTTTATGGAGAAGTATAACAGACATTGAGTGAACTCATTCATTTTGTCATTTTTAAGAAGAATATTTCAATTTAACTTAGTTTCTCTTCAAAGAACAACAGCTTTATTTACTAGGTTTCACATAGCACATTCTTCTCCAAAATATGATTTAAGTTTGCATCTTGAAGCACTGTGAAAGCGTTCATCAAAAATAAAAGCTAAGCAGAATACAAATTACATATCTCTCAATCAGAGAGAGTTTAGGCTCTAATGTCAAGAATATATTATTGGAGGGGAGCCTTTGCGTGTCTTCACTAATCGGATGGTTCTTTCTGCTTTTCCTCACCTACCGAGTGAGGCAGCATGTAGTATCGATGAAGAAGCTTGATGTTTCTTAGATAATATGGTTTGGAAGATGCTGTTTGCGAGCTTATTTGCTTCTGTGTTGTGTTCATAAGCAGGAGAATATAATTCATTTCTGCATATCTGCTAGACTGGACAAATCAAGGTGACAATCCGTGGTTAGCTCTGTCAGGCCCTTTGTCCCACTGCTGCTGTGAATGGAAGTACAATGGAAGCAAAGTGGAATATGTAAGAGTCCAGCTGCCTTGTTGTGACAGCCCAGTCCCCCCATTGCAGTGTCAGCTCATGTTTGTGTACCGGTAGCCAGGCCGTAAGATGACAATGCAAATTGTGTGAAAAGTCTTCTAGAAGATAACAAATCATGTTGGGGGTTGAGGTACAGGAGGAGAGGAAAAGGGGAGGTTGGACACATGTCTTAGAAAAATAATGACCCGTAAAAGGTTATATTTTTGGTACAGTGATTACATTCAAATGCAAGGCCCTTATCCCACTTCTGGCGTGTGTCTCAAAGACGCAGGTAGGCGCTTACACTTGAATCTATCACACCATTTCTGTGTGCAAGGTTCTGCATTAATGTTACTTTTAGGGCTGTTTATATTTCATTTACGCACGCAATTAATCATCTTTACTGTGTTGATGCTACTGGCGTCAGCAGTGTGACTTAATTAAATTTGAAATTATAGTACAGTAAATATAGGCTTCCAACTAGCCACTCCAAATTAAATGCTGTGGTCTATTTCTTACCCATGGTGTTTTCCAATTTAAGTGTTCATTTGAAAGGTTACATTTCAGACTGAAATCCGTTTGTTTTTTTTTTTTAACTTAACTGTTGCTAAACTAGAATAGCTCTCTTTCAATGAACACTTTATTCTACCTGTTATCTATATTCTTAGTATGTGAGTGCAACGCCATCTGTATTTATTATATTACCTTTAATACTGATCTGATTAGATACCTAATGTTCTTTAAGGAATGTTTTTACCCCCTTAAGACATTTCCCTCTGATACGTCAGCCCTGAGCTGCTTTAAAAGGTCTCGCCTCCATTTTGTTTCAGGCTGGTAATCAAGCAATTAGCCCACAAAATGGAGGTTCTCAGCTCTGCTCTATATACCGGCTCTCAGATGGGTGGTTTTACCTGTCTGAAAGCTCAGGCAGCACAGTTTACTGTTGATCTTGTTAAATTGGCCTCTGAAGAATGTTCTTATGATGTCACATAAGTGACTCTTGCTTAGAAGAAACCTTAGTTGCTTGAGACCTTTATGGTATTATCACTAGAGAATTCTTCTACCTGCAAGACGTGCACATCTCTGTTCTTCCTGCTTGATAGAGTGAACATTTAAACCATTTACTCACAAATTCCAATGATATAGTGCCAAGCTCTAAATCACTGCTAACTTAATTTCTTTAAATGTTTATATATTATGTATTACAGTCTTCATCAGACAGTTCATAACATGTCTAGCAAGGCATCTGACCAGAAATGCAGGCACTCTCCCATCATATATACAATACAGGGTTTGAATACTAGCAAATTTGTCATCCGTAAAGTGCAGCACAGGACCTGTGTGTAAAAAGCACAAGTCCCCCGCCCCCTTTTTTTTTAATGCAGTGCTGCCTTGTCTGCACTTTTTGAAATTGCATATTTATCAGTTCATGAATTATTTATGAGATTGGAAAAGTGGGGGGGTTGGCGAGAGGATGAGGAAGAGCATACAAAAAAATGTATGCTTGAAATACTTGGGGTAGAGACGCTTTTAATGTGCATGCTAGCAATTCTGCTCAAGGATAGCTGTATTTTGATTTTTTTCTGTATGTCATGGTTAGATTCGGTGTTGTATATCTTGGTATTTAAAAATTGTTATGCTGTGTTGTCTACTTGCTTTCCGAGTAAATTCAGAAAAGTGCAGTTGTTTAAAATTAGGTGAAATAGGGACTCAAATGAACAGAATGTTTCAAAACTTTTGAAGTGTAGAGTATTTAATAAATTTTAATCTTTTGTCTGTCAGCCTCTTTTGTCAAGAAAAAGCTGACAGATTGAGGATTAATGAAATGTTTCATAAATTAGAAATGAAACTATCAGCAGAATGTCCAAAGTAGGACTCAAACATTGCTCGGACAAGAGCTTTGGGCCAGTAGAATAGTCCATTCTTAAATCCAATCCCTTTTCAATCACCTGGGGCAAAAATAAACCTCTCATATCCACTGGCTGAAAATGTCTCTTCAGCTTCTTTCATTAAATAAATGTCGTGTACATGTTTTTAACATGTTGGTATTTTTCGCTTTTATTTCTTAAAAGCAAACTAAACACAGAAGGAACAAGAAAGAAAAATCTCAGAAATGCCTTTAAAACCAGGAAACTCAATGCTAAGAGTTTCATTAAAGAGTATAAACATTTTAACAGGTAAAATAACAGCGAATATAATGTGGGATCGTACGTCTCCTATTCCCAGAGTACTTTATGGTGGGGGTACATGTGTGCTGGGGTGGAAAGTATGTGTGGGGGTTATTGGGACAAGAAGGGGTGGCGTATTTAGGACCATGCGGTAACCTCCTATTATATGCTACAATATAACATCATGATGAGTCACCAGTCCCCAAAACTAGCCTCACTGTTAAAGATAAATGAATAGTGTAATATTAAGTTATAAAAACACTGCTTTCTTGTTCTTAATTCCCACAGAATTTTTTATACAAAGCATGCAACACAGGAAACGTGTTAGCCGAAAATAAATAAAGAATGTGTGATGTGTTGAGCCCTGAAGATATGCTATGGTAAAAAGAAAAATATTTTGTGTGTGTGTGGTACGTGACAAACTCTCCATTTTGGGTTCAGAAAAATCCTGATTTAGGTATTAGGAGGTTAAAGTTGAAACAAGAGGCCATTTAATTCTTTCTCTGACCATTGTATTCATTTGGATTTCTGCGTGGCTGTTCTGAACACTCACCTGAAGTACCTTCCCTGCTATCAACCAGAGATATATAATTTGAAAGTGGGCTAGGAGAGTGTATAAAAATGTTTAGCCTAATCACTCCCTAATGACAGCGACTTATGTCCTTAGTGCAGTCGATTTGTTTCCTGGGTTTTAAAAGTAGATTATTTCCATGGTGCAGGCTTAGTGTAAGCTGTTGAGAAACTACAAGGCCTGCACTTCAGCCTGAGTTTGGGACGTTCGCCAAGGGTAATCTGATTAAAAGGGCATTTTTTACAACACTGTGCTGCTTTGAAAATTCTGTGCAGCCCGATAGAGTGGGGGCCAAAAAAATTGCTTTTTGAAGATGAGTTTTCTTGAACCAAATTAAAAGCCTGAAGATTCTCTTTACCCTAAGTGCAACGGATAAACAAAAGTCCTTGGTAACACATCTGTTACCCACCCAAGTCATTCCATGATCTAGCCGATGCAGCTGTTCAGCTGGCTTTGCTTTTAGTCACCTGAACTTCTGACATAGACGCACCGCTCTTTAGCCCCAGATCCGTGCAGAAGTATGAAAGAATAAGGTTCTGGTTCTAGTTTTGTGAGTGTGGGGCCTGCATCGCGGTCTGTACTGAGACCGGTAACAGTTATGGTTACCTGAGAAACTTAGCAGGTCCAAGTTGTTAAAAAGTAATTATCATATCTCAAATCTTGCATGTCTTTTTAAAAGATGGACTATAATACTAATGAGATATGTCATGTTTGCACACATCAGACTGCACTCCAAAGACCCTTGCTTGCATCACTCATTTTATTGAAGTATTTTCATATTCTTCCGTGGGATCTAAGTAGGCAGGTGAGATAGATAACTGAATCTGTTCCCATTTTCCGAACATACCCAGGGTAGGATGCATAGGAAATTCCTGTGGGAATCCATCCATTTAAATAGCATAGGGCTGTTTGCACCAGAGCATTTGTATACATGGCCTACGGATGAGTATTTGGTTTCTGTTGCTTCTTTAAATGTTTATTTATTTTTGAGAGAGAGAGAGAGGGAGGGAGGGGCAGAGAGAGAGGAAGACACAGAATCGGAAGCAGGCTCCAGGCTCGGAGCTGTCAGCACAGAGCCCGACACGGGGCTGGATCTCACAAACCACAAAATCAAGACCTGAGCCGAAGTTGGAGGCTTAACCGACTGAGCCACCCAGGCGCCCCTCTGTTGCTTCCTTAATAACTCACTCTGCTAATGGAACTTATTGCATTTTGACTTTGTTGGAGGGGCCTTTAATAGGCTTCTGCTTTTCTCCCCCCAAATCAAAGCTTTTCGAAATAATGGAAATGTGATGAGATGCCATGACACAGTTCTAAGAAAAACAAAATACATTTTAATTCCATGCACGATTGGTTCAGCAAATGTGCCAGGCACTGCGTCAGTGCTATATAGGAATCAGTTCCTGCCCACAAGCTGATCATACTCTAGTGAGGGAGAGATAGTATGATGCAAAAGGAGTAAGCATTATATTTAATCTAGAAACCAATTGCTGAGGGACCAGAGAGGAGGGAACAGAATTACTTCTTGAAAGAGACTGGCATTAGTGAACTATTGTTAAAAAAAAACAAAAAGTATTCCTTTCAAGAGTGGAATGTGTTACAATTCCCAAGTTTTTCCTATCACCATCAAAACTAATGTCAACGAAAAGACATAGACAAGGTCATGTACATATTTCCCAACATTAAGACCTCTTATTGTCTGGCAAAAGCTTTCCTACATCTTAGTGGTATCCTAAAACATGTTGGATTCTTCTACATTGCATGTTTCTAAATTCTGCAGTCTACATTTTCATGGAAATAAATCCCTGAGCATGTTGTTCTCAGTAAATATAAAAAAAAATGGTGGCATTTCTTAAAATATACTTTCTAACTTTTGGTAACATGGAGAGAATGTGCTGAAAACAACTTGAGTCAAAATAGAAACCCAGAGACACTGCAAATTGAATTAGGCCTTCTCCCACGACAAACATCTATTGCATTTCTTTGTTAAAGACGACAGTTTTTCTTCTGAGCTGTCTTTAACTTCCTGGGAACATCACGAGAGAATGGTTGAGGAGTGTGTGCTATGGTAAAAGATGGGTCGGTGACAGAATATGGTGTTTCCAAAGAAACCCTTTACAGTTATTAGTTCATGTTCTGGGAATCAGAGCAAAATTCCCATCTGTGCCAACGGAGTTGTCCTTATGGATTCAGAGAGCATTTTATGGTCTTTCTTCCCCCTGCAGAATAGAAAGGGTAATTTGACTCAGGCACATTAATATGAATGGCTTGGAGTTCTATGATTGAAGATTTTTTAATACTAGCTCTAACGTCAGCGTGTAGGGTAGAAACAGTGCTCCAGGGTGCGAATGAGCCAAAGTACATATTCCTGTGACCAGAGAGACAAAGAGAAATTATTTTATTCTGTAGAGGTATAGGTAAGAACGAAGAGGTGTTTTCTCGCTTTCTCTGTATATGGCATGTTATTTCCGGAGCAGTTTCTTTGAAACCTTCTAGGAACAATTGACCAGGAGAGGTCATAGCTCTACTTAGCTGCCTGTATAACCCTTTTGTAGTACCAGTGATGTTTGTTAATCAATTTTACCCTTTGAAGTTCCATGGTAGATTTTTTTTTTTTAATTTTAGGTTTTGGATATCTCTTTAAGATTTTTGAGTTTTGTGCCACTTAAAATGAGATATTCATGTCAGGGAGATGTCCTGCTGTTCTAGGGAAGGGAGGGGTACACCATTAAAAAAAATCTTGATAATCAAGGCCACCTGTGATCCTGCGCTGCTTTCTGGAACACAAAGGCACCGAGGAAAGCTGTTCTCCAAACCAAAGCAACATTTCTGTGATCCACAAGACACTTCAGCCTCTTCCTACTAAGAAAGAAAGAAAATCATACTACAGCAGGATCAGCTGCTCTCTGTTCCTTCTTTAAAAAAAAAAAAAAATCGAGGTGGTTGCTATTTAACACAAAGCCCTGTGACCTTAGTACCGTGGCTGCTTTGAAACACCGAACTATTTAATGATGCAAATTACAAACAGAGGGAAAACATCAGAAGAGTCTGTCTGGAAATTAGCTTGTTGGACTGAAAATTAGCTAGCTTAATCGAACTTGCAGGACTCAGATTTTCTCTGAGGATGCCTGGCTTGGAGCTTTGGTCCATTTGCATTATCTCACTTCTCAGTAGAACCCTTGGAATTGTTGAAAATTAGAGACAGGAAAAATCTATCTTCTATTTCCATGATTGAAATGGCCAACCGACTTCTTGGATTTTTAGGAAAGGCCTTATATTTTCCAAATAACGTGACATTAGATGCTTGCAAAATAACATGACATTAGATGCTTGCAAAAAGTCAACCTAGAAAAATTAAATTACGGCTGTATTTCAACAATTCCTAAAATGCTGAGTCAAATTGTTGTTTTCATTCTGAAGAACTAGGATGAATCATATATGTGTTGATACATATTACATTTTTCTTTGGTTTGAGGACATGATAACAACATGACCCAATTCATGCAGAGAGAATCCTTGTAAACATTGAATCTAGTCAAAGACTTCAAAGACATGCTTAAAACATAGGACTATGTTTGAGGCTTATGAATAATTCCAAAGGTCAAAAAATAGTATCATGTAGAGATAACAGCATCAGGTCATCAAGGTCTGTATTAAGAACGTTAGTTCTTAAATTAAGGGAAGGACTCAACAACTTTAAAATCATGATTTTATTTTCTGAGAGCCATTTCTTTGAATAGCTTCAGAAATATTTGTGCTTTCATATTATTTTGATAGATGAAATGACCATTTTTAAAATAATATCAAAGAAGTGAAAGTCTTAAACCATTTGCCAAGCAGATCTGCTTTGTGTCCAGCCTAGCAATCAAATGTCTCTGTCTGAATGAAAAACATAACATACATAAATGATGACACCCAGTACAGTATATCCTTTAATTAAAAAATAATCTTTAGGTGGTAAGGTATAATTCATTATAAAGTAGCCTCATGTCTGCCCCCCCAACATGTAAATAAGTTTAACTTGAGAAATGTAGTTCAGAATATAGTTGGAAGCAATGTAACACCAGAGAGACCGTGGAGAGAAATTTACTGTTATCATAATAAAATAATATTGATGACTTTAGGCAGAATTCATCAAAAGGAAATGATAAATATTTTTATCATTTTTCTATTTTAAAAAGTAAAATATGCCATTATTTGTTATTTATGGACTTTAAATTTTAATGCAAATCTCTGGTAATAGTTTCTGAATTTCTATTGAGGCTACTGACAGTTCATAAACATGTGAAATTTAGTTATTAGGAACATAGTGTAATTCCTAACTTCTTATAGGATGGGTAATGTATTAATGTTACAACTATTTTAAAATAGCTGACGTTATTTGAAAACTTGGTCCTGTTAAATTTTTAAATTGAATGTTTTTCAGTGATGAAATAGCCCATAGGCTTTCACAGAATGCCAGTACCAATCACACCAGGTAGCCAACGAATTTAATTGTGATATTCTAGTCTCTCTTAGCTAAAGTGATGGTAATTCTACTTCTGAGCAATTTGTGCAAACTAAACAATAGATATTTTGGTTAATATTTGGAAAGTGTTGAATAACATTTATTAGCTATTATGGAATTCTTATAAAATCCTATTTTACAAATTAATGCACAAATCTTGCTTGCAAAAACTGATGCTACCAACATCCACAGTCTGTGGGTAACTAGCACTTAATATTTTGAGTTGTTTATTTATTTACTTTGATGTCTTTAAAGGGCTAGAAAGACAAAAGAGCAATGGTTCTTAAAGAAAACAGACCGTGAAACCGGTGTATTAAGTCTGAATTTCTTTGACGTGTACAATCTACTGTTTGTTGATTGCATACATCCATGGTTTCTGGTTTCATTCTCTTACAACTATGATAAACACCCAATCCAAAAAAAAAACCAAACCAAACCAAAACAAAACAAAAACACCACACAGTTATTTAAATAAGATAATTCTTTATGTCTCTGAAAATACATTCAGGGGATGATAAAGTGTCTTTTCTTTCATTACCGCTTAGGGTAAATTTTTTGCAGTGCTACTCAAATTCGGGTGCTTGGTTCCCAACAACTCTCATTTTGAAATCTGAACAATTTTCTGAAACTATTTCACCTCTAGAAGGAAATTACCCAAGATCCTCTGCCTTCACCTTCCCCACTGCTTATCCTTTGCTCTACCTCTCCAATTTTCTGAATAGGTGAATACATTATCGCCTGACTCACTGTTTAAATCCATTGCCCTCATCTAACTATTTTAATACATCAGCCTTAAGTTTTATCATCCCTGGGGAATCCTTAGACTGATAACATAGTGGTCATGCCAACAGAAGAACGGTAAGGCACAGAACCATTATCTTTATTCTATGAGATATGATTTGCCCTGTGAAATTCACATGGGTTCATACATTTTTGTTATTATTCTATTTTGTTGGCCTTGATTCTTCAGCATTTGGTGAGCAGAGCCCCGGCCTCATGAGTTAAAAGCATTGAATATGTCCAGTGACTAAGCTAATTCTGAAGCCTAACTTGTTTACACAAAGAATGAGTTACAATGGCATCTATATCTATCTATATCTGTATCTATATCATCTATATCTATATCTATATCTATATCTATCTATATCTATATCATCTATATCTATCTATATATGTCTATATCTATACATATCATGATATACTTAGACTGCATTATTATATGTGTATATATGCCACTGTAGGTGAACTAAATGTATTTAGTCCACGCTTTTTCATAAAAGGTCTCACGTGCATTAAAACTGCTAATGGTTTTTAGGCAGAGTATGTATACATTTTCCAACGGGGGAAAAAAATCTTCCCTTAAAAGATCATTATAGTTGTTAGCTTTTAGCATCCATGTTGATAGATTCTGAGTGACTCGTCCCCAGAAGGTAGGAGCTGAGGGGAAGGGGTCAGGACGCCCTCCCCTCCCCCCCTTTCTGTGCCGATCAGCCGGCCGCCCTACCTAGGGACGTGGCGCAGACCTGCAGAAACGGCCCCTGTGCAGCACTGGCACATCCATCCTGAGCCCAGGCTGTGGACAGCTCCTCCGTGGAGAAACGGCTGAGGACCGCACAGCCCTCTTTCCTCCCCCTACCCTCCATCCCCTGGCTACGTTCATAGCAAGCTGAGCTCTGAATGTGAGCCGTGATGTCTGACATTCCTGCAGCAGAGCCTGCGGGAAGAAACAATATTGGGTGCGTGTGTGGGGTGGGAGGGCACAGGAGATCGGAGGGAGAGATGGGGTGGCTGGCAGAGAGGCACAGGCAGGAAGGAGTTGGGGCGCGGGTGAGGCTGATCTCTTCCCACTAGATCCCCCTTGATCTCAAGGCGGAGAATAGAACTGCCTATTAATAAAAGCAAATCCTATTTAAACACGTTGCCTCCTCCACCGACTAGGACTTTGGGCTTCAGGTATCAGACTCCACTTATCATCGCCTTAGGTGGATTTCAAAGGCCAGCAGCCCACCAACATTTTTTTTTCCCTTACAGAATTGTGTTTTCTAGAAGGCTTTCCCATGTTTACTTATTCTGCCACCGCCAACAGGTCATTTGTGTTTCTGGCATACCATAGTCATTACATAAGAGTAAATATTATTAACAACAAGAATAGGAATTCGGAACTACTTTGCCCACATGTAAAATTAATGCCCTCCTTCCTGCAGGAACAATGAAAGCTTGAGAGGCTTATATAAAAAGTGCTACAGAACGGTAACACTAAGCATCACTGCGATCAGCATCCTCTTTGTTAAAGAAAAAAAAAAAAAAACATTTAAGAAGCAATGAGCAAAGAAAATGCTACTTATTGAAAGATAGGTGACACTTTAGTCAAATAAATTCCGTATATTCTAAACTCTTAACTTTCCAGCATGTGATTTCCCAAGCAGTGACTCTCACTGAGCATCTTCTAATTTTCTCAGTGTAGGCATCACTTAGACTAATTCAGCGGCAGCGAATGCATTGAGTGTATACTTTCACCCTTCATAAAAAGATCTGATGGGAGGCAGACAGCCAGAGAGAACTTCAAGGATTTGGCAAAGGCGAGGACATCTCCTAACCTATCCCGAATTCTCATTTTGAACATGTAAAATTTCAGTCACTTAAAAAAAAAATAAATTTAATTATGTGTAGCTCAGTACTTTCTTCACAGTACTGGTACTAGAAATAGTTTAAGAACAAACTGTTCTGGGTTTTATTTTTACTGGATCTGTAGGTAAGACTGCCAAAACTGTCACTTAAAAAATGTTGTTTGCAACCAGATTTTGGAGTCCTCATTTCTGGTTCAGAACTTTGAAAATAGCAGCCAAATGTTTGGATACTTGTTCAATTGTGGAGATAAAAATTCCAGGACAGTCCAAAGCATTCTTATCTCTAAATGGAAATAATAATAACAACAACAATGACAACAACAGCAATAATAAAGAGAAGGGAGGGAGGGGAGAAGGGCAGGAAGGAAGATAAAAAAGCAACCTCATAAGAAAGTTACAAAAACACTGTGCTTTGACCTACTTTGGAACTTTTCCTCTCTACCAGACTATATTTTCAAAGACAGAGTCAGCTTCCTCACAGAGTAATATGATTATTCTTTCATGGCACCTTAGAATTCCAGAAAGAAAAGACCTCTGGGGTCACCTTGACGTCTCCCGCCACTGCAGGCTGGAGTCGGGCCTCGTGGATTGCGCCGTGTGATGCATTACAGCAGGTTCAGATGTTAATGTAGCTTCCATGATTAGAAGGGGGAAAGATTTCTTTTATAAATGAGGTTTTGCAGCTACCATTTCCAAATTACTCAGCCACAGGCACAGGCTCTACCTTCCTACTGCTCTTGCCTCCCTCCCACTGCAAACAAAAGGAACGGTACTCTGAACATTTTTTGTTGTTCTCTGGGTTGCTCTGGTTGGGCAAAGATCATCATGCTCTGATTTAGTGTTTTCAAATAAGTGTGCCCTCTGTTGCAGCACTCTATTGAGAGACAACACAGCCCAAGCGGGAGAGTTCAGCATGGCCACTAATAAAACACAAGCACGGCTTTGTCAGGCCACGAGTGATTACTTGAACAAGTGCCAACGAAGAAACCAAACATTAGAGCGCAGCGCTTCAGACCCTCAAGACAAAGGGCCAATTGACTTTCCTCATTAGTTTTTGTGCCAAACATGTAAACACAGTTTCCTCTCTATCTTTGATGCTCAAAACATGCCAGCTTGTTAACATCTTGGGTGGTACTGTGGTTTATGAGGCTATAAAGACTATTATGTTGGGTTGGGTATTTTTTTTCTCTTCTTATTGGAAAAGATTGGCTTATCCTATTTAATTTTTTTTTTTAATGAAAGCAGAGTCTTTGGGGCACTACTCACGTATCACTTGTCCCGTTGATTCAAATATAATAACCCAATAATGTAAAAAGAAAAAGAAAGAAAGAAAGAAAGAAAGAAAGAAAGAAAGAAAGAGAGAGAAAGAAAGAGAGGGAGAGAGAGAGGAAGTAGGAGAAAGAAGGAAAGAAAGAAAGAAAGAAAGAAAGAAAGAAAGAAAGAAAGAAAAGAACCTCAGAGAGACATGATCCTTACTATTTCCTGCTGAGTGTATAGGGTAAAAAGTCTGTTACAAATGTTTCAAAAGCAAAACCTGTAAATATGTGACCGTGAGGATGAGAATAACGAATCCTGAGGACTGACGAAGGAGAGATATTAATGGTTGCTGAGCCAAATCGAAGCTCTGTGTTGGGGAGACTGACACCACACCTCCTCACCATGCTCTTTTAGTCATATCAGTATCTCAGGCTCTCACTGTGTTATTTCAGCTGAGATTTTTATTTCTCGTCTCTTCCTGTTCTCTATCGATGTTGGCTTTCTTTCAGACCTGTGCTTGTCAGTACTTTATACCTCTCTCCCTCTTACTCCTGACTTCTCAGGCCAGACAATATAGATGTCTACGTATGTGTTGTCACTTGTGTGGTCATACAGAAAACACTCTTCCCAAATTTGTCTTCATAACCAGGCTAAGAGGAGCAAAAGGCATTGGTGTGAGTTGGTCAGAATTTTGAATCTTGGCTCCATGAGTCAGTTGTATTAACCTCTTCAATGGAAAATCATTTTTCACCTATTAAGTTGACCAACACCAAAATGTGAGAACACAACAGATTGTTGAGATAATTTCAATTGTTACAGACTCTGTGGATAATTATTTAATCATATGGATCAATATTAAAAATGCACATATCCTTTGTTCAGCAGTTCCATTTCTAGGAATTTATTATACAGGTATACTCACACATATGTATAAAGGCTGATACTGTATGTAGCATTTTGTTTGTAACAGAAGGTTGGGGAGGAAAAAAATTGTAAATGTCTCTCAGTAGGGGACTAGAGAAATTATCTAACTAGGTTTAGATAAATTATGGTACATCCATACAATGGAAAACTACACATCTGTAAAAAATAACATCACTGATCATCAGGGAAATGAAATTAAAAACCACAATAAGATATCACCTCATACCTGTTGGAATGGCTAAAATCAAGAAAATAAGAAACAACAAGTTTTGTCAAGGATGTGGAGAAAAGGAACCCTCATGTACTGTGGGTGGGAATGCAAACTAGCACAGCCACTGTGGAAAACAGTATGGAGGGGGGCACCTGGGTGGCTCAGTCAGTTAAGCATCCAACTTCAGCTTGGGTCATGATCTCACAGTTCATGAGTTCGAGTTCTGCATTGGGCTGTGTGCTGACAGCTCAGAGCCTCCAGCCTGCTTTGGAGCCCCTCCCTGATTCATGCTCTGTCTCTCTCTCAAAAATCAATAAAACATTAAAAATAAAATCAGTATGGAGGTTCCTCAAAAAGTTAAAAATAGAAATACCATATGATCCAATAATTCCATTTTTGGGTATCTACCCAGGGAAAATGAAAACATTAATTCAAAAAGCACACACCCCTATGTTTAATGCAGCATTATTTACAACAGTCAAGACACTGATGCAACCTAAATGTCCATCAATAGGTGAATGGATAAGGAAACTGGTATGTATACACAATGGAATATTACATAGCCATAAAAATGATGAGATTGTGCCATTTGAAACAACATGGATGGACCTATAGTGTATTATGCTAAGTGAAATAAGTCAGCCAGAGAAAGACAAATATCATATGATTCCACGCATAAATGGAATCTAAAAAAAAAAAAAACAAATAAAAAAAATAAAAAACAGAATCAGAGTTATAAATGCAGAGAACAAAATGATGGTTGCCAAAAGTTGAGTGTGGAAAGTTGGGCAAAATGGGTGAAGGAGAATGGGAGATACGGGCCTCTAGTTATTCAATGAGTAGGTCATGGGAATAAAAGGCAGAGCATGAGGAATATAGTCAGTGATACAATAGCAATGTCATGGAACAGATGGTAGCTACACTTGTCGTGAGCATAGCATAATGGATAAACTTGTCAAATCACTGAATTGCATACCTGTATCTCTGTATTGCATACAATACACACAATTGTAACATTGTGTGTCAACTATATTAAAAAAAAATAAGAATGCTGCTATTCTGCATGTATTAAAATAGAATTATCCCCAATTTATATTTTCAAGTGAAAGAGCAAGGTATAAAATAATGTCTATAATAAGGTAACATTTGTGAAAAAAATACATATATGTGTATACACATATATACACATATATGTGTATATATACACATACATATGCAGACATATGTTCACATATTTTTGAACATGAATAACTGGTAAAAGGAATTGGCCCAGATTATAGGGAACCCGGACTCAGGATTAGATCAGGGAGGGAGATTTATGTTTTACTCTACAACTTTTTGTACCTTTTGACTCTCTTATAATATTCATGTATTCCTTGGTCTAATGGATTAAAATACATGTTTTTTTTTTTTAGATACATGATTTTAAAGCATATCTTAGAGGCAATACATAAATTCACTATTAGCTATTAACAGCATTATTAAATGGCTTAATTTTATTGAATGGTTTAGTGGTTAATAATTAAACCATTATTAAAATCTTAATATGTTATTTTATCCATTAATATAAACTGGCTAGTGTAGACTTTTCTGGAAATGGGACTGAATTTTGTATATTTTGACATGTAAAAAGTGATTACAAGTCTTGATAGCACAGCAAAATGAGCACCTGGAGGAAGGTGTATGAGTTAGATACTGGGTGAACAGGAAAGGGACAGAGGGAGAATCACTGGAAGCAGAAGTAAGACCCCTGAAGTAAAAATAAACTCAAAGACACAATTTGATACGATGCCAACCTTGGCCAAAAAAGCTTAATACATGTCTAGATGTTCTATGAGGTGAAGGGGTTTCAGGAGCCATCCCTAAGCTTTGCAGCAAGTTTAGCACTAAGGAAGGTGCATTAGGTCTTTTGGGCCACTAGGGTACCATTTAGAGTAGCGTACTATCATTGCAGCCAATGGTCTAGAAACAAACGATTTCAAAGTAATGACACCCCAGTGGCCTGGGAGAGTTAATGTGCCTCCTAAGTGACTAATTTACCATTAGGGAGTTATTTAGCCTCTGGGGAAGATAGAATTTGTTCTCACAAAGGCAGAGTAGTTTACTAGATAACACTGAGAAGTATAACACAATAGAAGCATGTTCTATTTTGACACCTTTGTAGATTTGTTCTGCTACCTCGGCCAGACACTTAACATCTCTTTGTTCTGGCACATCTGTGAAACAGGGGCCACGGCTCTTTATTCTACCCAAATCTCAGGCATGATACCTGGATTGCTAAATTAGCGCCTCCACAGGACTTGAAGGAGAGTGGCAACCTGTCATAGAGCCCAGAGTCATGTTCTGGGAATCAGGTGACCAGAATTCAGTCCCGAGAGTGATACGTAGCTCACTCACCTTGGATATTGTTCCTAATGTCTCCAGGCCCAAGAATCCTTATTTGTAAAATAAGATCAAACCTAATGACCTCTAATACCTGTCGCAACTCTAACGTTCATGAATTTTAGCCAAATACCTAAGAAATAATTGATCAAATGGAAGAGCTTATAAAACGTACAATAAAATTTCAGCTTTTTCATTTTATCTCAAGTTCTTCTATCAGTTGAGCAATAACATGTACCAAGAATGTAAATTAGAGAATATGTCTTGACTAAAGGAGATAAATATGAGTGAAAAAAAAAAAAAAGATGGTGCCTATCGGTGATAGATTTCTTATTCCGTTTTGAAAGATGGGGCATGTACTCTTGAAAAAGGCAAAAGAGGGGCGCCTGGGTGGCTCAGTCGGTTAAGCGTCCGACTTCAGCTCAGGTCACCATCTCGCGGTCCGTGAGTTCGAGCCCCGCGTCGGGCTCTGGGCTGATGGCTCAGAGCCTGGTGCCTGCTTCCAATTCTGTGTCTCCCTCTCTCTCTGCCCCTCCCCCGTTCATGCTCTGTCTCTGTCTCAAAAAAAAAACCAAAAAACAAAAAAAAAAACACAAAAAAAAACCGTTAAAAAATTAAAAAAAAAGAAAAAGGCAAAAGAAAACTTTATTAAAACATATCCAACAAGACAAATAATATGAATAATCCACAGCCACATTAAAAAAAAAAAACATAAAAAAATCAGGTGTGGTTAAACCAAGAAGGCTTCTTGGAAGATACAGAGAAAAGAGGATATTTGGGTTGGCAGAGTAAGGAAACAAGGTATTATAGCGGGGAATAATTAATATGTGGAGGCAAGAATTTGAAAAGGACACGTAATATAAGCAGAATAGCAAACAGATTGCCAATATTATAGTAAGTATTTTGCATAAAAGGTTAATAAGATATTGGAATGAAGAAGTTAAGGATGTTATAGAAGTAAAAGTGCGTTGATAAAAAAGCTTAACAATGATTACAGGGAGAGGTTTTGATGTGAAAATATCAAAAATTTAAGGACAGTAAATGTTTTGGGACAGACTCAGGCCAGGGTAGAAAGGTCTGTGTAAAAGAAAATAATTCATCAAGGCTGAAAGCAAATTCAGGGAGTCCACCACCAAACAAATACAGGTTGATTATTGCAATTAATAATGTTCAGTGTGTCGCATTGTGTTTTCTTCTTCCTGTCTAGAATCCTAACAGACAAAAAAGTCTGAAAAGGATTTCAGACGAGATGAAAACAATATGAAGTTAAAGAGAAGAAACATTGTTTCAAATTTTCTACAACCTGGCAAATTTTAGAATCTCATCCAGTGAGGAAATAAGTTGAAATTGACATTAAAATATTTACAAATGGTTTAGAGGAATTAGGTCACCATTTCTCTTCTAACTAAGGAGGAGATTGAATTGCAAGAAAAATAATAACATTTTATCGTATGTGTTATGTTTTATGCGTTGGAATGAACATCCTTTAAGAGATTATTCTCTGATAAGTGATTGTCTCAAATACTTATTTCATCTTTCCAGTAAACCTGTTGTAGATGCAAAAAAAAACACAGATAAGGGGCACCTGGGTGGCTCGGTTGGTTAAACGTCTGACTCTTGATTTTGGCTCGGTTAATGATCTCACGATTCGTGGGTTCGAGCCCTGCATCAGGCTCTGCACTGGCAGTGCAGGGCCTGCTTGGGATTCTCTCTCTCTCCTTCTCTGTCTGCCTCTCCCATGTACTCTCTCTCTCTCTCTCAAAATAAATAAAAAATAAACCTAAATATATTTTTTAAAAACCACAGGTAAAATTTCTGAAAATATTCCTAAATAACAAACTTCTTATTCAATGTCTTGTCAGCACATAAATTTGCACAACACCAAGCACAGACAGCCCAGACTCCAGTGCTGTGGTTTACAACAGTTTTCCTCTTCAAAATAATTTTTTAAATCAATTTATTTATTTTGAGAGAGAGAGAGAGAGAGAGAGAGAGAGAGAGAGAGATGGGAAGAACATGTGCACACGTGCATGAGCAGGAGACAGGCCGAGATGGAGGGAGAGAGAGAATCCCAAGCAGGCTTATGCTGTCAGAACAGAGCCTGATGTGGGGCTCGATCCCACAAACCATGAGATCATGACCTGAGCCAAAATCCAGAGTCAGACGTTTAACCAATTGATCCACCTAGGTGCCCCTCAAAATAATTTTTATATAATCTCCTTTCAGGCATTTAGATATTCCAAGTCAACGTTGTTGTAAAGTTGAATGAATTTGCTAAATACATTAGTACGGACCCTGTTGAAACAGGGAACACAAGTGAGTGTGCAAATGGCCTGTACAGAGCCAAAAGAGATGCTACGATGCTCACATATAAAGTGTATGGATTTGACCTATATTGTCCTTCAGGTCTCACTCAGATTCTGCTTATTCTGATTGCATGATTGTAATCACTCTGTTTGTATATACTCATTTCTATCAGCACCACAGAACATGTAGAATAAACATTATCGGGAGAAAGGGGCTGCTGTTGGTAGGCACACTGCCACCAGTGGCCTGTGAAGGCTGTGGCCCAGGACAGAGGAGGAGACGCAAAACAATAGAGCCACAGATCCAAAAACTTGAATCGATGCAAGCCAGGACCATTAAGTGAAGGAGCAAATTTCTGTCTAGAACTCACTAGCTCTTCAGGGCATGATAACACGGGCTATTATATCTCTGTACAATAACTGATAGAAATAATGAGCCTGAATTACAAAGAATAAAATACATTATGTTAAGTGCATGTTAGATTGATGAACATACAGAGTTGGAACCAAAAGAATGTTGTATTTACAGGGAATAAGAATCAGCTCTCCAGAAAATTCTGCTGTTTTGAAAAGCTTAGTTCCTTGAGGTTTTAGGTTGCCAAGGTTTAAATATAATATACCTTTTTTCCTGTTCTGTGAAAGCATTGTTTGTGATATATGAGCAAAATCTCTGTGCCTTGAGTTTGGAGTTGAGTTTTACTATGTAACACATGACAATTTTCTGTATTTCGGTTTAGATCTTCCCAGGTGAGTAATGGTGATAGCAATACCTCCCTCAAAGGGATGATATACCAGTTAACTAATGATGATAAAAAAATGTAAATCACACTTAGAAAGTGTTTATTATGTGCCAGTCTCTGTGCTAAGGCTTTTAAATTTTTTTTTAATGTTTATTTATTTTTGAGACAGAGAGAGACAGAGCATGAACAGGGGAGGGGCAGAGAGAGAGAAGGAGACACAGAATCTGAAACAGGCTCCAGGCTCTGAGCTGTCAGCACAGAGCCTGACGCGGGGCTCAAACTCACGGACCGCGAGATCATGACCTGAGCTGAAGTCGGCCACTTAACCGACTGAGCTACCCAGGTGCCCCTGTGCTAAGGCTTTTTATGTGTTAACTCAATACTCACAACTATGTCCTCAAGTAGGTCTGTGAATATCATCCCCAGATTACAGCTAATAAAATTGAGGGTTAGAGACATCACGTAACTTGTCCAAAGTCACACAATTACGCAGGGGCGAAGCCAGGATCCAAATTCACATGTTTGGGTGCTGATGTTTACTTTTTAAATCACTGATCTAATATGAATAAAGACCAATATGAAATGGTGCCCAGCATAAATTTGACTCCAACTAGCTTCTTCTGCCTTTCCATTTCCCTTCTATAAAAAGTTAATACTAAAACAGGGAGCAATAATTTTATATTTCTAATCACTGTTCTTTTATTGATGTTATGGCTGTCTCTCCTGCTGTATCTCACCAAGCAATGATATGACTCTGCATTGATTACTTATACCACTCTTGAGTATGTATTAACTATGCAACTTCTTTGTGCTAGGCACCAAAGAGTAGAGACGCCTCGTATATGTTCTGGTCTTTGAATTGGATGTGACCCGGGGGTGAGAGGGCACAATTTAGAACGCTCAAGCTTCTCAGTCGACACTGCCTTCACAGAAAGGAAAGAAATTCTGTCCATGGATATTTGGGGGTTTTGTCTAATACAGGGGATACTCAGTCAATAGAAGTATGAAACTCTCCATCTCGTTTTGACCATGATTTTCAAATGTGTACTTGATTTATTGCCTATAGGTTAAGTCACATAGATGCTGTGAGAGTACATTATTATACAATAAAGGACTGCTTTGGAGGAAAATTTAGGGGAAAATGAATAGGAATTATTGGTGGGGGAATCTTTAAAAAACATGATTCGTTTGGGGCAGTTCTTGGGCTGTTTGGAGACAGCTTAGAGACTACAGAGATGAGTTGAGTTACCAATAACCTGACTTTGGGGGTTTGTGTAATTAAGTTAGTATAGTTTGTCCCAAACCCTTGACCATTTTTCAATCAGTCTTCATGAGGAAGCATTTCTTAGGATTATATATTCAAGTGATTTTGAAAGAAATTATACACATGAAACCAGATACACCATTGAGAATCATGTAACCATCTGTCTCCTAAAATAAATATATATAAATACATATAGTTATAAAAGAAATTTGAACACTTGACAGAACATTTGGAAAAGAAGGAAGAGGAGAGGACAAGAAAGAAAGAGAGAATGAGAAGCACTTCAAATTTTAATATCCTAGTGAAAAAACTTTAGCAATGTGTATTTTTCTTCCAGCTTTTATTCTAAGTACATATGTGTCACCAAGTTACATGCATAATATAAATGCAGTTTTGTGTCTTGCTTTATTAATAAGTTTTCATATACACAGGCTCATACAGGTTTTAAGGCTCATATCTTAAAAATCTATATTAATAGAATTAAATAAATAAAATTAATGATTAATGGTTTTATTTATTTATTCCTTTTAAAGATCGAATAACACATACTTACCAGATAGTCTAAGAATGCAAAAATTAATAAAGTTGGTTCTTTAACTCAAATAACTTATAGCTTTCTTTTGGAGGAAAATAGACATATAATCAGGGAAGTACAATAGAATTTCATAGGTACAATGGTAGATTATGCAGAAAGCAATTTGAAAAAAAAAGGAAAATGGTCAATCTCTTTTTGGAGAAATGGCCATAAAATGCTTTATTTTAAAAAGTTAATTTTAAAGGATGGTTACAGGCTCTTTAGGCTGAAATGCTGGGGAGGAGAAGAGAATTTGAACTTTCATGCAAGGAGATAACATGAAGAAGGAAACTGAACATGTGGCATGTGCAAGGCAACTATAGTCATTCCCAGAGAAGTTTCCGATATGAGAGGGCTTGAGAAAAAGAGGGGAGCATAATGTAGGCAAGGGCATGATGAGGAGGTCTTATGAAGTTGCCGAAAGGTGCAAATCACCTTTAAATTTGAGTAACATCACTCTGGTATAAATGAAGCAGGTGGTTGAAGAGAAGCCCAACGAGAGGAAGACTGGTAGTGAACTACGGTTATACTGGGCTTCAGATAATGACGGTTAAACTACAGAGGCAGCTGGATGTGCTCATATGGAAGAAGCTAGAGAATTATATGAGGAAGAAGGGAGTGGGGTTGATATTACAGTGTGTGGGATAGGTATTGAATATTCATTTGGAGCTCAGGAGAAACCTGAGCTAGGGATAAAGGTGTAAAAGTCATCAGAATGTATGGAGAGTGTTAAAATTGGGCTCCTCCTGATTACAGTTTGGATTGAGGGTCAGAGGTGAGAAGAGTAGGTGTTCAAGGGCTCACAGACTCCTACAGAAAACATGGCTCCAAACTGGTTTTCCCAAGTTCATTCATCAACCACTTCCAGACTCTATGATAGAAGAGCAAGTATTTTTTATACGAAGATTAGACAATGTAGGATTTCTTTGAGGGAAACCCTAAGCCAAGCAAGAGGAACTTGGAGGGTCTGGCATGTGTGTTTTCAGTCGTGGCTGGTACTTAATTCTCACTAGAACATTGTCCGACAGGGATCCTCTGGCTGGCAGGATCATTGGTTATCTTAAAAGGAACCCCTCCCCATGCTACAACATGGATGAACGCTGAGGACATTACGCTAAGTGACATAAGCCAATGATTCCATTTATACAAAACACCCATAGTAGTAAATTTTATATAGGCAGAAAGTAGAATAGTGGTTGCCAAACACTGCAGAAAAAGGAATGTGGAGTTTCAGTTTGCAAGATGAAAAGAATTCTGGACATGAAAGGAGCTTGCTTAAGATTCTCTCTCCCTCTCTCTCTCTCTCTCTCTCTGCCTGTCTCCCCTCTCCCCCCTTGCATTCTCTCTCTTTCTCTAAGAAAAAAAAAAAAAAAAAGAACCCCTTCCAATAAAAATAGATCATGGTACAAGATACATTTGAACTTCCCAGATGCAGAAGCTAGGACTAAGAAGTGAAGAGGCCGTGGAAGCATGCTCACATGGCCTCGTAATAGACGATTGTTAATTTTTCAGGAGTTTTGTGAGTTCGTTGTTAAATAGGGCTATTATTAAAAATGATAGAAACTTAAATCATATTGATCGGTTTAAATTAAATCAATTTCATTAAAAAGAAAGCTAACGCATATTCAAAACTCATTACTTCCTTTTCATTTCATTACATTTTTACTATTACCTATTCTCTTGTGTTTATGATGGAAATGCTGTAAAATTCTGTGGTACCCTGCAGTTAGTGACATCACATTGATATCTTAAAATCAGCCATGACAGGAGTATATGCATCCTGGAAATCAGAATTTTTCCTCCCGGAGAGCCAGTTGGTAAACTTTTCACCAAACTACCACTGGGCATAGTGCATCTCAGAGAACTGTGTATTTCTAGCAACTAGAAGTGCTGTCTCTAAAGAACAAATAGGTGCTCCAACAGAGTTAGTATTCAAGCATCAGCCTCACGCAGAGGGCACCATCGGATCTGCTCTTTCCAGGAAGATCTCTGTCCTTCACCACTGGGCCCATCATTAGCTCTATCCTTTCTCAGTGGTTTAGGATATTTTAACATAAGTTATCTATTTCTGTATACAATAAATTTAGGATGCTTTCAATGCTTTGCTGTTTCAAATAAGGATTCAATATATATTTTCATGAGCATAGCTTTCTCTATAGCTTGGAATTTTTGAAGGAAAATTTTTAGAAATTGCATTAGAGATTACAGATGTTTTAAATTAACACTATTTTTGTTATAATTAATTATATGTTTTCTAAATATTTTGTACAAAATTGGGTTATATTATATATTGCTCTTCTGTCATTTGTTTAATGAAATTTGTGTTGTATTTTCTGACATTATTTCATATTTTGGGGGATATTAATACATGGTAGGGAAAGTCACTCCTCAAAATACCTTGTTTCCTTTTATCTTTCCTGAGATTTGTAAGCTATATATTCCATTTAAAATTCGCTGAGTGGTTAACTTGCCTTTTAATAAAAGTCACTTTTATCATAAAAGTAAAACATGTGCACCATGAAAACAATTACAACCCACAAGGTGTCAGTGGAAAGAAAAGCTTCAATCCCTATACCTCCAATGTCCCCCTCTGACACCATCAATCTCAATCATTTTTGTGTTTTTAGTTTCTCTGGTGGCCACCACCACAATTCTAAATCATATGGTTCTAACTCTGTCTTACCTTTTCAACTTGAAAGCATTTATACTTTCAATGCACTGAAACTATCCCTACAATTGTTAGTTATATAATTATTTTTTGCTGTTTATGGATTCTTTCATTCATGGTGTTAAATGATGTTTAAAAGCTTTCTATCTTATTTCATAAACCAAAATTATTATATAAATATTATTTTTCACAGAACAAGGCGCCTGCTGGGCTTGTAAAGAAGGAATGTGATTCCATGCTTTTATATCTTTGTTCCTTGAAAATGAATTGTGTTCCAAGCATCAGATTCAAGTGTAATCTTTTTATGTCTGACCAACAATTGCTCATTGTTCTGCCACATGTTCATTCACTTCATAGTTAGACTATGACTTTACTGAACAACTTTTTCCCTAGAATTTCTAATTTCCTTTATTTTTTTAATTGGCAGAAGAAATACATGCTTTCTTCACCGTCTTATGGAGATCTTCTGGCATTTTTTTTATCATACACCATTTTGAATAAAATCCATTGTCTTTTTGAAAGAAAATCCTTGTAAAGCCTTTGACGATTCCCTCTATTTGGATCGACTGCTTTTCACTTCTATTGTACAGCTGATATTCTAGGAATTGTTTTCATCATAGAGTAGTTGCATTTTTTTCCTCTGAGCTCATGTCTAACGGCTATGTAGTAAACGTTTAGCAATCTACATAATTGTAAACTATAATTTCTTTCTGGAACTCCTCTTTCTTGTGACATATTGGCATTCTAGATTGATGCATATTCTTAAATACATGTTTTTAAATTTCTATCATATTTTCCATTTCCCTGTCTTTTTGCTCTACTTCAAAAGTCGCAAAATTAGATTATAATGCTGGATCTGGTGTACAGATGTTATTGGGTTGTACGGATTTTTAAAAATTATGTAATTACAAACATTTAAAACTTAGCAGATTTCACATCAAAACCTGCAATGCTGGCTTCCTCTCGAACAACAACAGGCTTGATAATCCACACAGATTTGGATGTGAATAGTTACGTTGGATGGTATGGTAGCTGCCATGGATTTCCTCTGCACGAATGTAGGTAAATTGGGCTTTTCTCAGAATAGCAGAGCTGAATCTGAGGTCTGTGTATTTGCCTGGGGCAAGTCCACCTGGAGGTTTCATGTTTGGTCAGCAAGCAGGAGCCAGCTGCGCCTCAACAATGCCAAAAGCAGGCATTTATTTTAGGCTATCAAAACCCACACCCAGCTTACCTTTCCCTAGGCAGGGTTTTCTACTTCTTTTACAATGTGGATCTCAAGTGCAAGCCCTGTGACAGCCAGTCTAAATTTCAGAAGACAAGAAGAGAGATGTACCTAGTTGTTTGACATTGGTTTCTCCTGTCACCTGAGTTTCCTGCTCGAGTCCTGTTAGTCCAGAGACCCTTTTGAGTTGATGTGACTGCTGTCTCGTTTTGGTGTATCTTTCAAAAACCTGCTAATTTTGTTTGTTTGTTTGTTGTTTGGTGCTTTTTCTTTCTTAAGTGGGAAAGAATTCTTCCCAACAAAGTGTTTATCCCAGTCCCATTTTTTTGTTCATCTGGGTGCTCATTAAATCTCCTTTTCATAATGCTGGCCAGAGGGCTGGTCGATATGCTCTGCTCCTAAACCAATTTCCAGCATCAGCACACATTTATCCTGTGGATTCTATAGCACCGAGGTATAATTTTCTCCTATTCCCATTGCCTGGATATCTTGCACTGATGTAATGGAGTTTATGAGAAACTACAGTCCCAGGGATGCCCTAGTACCAGGACTCCTCCTATGCCATTCAGCTTCTAGTAATTTACTCATTTGGGATTAGGCCTCTAAACATGAAACCTTGCTATGACCCCTGCTCTCAACCCTATCGTTTGGTAGGAATTATCCTCTCCAAATATATGTGAAAAGAAAGTTTCTAAAAGGCAAAGGCAAAAACCTACTGATCTCGAATAGTAGTAGAGAGATGGTCAGCCATGTTTTATTTCTATAAAAATTGAGTGTCTGGGGTAGAGATTGGATGGGGGCATCTCAGGAAAAGAAAGATACTAGATTTCATCATCTTCCTTTAAACTTAATTTCTTTTGGGGTGGGAGTATTACAAATGAGTCATCAAGTTTCATTCTAAAATGATGTGGATATAAAATTCATAAAAAATTTTCTGGTTGTGTCCACCAGTTGGCTGTCAGTAGTTTTTGGTTTCTTTTTCTTTTTCTTTTTTTTTTTTTTTTTAGTTTGTTTGTTGATTTTGTTTTTTGTTTTGTTTTTTGCTTATGCCCTGGGTATTTTTTAGTTATGAAGTGAAAGAGACTGAGCTAAGTGCCATTTTTTAACAGGTATCTGTTCAAATCTATGGTGAACACAGTTATGAATTTTGAACATAACCAAGTAGTTTCCCATAGCAATATAAGAAATATTGATTTCACAATGCTCACAAAAAAGTAATGATTATATTTACTTCCACTGATTTAAAAGATTAAAAGAATTTTATTCTTAGAAAAAATCTTTTATATAAGCTTCTCATGAAATAATGATACTAACTTTTCCCCATATTTTCTGTTGTATAAATACATATTTTTAGTGTGTTTCCTCAACTTTGTTACTTATCAGAAGTCACTAAGATTTAAACTATTTCTGTAAAATGTAGTATTTAAGTGCAAAGGGTTAGAACCAGCAGGGGTGAACATGGGCTGTGATATTAACTAGGTAACCTTGCACCCATCACATAACCATTCTTAGCATTTGTTATCTCATTTGTAAAATGAGGGTAATAATATTACTTTTGTCATAGGGCACGTGGATATTAAGTGAGGTAACACAGGGAACTTCTTAGGACCAAAATAAACACCAATATACGCCAATGTTTGGCATTATTATTCTTATTTTCTTACTTTCTAATTTCTTCAGTATATTTTTAGCTTGGTACAAACTTCTCAGCAGTTTCACTGCTGAGAATACCTCACTGCTTCCTTCAATCTTTTCTATAATATGATTTTTCCTTTTTAATTATTTAATATATATAGGGTTTATTTTAGGATGAGGTTAGAATCTTTAATACCACCCTTTCTCAATCTTCCAAGTATGGAGCTTTTAAATACTTTATAGAATATTATTCTTCATATTGATGTATTATGTTAATTTCATTAAATATTAAATTCTTACAAAAATAGTATCATCTATGTGGTCTAATTATTCTGATCCGTTGAAATGTCTATTCTTACCTCAGGGTCAAATTTTTCAATGACGGTAGCTTTATAATATGTTTGATTACTTAATAAGACAAATTCTATTCGATCTCACTTACAGATATGAAGGCCTGAATTCTGGGTCGAATGTAGGGTGTCTCCTACTTTTAGTTGAATAACATGGAGTAACCAACAATTAAGCCAAGAAGCCTCATCTTGTGTAGAGGCTTAAAAGAAAGAGAAAGGAAAAAAGACAAAACAAGAGAAGCTATTCAAGTTTGACACAAACCCATGGGGTTAGATGGAGAAAAGCAGGTACATAGAAATGAAAAAGAGAGGAGTCAAAACTAAGAATCAGAGGTATATCCAGGAGAAATTACAAGCGTCAAGAAGAGTAGCTTAACACGCTTTTCAGAGCCTAATATTAGAGAGTGAAGAGCAGTTAAAAGTGCCAATAAAACTGGACATTGCCTTTCTACCACGCTGCTTCTTTTTAGGAAGTTCAGTGTTATTTGTACCTGTTAATTTTCTAACTGAACTTTAGAATCTCATCTTTTCCATTTGTTGGCTGAATGGCATTCCCAATCACCTACCTCTCTAACTCTGTATTCTCATCTACAAGGTAGAGACAATGAAGTCCACCTGTAGGGGTGCTTAGATGAAAGCAACATACATCCCGGGCAGTAGACATTAAAAAGACAGCAAAACAACAGCTTCAACACAATAGTTCATCTTTTTGCTTTTATTACCTTTTTTTTTTGTATCTAGATAAAGGAACCTGAATCTCAAACCAAATGGCAAAAGTAACCTAATTCATGAAAAAGAGGGAAAGGATTTATTTTTCTTTCTCAACCCACTATCTTTGGGGTTGCAATCCTCTGTTCTCTCCTATGTCCACTCTTACTGCAAGCTCATATTTCAGATAAAAATGGCCAAATCCAGACAGACCTACTCTTCTGCCCATCATTGACAGTTGATCATCGTTTGCTAGACCCGGGAAGAGCAACGGTTTTGCATGCTTGAACTTCTCAGCAAATAATTGGTTGGGGGCTTCTCTGACTAAAAATTTTTCAGGAGTGTCAAAACTATGAATGTGAGCCTCCAAAATCGTTGGGAGTGGTCAGAGTTGGGACCCGAAGGTCATAATCACTTTATCATCAGATCATCAGTCCTTGGGTCCCTTCTGTCGCCTTCTCCATGGGTCAGAGGCAGGACTACCCAGTTCCAGTCAAGAGGCACATGCTCAGAACTAGCTTGTCCAGTGGTTATGGCATTCCGCTTTTACCGATATCACTTTGGTTAAAAATAACCAAACAGTAATTTTACATTTGCTTTCAGCAAAGCTATAAGAAGAAACCCGTACCTGCATAATTTATAGGGGAAGGGATAGATCGATTGGTCTGTGAACAGCTGCACGATCTCACAGTATTCGTGTGATGAGACATTGGTTTGTGCTGATGTTGGTGGCGATGGCATTGCAGTTACTGAACACGAAGGCAAGATTTTATTGAAATTTACTGTATTCTTTGGTCACAATGAATAATCACTAAACCCTTGAGCGGGTCCCGGCCAATGTGAAAATTGAACTGAGAGCACAAGTGCTTGGCAGTAGAGTTCATTATTGTAACTTCCAGGTTTACTTCAGACATGTTCTTGTCATTTAAAGTCTGATGGAAGAGACAAGCCAAAGATCCACTTTTCTCTGTTTAGAAAACAATGCTGCATAGCATATTTTATAAATAGATTAGAATGGTTACCAATATGCAACAAATGCTGTTCTTTGTGTGTTCAGGATTTTTCTAATACAAGCTTAGAACTGTGCCAGATCAACACACCAAATGTTTTACCAACTGCTCAAAGGGAGTGATGCTGTCTCATTTTGGATCACTTAGTTTGGAACCTTTATCTTAACTTTACCTTTAAAAGTAACACATATAGTTAGTTCTGTGACTGTATTTTCTGATCCAAGAGTCAGTGAACATGATCTGGTGAGAACTTGTATAAATTAGAGGACAAAATGATACATTTTTATTGACGTGGACTATTCCTGAAAGTGACAGCTGGGCTGTCATTTTTACTGTGTCTAAGTTTCTCCATGTGTAATATGAAGACCATAATGCCATTCTTATTATCTTAATGAAGTATTTACCAGATTAACCAGTTTATTACTGATAATGAATGAGAAATCGCTTCATAGGAGAAATTGAAAAACATGACTAACAGAGAACAGACATGGGGAAATGTATAATCAAAATAATCTAACTATTAAGAAAAGAACACTGAAAATCTATTGATTTGATTGTTGATTTCATTGATCACCTTGTTGAAGTATATCGGTATGATTATACACTAAAGACTGAATCATTGGATCATGTTGTGACATGTATGCATTTTTTGGACAGTTAGGTTTTGTATTAACAAACATTGGGGTTTTACTGGAAGTCACTTTTCTTTCTATGAAGGATACACTGTACATTGACAGCCTTCTACAGCAAGGGTATTGAGGTCTAACAGAGAAAACATCTAGTTAAAATAATAGTATATAGAAAGTTTTATGAGATCATGTGGTTTTTTTAAACATCTGTATATACTGTTGTCATGGCTCTTGGATAGTGCTTTGTTACCTTCTTATGGAGATTTTTTTTTTAATTTAAACACTGTAATATTAATTGAGTACCTACTATGTGGTACTCAGAATAATAAATGCTGTCATTTACCCCATTTGATTTGAATGAACAATAGGACATGTTTACAAGTGAAAGGACATGGACAAATGTGTCTAATTGTGCCTTTTCAAAGATGCAATGGGGCAGTAATATATTTGAGTTCTGAACTAATCAATCACCTAGAACACAAGGCGAATTTTGATTAGTCTCATGCTTAGAAGCCTCTTTTAAAATTTGCAAGCTTTACTATATATTGGAATTCCAAATATCATGCTGTTCTTCCTACCTTTGTTCTTCTGCACTGATAGTTTTTAAAATGAAAGCCCTAATCTGTATTATATAGGATCATTAATTTCTGCATTTTACACTTGAGCAACGGCACTCTGATTATCTGCTGCAATGAAAAGTAAGCAGCCCTGCTTTTGCAGACTTAATTACCTACTGCAGGGCCTTTCTTTTACCCGTTACCACAAACAGTCTGGAAATGGGGTCAAAAGCATGATTAGAAACCAAATTAGCCACTGAATCCAGAAAACAAACAGGGAAACAGATCCAATAAGCCACTCTGATACAAAAATCAGTTTCCTATCACACCTGGGTTTATCCAGAGAGTCTCTTAATTTCGTGTTCTTTACAAGAACAAAGCCACATAACAAAGGCTGTCCGATGACTTTTATGTCTGAGAAAATAAAATGAACTTAATAATGAGAGAGAGATCAGTATTGTAGGGGATCAGAGGCAGTCCAGGTAATAGGATCTCTCAAAGAATTTGATTTATAGGTTATACAAATGCCTCAAAATACCTACATAATTTTTAAAAATTGATCCTTAGATTTTACCCCTAAAAAGTCATAAAATAGGCAATTTGTTGGTTTATAAACTAGTTTTACAGTAGTTTAAAAATAATTAACATTAGTCTTGATTTCTTTTTGTATATCTGTCCTTTATTTGTAAATCTCATTATGTACAATTTATGGGTGTTTTCTAAGGCTTGTCAATTGATATGGGAATCCTATCCATTTAGTGTTTTCCTTTAATCCCACATAGGTTCTAAACACACTAAAATGCCAAGAGAATTTGGAGGTATTTCCTAGCTATGTGGAAAAGAAAGATGTCTCATAGATTAAGGTCTTCCTTTTCAGAGAATTTAATGGACAGTGATAGAATTTTATAGCATAAATGAAATGCTGATCAATTTATATTAACAAAGATAATAGTGTTTACTTACAATATTGATAGGTACAGTAACATGATGATCTAATTTAACAGATTGTGTGGCAAAATGAATATTGTTTAAAAAATACATAAAACGCAACAGGAAAAAAATGATAAACTATTTAAGGATCATACAGGGAAGTGAGTCAATAAAAAACATAGTTAAGATTGAGAGATCATTCAGTTCCATTTTGAGTCTGCTTATTTGAATGTATTGTACACAATTAAATGCAACTAACCATGCTAGCTAAAGTTTAAATATCAAAGCTAATCCTGTTTTATTTAGAGGATGGATGTTCAGAAAAGCAATAGTTTAACAAGATTTACTTATCAGTAAAAAGTCTTCACTAAAAATCTGACTATATTTGAAAGTCATTGTTTATATATTTCAGGTGGCTACATATCTGTAACATACAAACAAGTGTTCTCACACAGTCACTTATAGCTTTTTAACCATTATCTATAAATCCTAATTTCCCTTGCAAAAATGAAGAAAATACATAGTTTTCCTTAGGATAGCCATTCCTTCTCTGAATTTATGTCCATTTCAATTGTATTTTTGTGTAATCTCTTTAACCTAGTCATACCAGGGATGAAAAATCTTACACTTTATAATGAAGATATCACATTTTCTTGACGAAAGAAAAGGAAAAGTTTGGACAGTTGTGGAGTGAATATATGGGAAATATATTGAATAGAAACAATGAAATAGGTCACAAATCTTTTCCTTTAATCAAGTTCTTTTATTCTTTTTCTTTTGGGGGGTATGTGTTGGGTTAGGGGACGGTTCTTTCAGGCTGCATTGTCTAATAATTTGATAGATGCTTCCATTTTGTGACTGCAGCCTTGAGTAAAGTGAAGACTGAAAGCTCACTGAATTAGTTTTGAAACAACCTCAGAGATGGTCTACTATTTCCTGAGTTTTCAGAAGATATCAGTAAAATATAATGTCCAGGCATTATTGAACTGAGGACATTTTTCAAGGAGAAAATGATCTCATTGTTACTAACTCATTTCTCTAGAACTATTTTCTCTCATCAGGGGACCATTGTCCAGTGAGTATAGTTTTGGAGCAAAAGAGCCTTACAGCCTTACACCTCTGCTACCTGCCTATTCTTATTCTGAGAAGTTCTGTCACAAAAATTCAATCAATTGATCAATATTTATTGTCTGCTGAGGCAGTTTGTGCTTGAATGATACAAAAGAACTAAAAGACCTCAAAAAGCTTACAGTCCAGTTGAAAAGACTTAAAAAATAACAAGATTCATAACACAAAACACATTCTATCAAGGTGAGCTAGGGCACCTTAGAGAGTATAAGCTTTGGAGCCAGGCAGATGTGGACTAGATTCATTCTTCCTCATATGAAGCCTGAGAGCTTACACAAATGAGAGGTTTTTGAGACTCTGTCTTCTCACCAATGAAATGAGAGTAGAATTACCCAACTATTCCATTCCAGGAGATTTTGTGAATATTAGAAATACTACATTTTTAGCACCTGGCATATAATATGTGCCAAGTACATAGTTGCTAATTATGACTATGATTGATTACTCCTAGGAATGCTGTATATAAACACATTATACACATGCATGTGTTCTAGCTACATATAAAGTGGTTAGAAAGGCAAGGAGACTGAGGCAAAAAACACACCGAAATTGCAAAAACCTAAACAAGTAGTGATAAGTGAACTGGAAATTCACAGGATTGAAAAGCAGGCTAATTTAGAAACAGAATTGAAAAGCAGGATTTAGTAGACAGTATAAAGAAAGAATCAGAGAAATTTAGTGGTAATTTAGATACAGGTACAAGAAGCAAAATTATCAATGATGTAAAAGTGAAAAACCAGCAACAATGTAAAATTCACAGTGTTTGTCATTCAAGCAAAGATTACTAGGCATACAAAGTAGGAAAACACAGCAACATAATAAGAAAAATAATCAGCCAATTGAAACCTCCCCAGAATTGACATTTGTTATAATTGCAAAGATTCTGGATATTATTCAGATTGAAAAATAAATTGCATTTCTAAATACAATGAGAAATTAGGTAAAAAATTAAGAGACAACATCACTTAAAATATCAGTATTTTAAATACATGGGGATAAGTCTAATCTATTGGAGGTAGCACTAAGATAGTACTGTCATGTAATGGAATAATCTTCTAGGCCGATTAGATTTCCTATGGAATAATATTAATTCTGATCCCTATCTCACACCATATACAAAATTTAATTGCAACTAGACTGTAGATCTATACATGAAAGTCAAAAACATTAAGCTTCTTAAATATAGTATATCTCGTCATAATCTGGAGTAGGAAAATATTCCTTAGAACATTATTTATAAAGGAAAAAATTTGATAAATCAAATTAAATTAAAATGAAGACTGTTCTTCAAAAGAGAATGAGAAAAAAAATCACAAAGTAAAAAATATTTCACACATACAACTACTAAGAGGCTCTCATCCAAGGTGTCTCTTCAAGTTATTAATAAAATATCACAAAAGAGAATAATATGCAAAAAACTAAACTCATACTTCACAAAAGGGCTATCCAAATAACTAATTAATACGCAAAAAGTTTTCAACCACAGTGATCATCAGGGAACGACAAACGAATACTAAAACGAAATATCACTATATACTTACCAAAAAAGCTCAAGTGAGAAAGATGACACTAGAAAGAGTTATTTGAATAAGTAGGGCAACTGTTGCTCTTATACACTGGTAGCGGGACTATTAACTGGTATGATAACTCTGGAAGCCCTTTTGAAATTATCTGTTAAAGTTTAACAGATGCATAACCTAGTATCAACAAGTGTAATCCTTATTATATATGCAACAAAAATGTGTGAAAATTTTACCAAAAGATATGCACAAGAATATTCATGGCAGTATATTTGGTAATAGAAAACAACCAAATACCTTTTCCACAGTAGAATAGATAAATAAATTACAGTATATTTATAAAATGGAATATGACAAAGTAATGAAACAGATGAATTGCTGTCATATGCAACAACATGGGTGAATCTCACAAAAAACTATGTGTAATATAATATCAATTATACAATGTCAAAACAAACTATAGTGTGTGAGAAGAAACTATTACTGAAGGCCAGGGTAAGAATCATCCGAACAGTACTCAAAACTCACAGAGGGCTGTGAATGGTGTTCATTCACACAAGTTAAGCTGGAGAAGCTCCTAATTCACAGAGAATTTGGTAGAGTACTTAGAACGATTATGCCTAACTCTTTGGGAATAATTACCTTAGACTGAATACTGCTCTGGATGTGCTTCCTGAATCAGAAAAGCAAAACTCAAAAGGATAAAACTGTTTCCAAGTAACATAACTATATCCTAAGGAAAAAGACTCAAGAAAATGTATAAGATATGGAAAAGTCCCAACACTCAACGATGTAAAATTCCTGATGTAAGATTATCAGGCATGCAAAAAGTAGGAAAACAAAATCAATAATAAGGAGAATGATCAGTGAATTAAAACTGCCCCCAAACTGACACAGATATTCAAATTACCAGACAGGTATGTTGAAAGAGTTATTATAACTGCATTCCATATGTTCAAAAGTTATGTAGAAACATGGATCTATAAGAAATATTTTAAAGAAAGCAATTATGTCTAAGATGCAATCGACACTAGGAGGATTAACTGCATAGTAGCTGTTGCAGAAAGATTAGTGAACTTGAAAACATAGTAGTAAGAAACCCTCCAAATGAAAGAGAAAACAGAAAAAAAATAGATATATTTCCTATCTTAGAGAGAGAGAGTGTGTGTGTGAGTGGGGGAGAGGAGCAGAGGGAGACAGAGAGAGAATTCCAAGCAGACTTCACAGGAGCCCAATGTGGGGCTCAATCCCATGACTTTGGGATCATAACCTGAGTCAAAATCAAGAGTTGAACAGTCAACTGCCTGAGCCACCCTGGTGCCCCTCAAAATAATTTTTTAATAAGAGAAAGAACACCAGTAAGCTGTAGGATAACTTCAAGGAGACTGACTAAAAGATGTGTAGTTACATCTTCTTCTTCAGTGAAGAAAAGAGAGGAGGACAGAAAAAAATATTTGAAGAATAAATGACTGAAAATCTTCCAAACTTAATCAAAACTATAAATCCACTTGGATATAAAACTATCCGAGGAACTCATTAACTTAAAGTACAGGAAGTGTAAGTAAAACTATATCAAGGCACGTGAAAACCAAATGACTCAAAACCTATAATGAACAGAAAATCTAAAAAGTAGCCAAAGACAAAATAAATGCTACAGAGGAACAAAAATAAGAATAATAGCAAATTTCTCTTTGGAATTAATGCAAATGAGAAGACAGTGGAGCAAAATCTTTAAGGTACTAAAATGGTAAAACTGTCATCCTAGAAATTATACATATATATGTATGTATATAATACACATATATACATAGGTTTTATTGAGGTAAAATCCACATAACATAAAATTCACAATTTTAACTCTTTTAGTAGTTTTTAGTATATTCACAATGTTATTCACACTTCACCATTGTCTAATTTCAAAACTTTTCTATCACCCCAGAGGATCCCTATATGTTTGAATTCTCCCTCCCCTTTTCCCACTAACCTACTGTCTGTCTCTGAAGATTTGCCTATTCTGAACATTTTATATAAATAAAATTATATAATGTGTGGTCTTTTGAATCTGGCTTTATACACTTAGCACAATGTTTTTCAGGTTCATCAATCTTGTAGCATATATTACTATTTCATTCCTTTTTGTGGCTGAATAATATTCCATTGTACAGATATATCACATTTGTTTATGCTTTTATCAGTTGGTGGAAATTTGGATCGTTTCCACTTTTTGATGATTATTAATAATGCTGTTAACATTTGTGTTCAGATTTGTAAAAAACAAATTTAATATCTGTTTATTTTTGAGAGAGCAAGAGAGACCGAGCATGAGCAGGGGAGGGGCAGAGAGAGAGGGAGACATAGACTTTGAAGCAGGCTCCAGGCTTCGAGCTGTCAGTACAGAGCCTGACGCAGGGCTCGAACCCACAGACCATGAGTGAGATCATGACCTGAGCCGAAGTTGGACGATTAACTAACTGAGCCACCCAGGAGTCCCTGTGTACAGAGTTTTGTGTGATACGAGTTTCACTTCTCTCAGTTTCACATCTAAGAATGGAACTGCTGGATCATAGGGTACCTCTATGTTTAACTTTTCGGGAATGGCCAAATTATTTTCTGGAGAAGCTACACCATGTTACACCTTAACCAGGAATTTATGAGGGTTCTAATTTCTTCACAGTTTGCCAATTCTTGCTATTTTCTATTTTGTTCATTATAGCCATTCTCATGTATGTGAAGTAGTACATCTTTGTAGTCTTGAGTTGTATTTCCTTAATAACTAATGGTGTTTGACATTTTTTGTATGCTTATTGGCCATATGTGTATCTTACTGGGAGGAATTTCTACTCAAATCTTTTCTCCATTTTTAAGTTGGGTAGTTTGCCTTTCAATGTTGAGTTGTAAGAGCTCTTTGTGTATTTTTGATACTAGACATTTATCAGATATATGATTTACAAATATATTATTTCATTTGTGGGTTGTCTTTTTACTTGTTTGATAGTGTCCTTTGATGCACAAAAGTTTTTAATTTTTATGAATTCCAATTTACTTATATTTTACTTTTGTTGCTTGGGCTTCAACCTAAAACTCTTTACTAAGTGAAAATAACTTTTAAATTAAGATAAAAAGAAGATGTTGTCAGACATAAAAATGTTGAAAGTATTTGTCACCAGTAGATTTGCCCTCCAAAAATGTTAAAGGAAGTCCTTCAGGCAGAAGAAAAATGACATCAGATGGAAATATGTATCTACACAAAGGAACAAAGAATATCATAAATGGTTCCTGCACATATAAATATAATAAAAACTTTTTCTGATAATTTAAATTCTATTAAATTAATTGGCTATAAATAATAGTGATAGCAATGTATTATGGGACTTATGTGAATAAGTAAAATGTATGAAAAAATGGGATAAAGAACAGTAGAGGAAAAACAGAGAAATAATATTTATATATAAAGTGGTATAATATCACTTGAGGGTAGACTCTCAGTTAAAAGTGTATACCGTGATCTTAAACCTAAGTTTAATAATAATAACAATAATAATAACAGACGTATAGTGATTGGCAAGCAAAGATAACAAAATTGAATCATAAGAAAGAAACAATTTAAAAAACGAGAAAAGTAAAAAGGAAATAAAGAAGAGACAAATATAAAAAAATATGAAATTGGTATACTTGATCAAGCCATATGAGCAATCGCTTTAAATGTAAATAGTCTAAGCTCTATAATTAAAGTCAGAGATTGTCAGCATGGATTATTAGGCCCAAATATGTGCTGCTGCCTACAAGAAATAAGTGTTAAGTATAAAGATACTTATAGGTTTAAAGTACAAAGATAGAAAAAAATTATAGAATGTTAGTGCTATTCAAAAGAAAGCTCTGGTGGCTATTAATATCTTTAAAAAGTAGATACCAGAGCAAGGAATATTTGTTAGGGATAAACAATGCCTCATGATGGTGCTTTAAATAGGTCAAATCACCAAAAGTACATAAAAATCTAAATACTTACATTCCTAAGAAAAGTTTTAAAACACATGAAATCAAAATGGACAAAATTGAGAGGAGAAAGAGTCAAATCCACAATTATTGTCAAATGTTTAAGTATCCCCCTCTCAACAATTTATAGAACAAGTGAACAGAAATTTGTAAGGATATAGATTTTAATGACACTATCAACCAATGTAACCTAATTGACATTTATAGAACAATCCACAAAACAATAACAGAAAATACATTCTTTCCAAGTGCACATAGAGTATGCATCAGGAAGAACAATTCCTGGACTATAAAACAAGTTTCCATAAATTAAAAAAGTTGAAATCACACAACGTATGTTCTCCATAGTGAAGTGATACTAGACATGAATGGCAGAAGGAAATTTGAGAAATTCATAAATATGTGGAAATTAAATAGCATACTTCTAAACAACATATGATACAACGAGAAAGAAAAATGGTAATTTGAAACATTTTTTGAACTGAATGAAAAGGAAAACAAACTATATCAGAATTTATAGGATTTCACTAAAGAAATAATTAGAAAGAAATGTATAACAATAAATGCCCATGTTATTGAAGAAGAAGAATCAAATTATGATCACAGCATTGACCTTGAGAAACCAGAAAAGGAAGAACACAGACATAAAATGAGAAGTGAAAAGGAAATAATGGATTGAAGAGTGGAAATTAATGAACGAAAAAGCAGAAAAGGACTAGAGAAAATAAATGAAACCAAAAGTTGGTTCTTTGAGAAGATCAATAAAATTGATAAACCTTTAGCCAGACTAAGGCAGGAAAGCAGAGAGAGAGAGAGAGAGAGAGACAAAGGGACAAATGACCAATATCAGGAAAAGATAGAAGTGGCATCATTGAGGTTCTGCAGAAGGCATGCTGATAAGGAAAGGTTATAAACAACTTACTGCCTATAAATTCAATAACTTAGATGAAATGGCTTAATCTCTTGGGAAACAAACAAACAAACAAAAAAACCCACCACAGCTCACTCGAGAAGAAATAGATAACCCGAATAGCCCTATATCTATTAAGGAAATCAGGTTTATTGTTTAAAACCTTGGCACAAAGACAACTGGAGGCTGAGACAGTTTTACTAGTAAATTCTCCCATCACATTTAAATAAGAAATCAGATCAATTGTACCAAATCTCTGCTAGAAAATTGAAGAGCACGAAATACTTTCCTACTCACTCTAAGAAGCCAGCATTATCCTGATTCCAAAACCAGAAAAGACACTACAAAAAAAAAAAAAAAGATAACTAAAGACCAATTTTCCCCATGCACATGTATAAAAAAATAGAACAAAATTTTAGTATATCAAATCCAACAATAACTCAAAAAGATAATACCTCATGATAAACTAGCATTTATCCTTGGAATGCAAGCTTGAATTTACATTTGAAAGTCAATCAATGTAATCCACCATATTAAAAATAAAGAAAACAATCCTCCCAATATATGTAGAAAAATAATTTTAAAAACTCTAACATCTTACTAATGAAAACCCTCAGAAAACTAGGAATAGAGGAAAATTTCTTAAAAACCTACAACTAACCTAATACTTAATGATCAATGACTGAATGATTTCCCCTTGAGATAAAGAACAAGATAAAGATGTGTATTGTCACCACTTCTATTCAACCATTCTAGCCAGTATAGCCAAGAAAAGACAATAAGCGCATCTCAACTGCAGCAGCAGAAATAAAATAGCCTTTATTGACAGACATTACTGTCCACGTAAAAAATCCAACAGTATTTACAAAAAAGTTACTAACTCAAATAAGTGAGTACAGTAAATTTGCAAGATATAAAATCAATATATAAATATCAATTGCATGTTATGTACTAGCAATAAAAAATTACAAATTTGATTTTTAAAATACTATTTACAATAGTTTGAAGAATATGAGTGGGGATAAATCATAAAAGCTGTGCAAGATTCATACACTGAAAAATCATTGTGAGAGAAGTTAAAGACCTAAATCGAGAGATGTACCTATGTGTTCATTGGTTATAAGACTCAGTATTGTTAAGGTGTCAGTTCTCCACAAGTGGATCTTTAAACTCAATTCAACCCCAGGCAAAATTCCTTCAGGTTCCTTTGTAGAAAGAAAAATCTTACATTAAAATTCATATGGAAATGAAAAGCACCTAAAATAGCCAAAACAACTTTCAAAAAGAAGTTGGAGGGCTCACAATATCTGATTTCAAGCTTATAAAGCTACAGTATGGTATTGGCACAAAGACAGACAAATATATCAATGAAACGAAATAGAGAGCCCAGAAATATACCCACCTATTCATGTACAAATAACTTTTAACAAAGCTGCAAAGCCAATTTAGTGGAGGATAGATCTTTCCAACAAATGTTGCTGGAATGATTGGATGTTCATATGCAAAAAAAATATTGACTTTTATCTGTACTTCACACTATATATACAACAATTAATACAAGGGTGCCTGGGTGGCTCAGTTGGTTGAGCAACTGACTTTGTCTTAGGTCATGATCTCATGGTTCGTGGGTTTGAGCCCAGTGTCAGGATCAGGCTCTGTGCTGGCAGCTCAGAGCCTGGAGCCTGCTTTGGATTCTGTGTCTCCCTCTCTCTCTGCCCCTACACTGCTCATGCTCTTTCTCTCTCTGTCTCTCAAAACTGAATAAACATTTTTAAAAAGTTAAAAATAAGCAATTAATACAAAATGGATCTAAATAGAAAATCTAAATAGATTATAATTGTGGAAGAAAACAGGAGAAAACTTTTGTGATTTTGTGTTGGGCCAAATTTCCTTAGCTATGACACCAAAATTACAATCCTTAATATAAGAAATCGATAAATTGAACTGATTAAAAATTAAAATTTTGTGTTCTTTGAAGGACAGATATAGACCATGAACATACAAATCACTGATTGGGAGAATACATGTAGACGTATTTGATAAGGAATTACATCAGGAATTTATTAAAAAAAAAACTCTCCAAACTCAAGAAAAAAATTAAAAATAAACAAAAACATCACCAAAAGAAAATACATGGCAAAGAATACATGGAGAGATGTTCAACATAATTAGTCATTAGGGAAATCCAACATAATCAGATACCACTGTATATCTATCAGTATGACTAAAACTAAAAAGCCCAATCATACCAAGTGTTAGTGACAAAGCGAAGTGACTGGAACTCTTATACAATGCTGATGAGAATATAAAATTATGCATCTACTTTGGAAAACAGTGTATCCATTTCTGAAAGTCATACATACTCTTCCTATACGATCTAGCCATTTTATTCCTAGGTATTTACACAAAAGAAATGAAAGCATATATACATGCAAAGATTTGCACATAAATGTTCTTATAAGCTTTATCCAAAACCTAAAAACAACATAAATGTCAAATAACTTGAGAACAGATACACAAATAAAAACATGGGATTATTTATGAGTGTTGGAAATCTATTAATCTCAAAATAATTATTCTAAATGGAAGAAGCCAGACAAAAGGAAATACATATTATATGAATTCATTTTTACAAAATTCTGGAAAATACAGACTAATTAGCATAACAGAAAGCACATCATTACAATGGGAGACAACAAGAGGCATACATGAGGAATCTTAAAGGGTACAGTGGATATGCTTATTCCCTGATTTTGGTTATTGTTTGACAGATATATACCTATGTGAAAACTTCTCAAACTGTGCATTTAAACATGCGCAGTTTTGTTGTATCAAATATATCTCAGTCACGTGGTTAAAAAATTGAGTTTACAAATTGGGTGGAGAAATGGAACAGTATGAAATATATGAGATAGTTCTCAAAGAAAGTAAATTTGAAAGCATAAAACTGTAATTTTATGTCAAATACATGTAATTACACAAAAACATTTAATTTAATTTAAAAAGAGGAACTCAAAAGCAATAGCTGGTTATAGTTTAATAAATTAAAGGCATTGCATAGGACTGAATGATTACTTAAACCTTTAAAATACATGATTCACAATAAAATATAATTTTCATAACACTGTGTCAAATCATTTAACATTAAATAAATGAAGCTAAATTTGTTGGAAATATACAGAGAAGGAATGATAAATAATCGTAATACTAGATGTTTATACTCATTTTGCAGTCATTGGCAGTTTAATTAAATTATAACAAACGCAAGATAGGGAATCTAAAGATTGTAATTAATAATGCTGATCTAATAAGCATATATTCAATTCTGTAATCTGCTAAAAAAAGTGCCTTCTATTTAAGTGCTATATAACTTGATTACATAAATTACAAAAACTAGACAAAATACAAACCGTATTTTCCAATGACAATTTAGCGAAGCTCATACTGGTTTGTGGGAACCAACTGCCAAATTTTCAGAAGTTTTACAGCCATTTGAAGTCAGTTGATAGCCTGAAGTCAAACAGACTGGGAATATTTACACCATAGAAATCAGCACACCTACATATCGAGGCTTTCCCTGCCTCGAGAGCCACTTATTTTAAACAAGTAAATGAATAAATCAGGAACTTAGAAGAAATAAGGGTGATACTAGAAGACAAAGAAAACTTCTCAAAATATTTGTCAGAATTCTCAAAGAGAAAACTGAAGAGATATCCAGAAAAACCATAAGAATATGAAAAAAAAAATAAAGAGCACTCAGAAAGCAAGAAAGAAATCTTGCAAATATGCTAATTGAAATAAGGAACAATCAATGGAAGTGTTGCTAGATATAGTTAAAGAAGTTCCTCAGGAAGAATGTCTAAATGACAGCAGTAATTAAAGCATTACTCTAGGTTTGTATCACGTGACTTACTAGAACAGAGCAAATGTAAAAATATCAAGAAGAGTTGATATTTCTATCAACTTCTATCAAGAACTTCAACTTCTATAAGACACAAGTTTGCAGAACTCTAGAACATGCCTTTTCATTGAGTTTGCCAAATGTTCAAGGCAATAAATGAAATGCACACACATACATGCATGCTAAGGCATAGCACCGAAAACTTTCAGTATAATTGAAATTAAAGAAAATGCTTCAAGTTTGAGGAGTAGAGGGGTAGGTCATAGGAAGAATAAAGAAACAAAATTGCATTGCGTTTCTTAATTACAGCACTGGAAATTAGAAGAGACTGGAGTGATGCCATCACAACTCTAAAGGAAATTTGTGTTTTATGTTATTCTGGACTCAGCCAAACTACTAAATGTGATCAGAGAACAATTAAGCCTTTTCAATAGATATCTATAAAGAATATTTCCACAGACTCTCAAGAAGCTTCTACAGCATGAGCTAAAACATGAGAGAGTAAACCAGGGGCAAGGGAGACATCAGGTCCAGGAAAGAAAGGATCCCACATGGGAAGAAATGGAAGGGAACTCCTAGAATGAGTGTTGTACAGACAAAGTGGCTAATCCTAAATGAAAAGAGGACAGAAACTTCCAGCAGGGATGGGATCAAAATTTATTAAATCAACAAATAAAGTTATAAATGATATTATTTATAAATAAAGTTATACTATTATAAATAGCTACAATATCTATGTATGATGTTATATTATTTAGAATTATAGAAATAAATACCAGAAGATAGGGCTAGAGGGGTAGAAATGATTGCCTCTATTGGGTTACAGTAGGACAAAGTGGAGGAAAAGATGCTACTTTAATTATTTTTTTATTTGAGAGAGAGAGAGAGAGAGAGAGAGAGAGAGAGAGAGAGAGAGAGCAAGCAGGGGTGAGGGGCAGAGGGACAGAGAGAGAGAATCTTAAGCAGGTTCCACTCTAAGCTGGATCTGACATGGGAGCTTGATCCCACTATCCGGGGATCATGACCTGAACCAAAGTCCAGAGTCACATGCAACCAACTGAGACACCCAGGTGCCCAGATGCTACTTTTTATTATAAGACCTCAGTATTTTATAGTGTTTTAAAATAGATACATGTAGGGGAGCCTGGGTGGCGCAGTCGGTTAAGCGTCCGACTTCAGCCAGGTCACGATCTCGAGGTCCGTGAGTTCGAGCCCCGCGTCGGGCTCTGGGCTGATGGCTCGGAGCCTGGAGCCTGTTTCCGATTCTGTGTCTCCCTCTCTCTCTGCCCCTCCCCCGTTCATGCTCTGTCTCTCTCTGTCCCAAAAATAAATAAAAAAACGTTGAAAAAAAACTTAAAATAGATACATGTATTACTTTCAAAAACACAAAAAAGTTAATATCAAAGCCCACATAGCCATTTCTAATTAATGAAACCTATATTCCATTAATGACATGTGTTTTAACAGGGAAATATCAACGAGACAGTACTGTGTTAACTGAAACGTGTGCATATCTGAATCATGTCCTTGTTCAGCACTTCAGTTACCATGGAGTCAAGCAAAGCAAGTACCCACCTCCAACAACCATTTCATTAACATGGCACCATGCACATCAGATGCCTATACCAATGATAATAAGTCCCATTCAGAAATTGATTCTTTATTACTATTTAGTATCCTAGAAGGATGTGTTTTCTCCCCAATCCATGTAATCAACAATTTTAGAAATTTCATTTGGAAATAAATTCCTTTAAGAATACATAGGTCTTGGAAATAAACCATGTCATATATATTTTGGAAGACATTTCTAGAAGATTCCTGCCTTGTCACAAGTAGCATAATATCTTTCCTTGAGGAATCTTCTGCGTACAGTCTTCAGTGAAAATAGGGCACTTGGAAGTGCACTGATGTGTGAAAATCAATTAAAAACACAACTGAAGTTTTAGGATTTTGTTTAATTTAGTTTTAGTTTTAGATTAGGGTTCAGGTCAGTTCTTACTTTATCCCTATCAATTCATCCATCAGAAATTATAATTACCTTTTTTTTAGCCTTTAATTACTTTTACCAATAATCTGTGTAATATTCAAGATGGTTTAAATTATATTATCCAGAAGAAAATGTTTAATTCAGAGTGATTAGTCTGTACAGTTGATAACTACATTGTTTTCCCTACAGGGAAGGGGCATTTGTTCAAGATAAAGAGTTTTAGCACAAGCAACAAAGTAAATCCATCCTGCATCGTATGAAAGTGTGAAAAAAAACCTTAAATATCATTAAATAGAGTGAATAGAGTGTGTATGTGTGTGTGTGAGTGTGTGTGTGTGTGTGTAAAGAAATTGATACACTGAAGAGTTTAGATATGTTTAAACATTACATTCTTATGTCATGTTTTATAAATGCAGTTATAAGTTTTTATGGTTCCTTGCTACTTTTTAATACAACTTTAATGCAGTGTTATTAAGAATAGAGATAAAAGAGTTTTTACACACATATACACAGCTCTGGTACCACTCCCACAATTGACACATGGAACATTTTTTACCCCCATGATTTATCTTATGCCAATCTGCAGTCAACCACACTTCCTCCCACCCCAAACAACCACTGTTCTATTTCCTGTCACTCCTGATTAGTTTGCCTGATCTAGAATTTCATATAAATGGGATCATGGAATATGTATTCTATTTAACTCCTTTTGTTCAGCATAATGCTTTTGAGACTCATGCATGTGGTTACTTGCATATCAATAATTTGCTCCCTTTTACTATGGAGCAGTATTTCATTGCTGATGGGCTTTTGAGTTCTTCTGAATTTGGGCTATTACAAATAAAATTCCATTGAACATTTGTGTATACATCTTTGTGTGAACAAATGTCTCTATTTCTTTTAGATACCTAGGAGTCATATTACTAGGTTATATGCTAAGTGGGTGTTTAACTTGCAAGGAAACGGCTAATCTGTTTTTCAAAGTGTGGACTGTTTTATACCACCACCAGTAATACATGGAGTTCTAGCTGCTCGCCATCCTTGCCAATACTTGTTATTGTTGGTCTTTTTAAATGTAGCCTTTAGTGTGTCCAGTGGTAAATTGCTGAGGTTTTGATTTACATTTCCTTAATGACTACTAGTGACTAATTATATTCACCATCATGTTATGTGCTCGTGGGCCATTTATATGTCCTTTTTTTGTAGAGTGTCTGTCCAAATCCTTTGCACATTTAAAAATTTGAGTTGTTGGGGCGCCTGGGTGGCGCGGTCGGTTAAGCGTCCGACTTCAGCCAGGTCACGATCTCGCGGTCCGTGAGTTCGAGCCCCGCGTCGGGCTCTGGGCTGATGGCTCGGAGCCTGGAGCCTGTTTCCGATTCTGTGTCTCCCTCTCTCTCTGCCCCTCCCCCGTTCATGCTGTGTCTCTCTCTGTCCCAAAAATAAATAAAAAACGTTGAAAAAAAAATTTTAAAAATTTGAGTTGTTTATGTTCTTACTGAGTTGTAAGACTGCTTCACGGCTTTTCTGGATAGAAGTCTTGTCAGATATCTGTTAACAGTTTCTTTTTGTCTGAAACATGCTTTTTTATTTTCATAAAGGTGACTTTTCTTAAGAGACACTTTTAATTTTAAGAAGTCACTTAATATATCCTTTTTTTTCTTTTATGGCTAGTGCTATGTCCTCCTAAGAAATCAGCCTACCCCAAGGTTGCAAAGACTTTTCTCTTATGTTTTTTCACCTATAAGTTTTATAGTTACAGCTTTTAAGCTCTTTTCTCTTGTAGGTTTCTTTCTTGACAGCTTCCAATTCCGTACTATGTGCAGGCAGCTTACTATTCAGGGAAAGATGCATTCTAGAAGCCCCCTGTGCCATTGTCTGATGCTCGTTTTCTGTGTCTCTCCATGCTCTCAGCATTCTACTGTTCAATGTCCAGCCACCTCTGGCTCCTTGAACTTCAATCTGTCTCATCAACTTAGTTTTGCTTGCAGTTGCCCTCCCTGTGCCACCGTCTTTAAGATGCCCGAGGCAGCAAGCTCCGGGCTCAGCTCTTGTTATTCTCTTTTCTTTGATATCACAGTCTGAAAACTGTTGTTTGGGACATTTTGTCCAGTTTTCTAACTGTCCACAGTGGGAAGCCAAGTTTGCTTTCAGTGACTTAGTCACAGCCACAAATGTAAGCCCTATTATGACTTTCCACCAGCCAGGCAGGTGGGCTCATAAATAAAAATACATGAAACATACAGCGGGATGAACAACAAATATTCAAAAACACTTGATATTCTTCAATTCTTACATTCCTAAATGATAACCAGCATCAGAAGGAAATAATAGGAATACAGTGATAATTTTAGGATGTTTTCCAGGTAAAAAACCAAAAATATTGAAAGATGTGACATTCATATTCCAAAAAACTATGGTCATTAAATGAAAAATAATAAAGCTGTGGGAATTATAATATGTACAATAATACCAGAGTGCAATGTACTTATTCTCTAGATAGTATTAATGTTTTTTATAAACTCTCATCAGTCAGCATTGTGATAATAGATATATGAGGGCTGAGGTGATTATTAGTTTTCCTTCCTATGATGTAAGAAGGCACCCTGTGGTTACCATAAGATTTGAGCTGGTTGCTACTTCTGATTAAAAGACATAAAAAAAGTTTGAAAATGCAGAGAATTGATGTTAGTGAGGGGAATAAAGAGAATATTGTAAGATTTTCCATGTATGTACTTGTGGCTGCCTGCTTATTCAAGTGATTTGGATGAATTAATCAGTTTCTTCAAATTTACCAGCCAATTTAATCTAACATCTGTTTTGACTACCTTTTTATCACTAAAATTTGACTGTGAGCATCCAAGTATAGTTTTTAACATTATGCAGAAATGGTTGGATGTCTTTTCAACCTTAGATAGCATATAATCTATTTCTCTGTCTCATTTGCATTCCCCAATCCACTCAGTTAATTTAGTCTCTTTGCAAGCATGTGAACTTCTTCAGGCCTTTACGCCATGGAGTAACAGTGATGAAATATTTAGCAAATTCTGTACTAAACATCCACTTTGCTGTCTAAATTCAATGGCACTAAAAAGAATTATTATTAATTATAATGACCTTTGTTAGCAAACAATCAATATAGTAAGATTATAGCAATAAATAGGTTGTATTGGACACTCACTAATGCTGCATACTCTGCGTGTATTTTCTGTCTTGTGTTAATTCATTATTTTCACATTTATAGCTGAGTACCTGGAGCTCAGAAGTTAAGTAACTTATCCAAGCTCTCACACATCGTAAGTGACTGAAGCTAGGATTCAAACTTAGACTTATCTCACTCTAAGTCCAATGGTTTTTTTGTTTGTTTGCTTGTTTTTAATGCCATATTGTTATTTTATCTGAGTTCTTGTGGGTATAATTTGATTTTAATGAATTATCTTAAAGGGCCTAAGGGGTTCACATGAAGAAAGCTATCAAACATTGATATTTTCCAGGAAATTTACTCAAGGCTTGGCGTGGAAATTTCCTGGAAAATATCAATGGATATTTTTAATATCGATTCCATTATAATCAATGGAATATAGAGGTGCCTCTTCATCTTATCTAATACAGGAAAGGAGAAAGCATGATACAGCTGCACTTAAAACACTGCCTCCCTGTCCTTCCCACACTGCAAGCTCTTGCCTTCAAGTGTCACGTACACTCTGGGTTACATACTCCCAGTTATGTAATGAGATTGCCAGGTGGTGAAATTTATATGTATATTATATAGATATATAAAATATATATTTTATATGTGTATAAAATATTATGTATATAATATATAATATCTATATATCTATATACATATATATAACATATATATAATCACTAGGAATTTATTCCACTTCACTAAAATATACTATATTCTTTACTGTGACTTGTTCCTAAGATGAAAGGTTGCTTTAATGCCATGTCACTATCTGAAAATAGGAGAAACATTAGAATTATTTCATTGCCATCTTGGCTACCATGACTTTGGATAAGTTACTAAATATTCTCCTTCAGTTCCTATATTTTGAATATGAAAAGAATAATTCTCCTATTCCAGCCAAATGATATGTCTGAACAAATGTGATTCAAAGGACGAAGGCTTTCTTCAATAGAGCTTTGAAGAATCCCAAAACATATAGGATCTGGGGCCCTGCCTATTAAACAGTTTGAATGAAAAACTGAATGGCAAAATTGATGGGCCCATGAGAGGTATGATAGTTTATGGGGGAAGATTTAGAATAATAGGTAGAAAAGAGGGACTTAAGTATTTTATTGTCCATTCAGTGCACATGAAGATTCTTTGGGGGTACCCAGGCATCATTTTGTTCATGTTCTCTATTGTCACAGATACTGTCTCTGGCTAATTTCCTCTTTCTCACTTTGAGAAAAAGGTAGAAACACTGCTATTATCTGAAATGCTATGTCCTTTGGAACATGTGTTTATTGAAACAATATAGATCTTCTTAGGTCTGCAGTTTCCTGGTACCAGATATCCAGTACTGGTAACATCATTACCCATGTTGATTCTGCAGCCTTGAACAGAGGCTTCCAGTGATCCTTTCAAAGGTTGTTACAACGACCACCAATGCAAGGAAATATAAATGGTACTTTCTTTTTTATCATTTTAAATTTACCACTCAGAATTTCATAACATAAAGTTAAATCTTTTGTCTTAGGTATATCTCTTTTTTTTAAAAAAAAATATGGCTGTTTTTTACTTACATTTTTACCTTTCAATAATCTTTTGTCTTTTGGCTAAAGCTTTTAGACCACTTACGTCAGTAGTTGCTATGGACACATTTGGATGAATTTCTAAATTATAACCTGGTGATTTTATTTTTTTATTACTTTCCCTCACTATCTCTACTTCTTTCTTCTTTCCTTCTTTGCCTCTTTTGGATTTAGTTAGTTAGTTTTCACTTATTTATATATTTTTCTCTCCATTCTAGTTCTTTTTCCTGCTAGATGGAAAGTTATATATGGTTTATATTTTTCTGTGAACATCCTCCAAATCTCTATGGGCACATTTACCTCAACAAGATCTAAATTTCATTACTATCTTTTGTCTTCTTCCAAATAATACTTAGACACCTGAATTCCAGGGGTACCTGGGTAGCTCAGTTGGTTAAGCATCCAACTCTTGATTTTGGCTCAGGTCATTATCTCACAGTTTCATGAGCTTGAGCCCCACATCAGTCTCTGCGCTGACAGCACGGGACCTGCTTGAGATTTTCCCTCTCTCACTGTCCTGTCCCTTCCCTGCCTGCACTCTTTCTTTCTCAAAAGTAAAATAAAAACAAAACAACACCTGAACTACAATTATTCCTCTCCTGACTCATATGCCATCATTGCCTAGGATTTCAGTTCTGTATGATTATGTTTTTGTACACAGTCAAATTTTTTTTTATTTACCTATCATTTCTTGCATATCAGATATTCTGTCATTGTTTTCTTCGTTCTATATTACATAATGTAGACAAAATTTGGAATTTGTTACAGATTGCATTGTGTCCCCCAAAGAGATGCTGAAGATCTAATGAGGGTACCTCAGAATGTGATCTTATTGAGAAATAGTGTCATCACAGATGTAATTAGTTTAAATGAAGTAATATTGGAGTAGGATATGCCCCTTATTCAATGTAACTGGTGTTATTATAAGAAAAGGAGACACTGACAGACACAGGAGAGTAAAACACCATGAGATGATGGAGAGATAGAAATTCTGCAGCTAACAAGCCAAAGAATGGCGAGGATTGCCAAGAAACCATCAGATGCTAGGAAAAGGCAAGAAGTCTTCTCTCCTACAGGTTTCACAGGGAGCAAGGTCCTGTTGAAACTCCAGTTTTGGACTTCTAGGCTTCAAAACTATAAGACAATGCATGTCTGTTACTTTAAATCACCTCATCTGTGGAACTTTGTTACACTAGCCATAAAAAACTAATACACTAGCCAACTATCTCAGTTACTATCTCATATTGTGCCTTTATTCTAAAAAGATAGCTTTACTGAGTACAGCATTCTGTTCATTGCTATTTTTGTCATATTAAAGATATAATTTCCAAGAAATAAAAAGGGAAAAATCCCATGTTTTCAAGGATTTTGTAAGCCAGTGAGGAGAGATAGACAACAAATAATTGTATATTAGCAAGCAATAAGTTCTATGGAAGAAAGGAAAGAAAATGGCAGAGTAAAGTGGATTAGGAGTGCAGGTAAGAGCTGGGCTGGCTGTAATTTCAGGTAAGGGGGTGAGGGAGGTCTCACTGGAAGGAAATGAGGAGACCATACCATTGATATCGGGGGTGGGGGGAAACAGTTCAAGGTGAAAGGAATCGTCATGTTTGAGAAACAGAAGGCCAGTATGACTGAAGTGTAGGAAGCGAGGGAGACAGTAGTATGAGATAAAGTTCCTCAGAAGAGGAACAGGATTCATGTCATGTTGAACCTTATAATTCACTTTAATGATTTCAATTTTCATTCTGAGTCAAATGGGAGCCACTGGAGGATTTTGAACACTGGAAAAGCATGATCTGATGTACGTTTTAAAAATATCTTTAGTATTGGTGAAAGAATAGGCAAATAGATGGATAGAGCAGAAGAAAGCCCAGAAATACACTATCCACATAGTCAATTGACTTCTAGTTTTTATTTTAATTCCAGTTAACATACAGTGTTATACTAGTTTTAGGGTGACAATTCTATACATCACCCAGTGCTCATCACAAGTGTATTCCTTAATCCCTATTTTGCCATTACTCCCACGCACTCCCCTCTGGTAACCATCAGTATGTTCTCCATTATTAAGAGCCTGTTTCTTGATTTGGGTCTCTTTTTTTTTCCCCTTTGTTCATTTGTTTTGTTTCTTAAATGCCACCTATGAGTGAAATCCTGTGGTATTTGTCTCTCTCTGACTTATTTTTCTTAGCATTAAACATACTCTAGCTCCATCCATGTCATTGCAAATGGAAAGATTTCATTCTTATTTATGGCTGAATAATATTCCATGGTATTCCACATCTTCTTTATCCATTCATCGATAGATGGACACTTGGACTGCTTCCCTATCTTAGCCATTGTAAATAATGCTGCTAAAACATAGGAGTGCATGTATCCCTTTGAATTAGTGTTTTTATATTCTTTGGGGAAATACTAAGTAGTGCAACTGCTGGATCATAGGGTAGTTCTACTTTTAATTTTTTGAGAAACGTCCAGACAGTTTTCCAGAGTAGCAGCACCAGTTTGCACTCCCACCAACAGTGCAAGAAGGTTCCTTTTCTTCCACATCCTCACTAACACCTGATGTTTCTTATCTTGCTTATTTTAGCCATTCTGACAGGTGTGATATCTCATTATAGTTTTGGTTTGCATTTCCCTGATGGTAAGTAATGATGAACATCTTTTCACATGTCTGTTGGCCATCTGTGTGTCTTTTTTGGAGAAGTGTGTTCATGTATTCTACCTATTTTTATTTGGATAGTTTTTTGGGGTGTTGAGTTGTATATGTTCTTTATAAATTTTGAATACTAACTCTCTATTGAGTATGTCATTTGCCAATACCATCTCCCATTCTGTAGATTGCCTTTTAGTTTTGTCAATTGTTTTTTTTGTTTTTTGTTGTTGCTTTTGGGGTTTGTTTGTTTGTTTGTTTGTTTGTTTGTTTTTTGCTGTATACAAGCTTTCTATTTTACTGTAATCCCAATAGTTTATTTTTGCTTTAGGTTCCCTTGCCTTGGGGGACCTAGCTAGAAAAAAAGTTGCTACAGCTGATCTTAAAGAAATTACTGCCTGTACTCTCTTCTAGGATTTTTATGGTTCCGGTCTTTAACATTTGGGTGTTTAATCCATTTTGAATTTATTTTTGTGTATGGTGTAAGAAAGTGGTCCAGTTTCATTCTCTTGTATGTTGCTGTCCAGTTTTCTCAATACAATTTGTTGAAGAGACTGCTTTCTCTAATGGGATATTCTTTCCTGCTTTGTTAAAGATCAGATATTTGTGAGTTCATCTGGGTTTTCTGTTCTATTGATCTATGTATGCATTTTTGTGCCAGTACCATACTGTTTTAATTACTGCAGCTTTGTAATAGAACTTGAAGTCAGGAATTAGGATGCTTCCAGCCTTGCATTTCTTTTTCAAGATTGCTTTGGCTATTTGGGGTCTTTTGTAGTTCCATACAAATTTTAGAATTGTTTGGTCTAGTTCTGTGAAAAGTGCTATTGGTATTTTGATAGGAATTGCATTAAATATGTAGATTGCTTTGGGTAGTATAGACATGTTAACAATATTTGTTCTTCTACTGTGTGAGCACTGGATTTCTTTCCATTTCTTTATGGCATCTTCAATTTCTTTCATCAGTGTTTGATAGTTTTCAGAGTACAGGTCTTATACCTCTTTTGTAGGTTTATTCCTAGGTACCTTACTCTCGTTGGTGCAACTGTAAATGGGATTCTTTTGTTAATTTCTCTTTCTGCTGCTTCATTATTGGTGTATAGAAATGCAACAGATTTCTGTACATTGATTTTGTATCCTGCAACTTCACTGAATTCACTTATCAGTTCTAGCATTTTTTGGTGGAGTCTTTGGATTTTCTATACGTAGTATCATGTCATCTGCAAATAGTGAAAGTTTTACTTCTTCCTTACCAATTTGGAAGAATTTTTTTAATTTTTCTTGTCTAATTGCTGTGGCTAAGACTTCCAGTACTACGTTGAATAAAGTGGTGAGAGTGGACATCATTGTCTTGTTCTTGACCTTAGGTGAAAAGCTTTCAGTTTTTCCCATTGAGGATGATACTAGCTGTGGGTTTTTCATATATGGCCTTAATTATGTTGAGGTTTGCTCTTTCTAAACCTACTTTGTTTAGGGTTTCTATCATGAATGGATGTTGTACTTTGTCAAAAGCTTTTTCTGCATCTATTGAAATGATCATATGGTTCTTATCCTTTCTCTTATTGATGTGATGTATCATGTTGAATTTTTCGTGAATATTGAACCACCCTTGGAGCCCAGGAATAAATACTACTTGATCATGCTGAAGATTTTTTAAAAATCTTGTTGAATTCAGTTTGCTAGTCTTTTATTGGGGAATTTTACATCTATGTTCATCAGGGATATTGACCTATAGTTCTCTTTTTTAGTCATGTTTTTATCCAGTTCTGGTACCAGGATAATGCTGGCCTCATAGAATGAATTTGGAACTTTTACTTCCCATTGTGTTTTGGAGAGTAGTTTGAGAAGAATAGGTATTAACTCTTCTTTAAATGTTTGGTAGTAGAAGTTATCTGGTCCTGGACTTTTTTTTATTTGGAGTTATTTTTTTATTACTGATTCAATTTCTTTACTTTATGAATTTGTTCAAATTTTCCATTTTTCCTGTTTCAGTTTTATTAATTTGTATGTTTTTAGGAATTTATCCATTTCTTCTAGGTTGCCCAATTTTTTGGCATATAGTTTTTCATTATATTCTCTTATATTTGTATTCTATAGTGTTTGTTGTTATTTCTCCTCCCTCACTTGTTATTTTATTTATTTGAGTTCTCTCTCTCTCTCGATAAGTCTGGCTAGAGGTTTATTAATTTTGTTTATTTTTTTTGAAGAACCAGCTCCTGGTTTCATTGATTTTTTTTTTAGTGTCTATATCATTTATTTCTTCTCTAATCTTTATTATTTTCTTCCTTCTGCTGCTTTTAGGTTTCATTTGTTGTTCTCTTTTCTGGCTCTTTTAGATGTAAAGTTTGGTTGTTATTTGAAATTTTTCTTGCTTCTTAAACTTGTCTCTTAGAACCACATTTCCTGCATCCCAAAGGTTCTGAGCTATTTTGTTTTCTTTTTCATTTGTTTCCATGTAATTTTTATTCTTATTTTATTTCCTGGTTGACCTATTCATTGTTTAGTAGCATGTTACTTAACCTCCATGTGTTTTCAGTCTTTCTAGATTTTTTCTTGTGGTTGACTTCTAGTTTCATAGCATTGTAGTCAGAAAAGGTGCATGGTATGACTTCAGTCTTGAATTTGTTGAGGCTTGTTTTGTGGGGTAATATGTGATCTATTTTGGAGAATGTTCCACATGTACTTGAAAAGAATGTGTATTCTGCTCTTTTAAGATGTAATATTCTGAATATATTTGTTAAATCAATCTGTTCCAGTGTGTCATTCAAAGCCATTGTTTCCTTGTTGATTTTCTGTTTAGATGATCTGTCCATTGATGTAAGTGGGGTGTTAAAGTCTCCTACTATTTTGGTATTATTATCAATTGGTTGTTTTATGTTTGTTATTAACTGTTTTATGTATTTCAGTGCTTCTTGTTGGGTGCATAAATATTTACAATTATTATACCCTTTTGTTGAATTGTCCCTTTTATTATATAGTGTTCTGTCTCTTGTTACACAATCTTTATTTCAAAGTCTATCTTGTTCTATATAAGTATTGCTACTCTGGCTTTCTTCTGACTTCTCTTTGCATAATAGATGTTTCTCCATCCCCTCACTTTTAATCTTCAGGTGTTTTTAGGTCTAAAATGTGTCCCTTGTAGGTAGAATATCATTTTTTTAATCCGTCTGGTGTTTTTATTCTTCTTTCTTGTTTTTTTTAATCCATTCTGCCACCCTGTGTCCTTTTATTAGAGCATTTAGGCCATTTACATTCAACTAATCATTGATAGATATGTATTTATTGTATTTTATTATTTATATTGTGATTGTTTCTCAAGGTTTTCTCTGATCCTTTCTTGGCTTTCTCTTTCATGATTTGTTGATTTTCTTTAGTGATATATTTTGATTTCTTTCTCTTTATCCTTTGCATATTTGTTAGTGGTTTTTGATATATGGTTACCATTCAGTTTGCATATAACCTATTCTGGTATAGCAGATTATATTAACTTGATGGTCATTTAAGTTTGAGCCCATTCTTACTCCTCATCTCCCCACATTTTAGGTATATGTTGTTGCATTTTACATCCTTTTATTTTGTGAGTTCCTTGACTGATTTTTTACAGAAATATACATTTTTACTGCTTTTGTATTTCCTCCTTTTATACTTTTACTTTTGGTTCCTCCTTTCCACTCAAAGAGTCCCCTTAATATGTGTTTAGTAGTAATGAACTGGTTTAGTAGCAATGAACTCCTTTAGTTTTTGTTTCTCTGGGAAACTCTTTATCTCTTCTTCTATTCTGAATGATAGCCTTGCTGGGTAGAGTGTTCTTGGCTGCAGATTTTTCCCATTTAGCACTTTGAATATATCATGCCACTCCCTTCTGGCTTGGAAAGTTTCTGCTGAAAAATCTCCTGCTAGCCTTACAGGTTTCCCTCATAAATTACAGTCTTTTTTTGTCTTACTGCTTTAATTTTTTTTTTCTTTATCTCTATATTTTGCCAATACAATTACAATATGTCTTGGTGTGGATCTGCTTTTGTTGATTTTGATGGGAGTTCCCTGTGCCTCCTGGATTTAGATATTTCTTTCCTTCACCAGATTAGGGAAGTTTTTAACTATTAGTTCTTCAAATATATTTTCTACCCCATTTTCTCTGTTTTCTGGGACTTTTATAATATGAATATTATCATGTTTGATGGAGTCAGTGAGTTCCCTAAGTCTATTCTCATTTTGCATAATTCATTTTTCTCCCTTTTGTTCAGCTGGATTACTTTCCATTACTCTGTATTCTAGACACTAATTCATTCCTCTGCTTTTACCAGTCTGCTATGCATTCCATCAAGCGTGTTTCTCATTTTGTTTATTGAGTCCTTTTATCTCTGCTATGTTATTCCTTATCTCTTTGTTAAGGGTCTCACTCTTGCCTTCCACTCTTTTTTTTCTGAATGTTTATTTATTTTTGAGAGAGAGAGAATCCAAAGTGGCTCTATGCACACAGCCAGATGTGGGACTCAAACTCACGAACTTCAAGGTCATAACCTGAGTCAAAGTTAGACATTCAACCATCTGAGACACCCAGCTGCCCCTCCACTGTTTTCAAGTCCAGTGAGTATCCTTATGATCATTGCTTTAAATTCTCTATTAGGCATGCTACTTATATCTGTTTCACTTAGATCTCTGGCTGTGACCTTTTCCTGTTCTTTCTTTCTTTTTTTTTTTAATTTTTTTTAATGTTTATTTATTTTTGAGAGAGAGAAAGCATGAGTGGGGGAGGGACAGAGAGAGACACACACACAAATCTGAAGTGGACTCCATGCTCTGAACTGTCAGCACAGAGCCTGATGCAGGGCTCAAACTCATGGACCGTGAGATCATGACCTGAGCTGAAGTCAGACACTTAACCGACTGAGCTACCCAGATACCCCATCCTGTTCTTTCATTTGGGATAAACTTCTCTGTCTTCTCATTTTGTCTAAGTCTCTGCACCCGTCTTTCTGTGTTAGGAAAGTCAGCTATGTCTCTTGTTCTTGAGGGTAATGGCCTGATGAAGAAGAGCTCCTGTAGTGCCTTGTGTATTGTGTCTCCTGTTCCCCAGGGTGTGGCATTTCCAGTAATGTCTCCTAAATGTGCTGAGTGTTCTCTACTATTTTGTCCTGGCCACTTTATCCTTCATGCCAGCCCTCTGCTGAGGTTCTCTTTGCCTGTTATGGGCAGTGTTTTGTCCCTGGACTGAATGTGGCTCATTTTAACTAGGGGTGCTCCAGTCTATTTGTGAAATGAGACCAGTCACCATTGCCAATGGGACCAAAGCTGATCTCCCACAAAACTCTGGCATTGGGAGATGGGGTGTGAGCAGGAGTTTGGGCTGGTCTTCTTGGGGAAAGGGCCTGCCTCATTGAGACTTAGGTAAGTGTGACTAGGAGGGATGGTCCCAACCAGAGCATGGGGGTGCAGGACTTGGTGTATGCAAGTTAATTAGCAAGTGTCAGCACTGTGCTGGTTCCCACAGCTGGCCCTGAGCTTATGTTGCAAGAGAGAGAAATGGTGCTGGCCAGTGCCTTTGTTCCAGGAGAAGTGTCTCCATTAATGTTGCCTTGCTGGGATGCACCTTGAGATGAGCAACTAACCTCCCTACTGTGTGCCCCAGGCACTCTTCAGATTGCTATGTATGTCCATGGGTTGTTTGCCTGCCTTCTCTCCAAGAGTAGACCCAATGTCCTCTGAGCTCTCCAAGAGTCAAGTCTGCTCAACTTTAAAACTCCAGGCTTTAAGCCTTGCTGGTTGTAAGAACTCATGAAATTTGGCCCCTCTCATTTTCCAAGCTAATGGGGATTCATTTTCCCTGTGTGTTTCCTTGTGTGCTCATCTGTCCATTGCCCTTCTCTGTGTCCAAAGTTCCCTCCCCACTGTGGTGGCCACAATTCCTTTCTCTCACAAACCACATCTCTGCACTTCATCCTATATTCAATGTGGTTTCTTCTCTACCTTTAGTTTTGGAGTCTCTTCTGCCAATCTTCAGGTCAAATTTCTGGGATATTTAGGATGTTTTCATACCTATCTAGTTATATTCATGGGTCAGGGTGAGTCCTCCTACTCTGCTGCCATCTTTCAACCACTAGTTAAATGATTTTTAACAAAGAGCAGAAGCAATACAATGAAGACAAAGTAGTCTTTTCAACAAATGGTGCTGAAATGACTGGACATTTCCATGCAAAAACACAAATCCAAACACGGATCTTATACTCTCCCCCAAAATGAACTCAAAATGGATCACACACCTATATGTAAAATGCAAAACTATAAAACTCCTTGAAAATAATGTAAGAGAAAATCTAGATGATCTTGAAATTTGGTGATGATTTTCTAGACACAATACCCAAAACACAATTCATTAAAGAAAGAATAAATAAACTGGACTTCATTAAAATTAAAAATTGCTGCTCAATAGAAGACACTGTCAAGAGAACAAGAAGACAAGTCATAATTCATAGTTGTCAAATCTTAGAAACAACCAGAATGTCATTCCATAGGTGAATAAACAAATATACTAGGGTACATACAAACAATGGAATATTATAATTCAACACTAATGAAAAGACATGGACATCAAAATTTATTATTTTTAAAGCTATGAAAATACATGAATAATCTTAAATGAATATTACTAATTGAAAGAAGCAAATATGAAAAGGCTACATACTCTGTGATTCCAACTCTATGACATTCTGGAAAAGGCAAAATATGGAGATGGCAAAAAGATTAATGGTTGCCAGGGGTTGTCAGGGAGAGGGGTGGGGAGAGGAATGAATAGGCATAGCACAGAGGCTGTTTAAGGCAGTAAAAATACTCTGTATGATACTTTAATAATGGATACATGTCATTATAAATTTGCCCAAACCCATAGACTGTACAAAACCAAAAGTGAATCCTAATGTAAAGGGACTTTGGATAAAGTGATGTGCCAATGTAGGTTCATCAAATGTAACAAATGTACCACTCTGGTGGGGACTATTGATAATAGAAGAGGCTATGCATGAGTGGAGGCAGGAGGTATATAGCAAATCTTTGTCCCTTCTGCTCAATATTGCTGTGAACCTAAAACTTCTCTAAAAAGCAAAGTTTATATTTTAAAAATGTCTTATAGGTGATGTGTAGGTAGTCTTCTAATGAGGAACAGGAGTGGAATCAGGAAGACACATTAGGAGTCTTACAATAATTCAAGTAAAACTTAATAGTAGTTTGACACTGGAAGTGTCATGTGGCCCAGGGAAGTCTTTGGATTCTGGTATTTGTGGACTAATAGATGTAGGATCTGACAGAGCAAGAATTATAAAAAAATTTTTTTAATGTTTATTTGTGAGAGAGAGAGACAGAGAGTGTGAGTGGGGGAGGGGCAGAGAGAGAGGGAGACACAGAATCTGAAGCAGACTCCAGGCTCCAGGCTCTGAGTTGTCAGCACAGAGCCCAACACGGGGCTCCAACTCACAGACTGTGAGATCATGACCTGAGCTGAAATCAGACGCTTAACCAACTGAGCCATCCAGGCACCCCAAACAGAGAAAGAATTATGAAAGATAATTCCAAGATTTTTGGTCTGAGCCACTGGTCTGGAAGGATGGAGAGAAGGTGAGAGAAGACTGTGGTTAGAGAACAGATAGTGGGGAGAGAGGTAAATTATTCAGAGTAAAGTTGGGGGCCTGTTGCTTTTGAGATTTTTACTAGGCCAAGTGCAGAGAACGTGTCTAAAAGTAGGGAGTGATAAACTATCAAATGTCAGTATTAAGAAAGACAAAGATTTTTCATTGGATTTATGATGTAGTGCTCATTGGGAACTTGACAAGAGCATTTTGCATGGAATAGTTGGAGACAACCTGATTGAAACAGATATAAAAGAGAATCTGAGGTGTGTGTGTGTGTGTGTGTGTGTGTGTGTGTGTGTGTGTAAAGAGAGAAGAAAACAACTAGAATAGACAACTCATTAGAAAAGTTTTTTTTTTTTTTCTAAAGGGGGCACAGAAATGGAACAGTGTCTGGCAAGGAAAACGGGGTCAAGAGGATTTAATTTTTGTTTTATTTTTAAGATGGAATCAATGAGAGCATCTGTGTGATGCTAAATAGGGAAAGAGCAGAAAGGAAGCTGTGGGGGTAGGAGGGAGGAGAATTATAGGAGCACTGTCTTTGTATAGGCACAAAGATAAGGGAGTAGATATTCTATTGTAATAGGGGGTAAGGGCAATTTTTACTACAAGCAAGATTAGTTCACCTAAGACAGAGGATATCCATGCAGGTACAGTTATGGGAGAGCATGTGGCTGTGGACATTTGGAAAAGTTCTTTTGGTTGTAACATTTTTTAAAAAATGAGATACACACACACCCACACCCACGCACGTATATGTATACACACACATATATATGTACATACATATATATGTATGCATATACACAAATACACATACACACACACACACACACATATATATATATATATACATATAAAATAGTTTGATAAAATGAAATTTAACAAGGAAGAAAAATCCTGATTCAGAAGGAACAATGAGGAATAAGGGGGACACTCTCACTGCCTCTAACGTATAGTGATTACTGAGGAGACAAAAAGAAACAGAAACAACCACATGAGGGACTCTGGGGAAAAAGTATCCTCAAGATTATTTCTGTTGGAGCAAGATTTTGGAGAGAAATGTCAAGGAAAGGTTGATGACAGAGCAGATTTTGTTAAAGATGGATCACGCATGGCGAAACGTACGGAACTGAAACAGGATGGGGAAGCGGACAGCACAGGGGATGCACACAGCCTCAAGAGGTTACAGCGGGGATGAGGGAGCCTGACAGTCTGGGGCTTCCTGAGATGCCTGAGATGACTTGAGATGACAGGTTCCTTGGAGATCAGAAACAGAAAGAAGGCAAGGACCCCCGGGGGCAAAGAAGTACAGCCAGTGTTTTCCTGGGTGGCGTCGGCAGATCCACACAGGTGAAACCAGAAGCTGCACGCAGAAGGTCACTTCCGGGCAGGAGACAGAACTTGGGGTCTGAGCAGGGTGAGAGGGCCCATCACTGCATGGGGCAGTTAAAGTATGCTGGGATGGCATGCCTCCTCGTGCAGGAATGACGGAATGAGGGGTGTGTTTGGGGGCCTCCCTCTTGACTCCTGTGAACGTGGCCCAGGGAATCCAGGTATCACGGCTCTTGACCCCCCTGGAAAGCAGCTCAAAGGCCTAGGGAGCTCTTTCTTGACGCTTGTTGGGAGAAGGGCAGTATAACTTTGTTCACTGTTTTGTTTCTTCATCTATTTCAGCGGCTTTTAAATATGAGTTCATGGTACTTGGGGTTTTCTTTGTAGGGGTTATTTGAGGTCTTTATTTAAATTGCATTTCTGTAGAGAGGACATTATGATACAGACAATATGGAAGCAACATTATGTAAAACATTGGATTGTGGTCATCGGGACCCACATTCATTACAAATTTATGCCACACATCGTCATGAGTCAAGATTTGTGGTTAGAAAACCTCAAGGAATTTTTTCCCTTTTTTTGTTTTCTTATTCTTTATTGGCCAAACCTGGGAGAAGGAGTGATGTGTACTCTCATTCTTTGTTGGATATAATTTTCTCTTGATTCTCCCTTGAGTGTTGCCCTTCAGGAATTTTCCTTTCATGCCGTGATGGGCCCTCTCACCCTGCTCAGACTCCAAGTTCTGTCTCCTGCCCGGAAGTGACCTTCTGCGTGCAGCTTCTGGTTTCACCTGTGTGGATCTGCCGACGCCACCCAGGAAAACACTGGCTGTACTTCTTTGCCCCCGGGGGTCCTTGCCTTCTTTCTGTTTCTGATCTCTAAGGAAATTTCTTTCTTTAATACAAGCCCAACTATAAGTTTATAATGTCTGATATTATTCTTTCAGTGCTTTTAAAAAAATTCTTTTTAACGTTTATTTATTTTTGAAAGAGACAGAGACAGTGTGAGTGGGCATGGGGCAGAGAGAGAGAGAGAGAGAGAGAAAGAGAGCGACAGAATCCGAAACAGTCTCCAGGCTCTGAGCTGCCAGGACAGAGCCACACGTGGGGCTCAAACTCACGAACCACAAGTTTATGACCTGAGCTGAAGTCGGACGCTTAACTGACTGAGCCACCCCGGCACCCCTATTCTTTCAGTGCTTTTGTGTGCTATACTTAAAAGTGTTGGTCTAAACATCTAGTCTAGCATGTTACCAGAAATATAAATTCCCTCTTCTTTGTCACAATAAATATTTCAAACCTTTTAAAAAGTGGCAGAATTAACAATGAGCACTCATGGGGCGCCTGGGTGGCGCAGTCGGTTAAGCGTCCGACTTCAGCCAGGTCACGATCTCGCGGTCCGTGAGTTCGAGCCCCGCGTCGGGCTCTGGGCTGATGGCTCGGAGCCTGGAGCCTGTTTCCGATTCTGTGTCTCCCTCTCTCTCTGCCCCTCCCCCGTTCATGCTCTGTCTCTCTCTGTCCCAAAAATAAATAAAAAATGTTGAAAAAAAAATTAAAACAATGAGCACTCATGGCTTGACCACAGAGTTTAAGGATGTATTATAAATACAGATGATAGTCTTTGATTGCATTGATTCCATTTTTCCCCATTGCCTCTCCAGAGCTAACTCCTATTCGGAATTTGTCTTTAATTTCCATGAATGTTTTCCCACTTTTATGCTATGTGCACATTCCCATAAATAATATATTAATTTTTTACATTAAAATATATATAAAGTTTTACATAAATGCTATGGTAAATAGCCTTCACAGCCTTCTCGTTTCACTCAATGTTATGTTTTTACAATATATCTTTAGTTCTTTCACTTTCAGAAGTATGCAGCATTTCATGGTAGGTTTATTCCACAATTTATATATCCATTCTTTAGTTAATGTACATTTAAGCTGCTTTCAATTTCTTGCCATTACCAACAGTTACCACCACGAAGTTTCATGGATGTTCACTGTATTAGAGTTCTGCAGGGAAACAGAGTCAATAGTGTATATGTATATAATTTTTATATTTATATTTACAAAATCGTATGCATGGATACATCTCTCTAATCTCTCCATCTATGGGAGGAGAAAAGAGAGAAAAAGAAATTTATTGTAAAAAGTTGGCTCCCAAAATTACAGAAGATAAGCAGGTCCAAGATCTGCTGTCAGCAAGCTAGGGACCCAGGAGAGCCAAGGATTCAGTTCCACTCTGAATCCGAAAGCCCGAAAACCAGAAGAGTTGATGGTGCATGTTCTCATTTGAAAGCCATCAGGCTCCAGACTCAAGAAAAACTGACATTTCAGTTTGAGTCTAAAGGAAAGAAAAGACCGTTGCCATAGCTCATATAGCTGGGTGAAAGGAGTCCCTTCACCCCCACCCATTACTTATAGGAAGGTCAGCCTTTTGTTTTATTCAGGCTTTAAATTCAGGTGATTTGATAAGGGTCACCTACATAAGGAAGAATAATATATTTTGCTCAATCTGCTAATTGAAATAGTAATTTCACACAAAAACATCCTCACAAATACACAACAATAATGTCTGACCAAATATCTGAGCACCCTGTGGCTCAGTATAGTTGACACATAAAATTAACCATCGCACTTTCCTCGGTGATTTGATTCAAACTTCTCTGGTGCATTCATAAAAATGAAATTGTATATGTACACTCAACTTTACTAGATATTGTCAAATTGCTTTCTAAAGGTATTTTCCCTATTTATATTCCTCACACTTCTCCCACACATTTATTTGATAGACTTCCCCTTTGTGAAGTATTGTTTAAATTTTATTTTTCAAGTTTTTATTGGATTGGACATGTGCATTTTACATTTTAATAAGAATTGTCTAAATTCTTGGGAAAGGGGTAGCAATTCACACTCTGATCAGCAGTGCATGATAAAACTGCTTCCATGCATCCTCATGAGCAATTGATATTGTCAGTTTTTAAATTTTTTCCTAACCTAGTGAGTAAAAAGTTGCTTCTCATTGTTGCATTATCCTCATGTTTTTATTCCTGGAGAAGATTATCATTCTTTTGTGTTTATTAGACAAATTGATTTTTTCTCTTGGGAATGAGCTATTCATATGTAATAGATAAATGTTTATCTAATTTAATATTTCTAAGCACTAATACTCAGAGAATACACATCAAGTTATTAGAGATAGCAAGCTACTGTAAAAAATGAGCTGGAGCTATAAATAGGCTAAATTCAAAAAATGAAGAGTGAACCATCCTTGAATTTCCATTTGATCATGTTACATTAGCTTTTCAGTGCATTGCTGACTTCCTTCTGTTTTGAGATAGATAGATAGATAGATAGATAGATAGATAGATATAGATAGATATAGATAGATATAGAGTTTTTTATTTATTTTTATTTATTTTTTATTTCTAACTGAAATCCACTGAACCTAGTAGTTCAGTGTTGACATTATAAGGCAATTTTTTTCAAGCATTAGAACTATATATTCAAAAAAGAAAAAGAGCTATATATTCATTGGAATTTATTTTTAGTGTAAATAAGAATTCCAAACATCAATTTGAACCGAAATAAATCTGATCTCAACGAAAATAATCTTTCTACAATATTCTGAAATCTGTGGTTAATTTATATTTTTCTCCTGAACTTTGTGGTTTCACATACATTTTTGAAGAATTACACACATGCATTTTTTTTAATGTGTGGATTAGCAGAAAGAATTTTATTTGTAGTTTTCAGCTAAAAGTGAAAACTATTCTCTGTCATTATTGACTTATACATTTGCAACTCTAAGTAATTAGCCCTTACATATTGCTTAAATCCCCTTTGATTTGAATATCAAATTAAAAAATGGATGAATGTGTTGGTATATATAGCTCAGCTATAGTCAATATTGTACAGTGTATCTCACTATCCCCGATCAGAGATTAAAGCTCATTTCTAGAGGTTAATTATAAATTTTACACCTACAGTTAAAGTGTCAAAATCTGCCTTTTTCAGTATTGAAGGAAACGAATCTCTTCCCCAAGGGTACATTGGTCAGCTTTGTCACTACAAAGACTGCTTTTCCTTCCACATCCTGTAAGAGTTGAAAAACCAAAAACAGAAGGTTGAAAATGAACTATTAAGTTTCTGTATACCTATGTCTCTCATTATTTCAAGTTTCCTTTGTCATACTGCAGAAATTTTGATGACAGCCATGGAGAAATTATGTGGGTTCATAGAGAAACTATACAAGGAGGTAAAGTCAATAAACATATCGAAACCTTTCGTTTCCAATTTATGCAATTCTATCTAGTTATGGTAAACTGGTAGCCAACAATGAAAAAAAAAATAATAAGCTTTAGAGAAAGGCGATTCATAAATGAAGAAGGGAGTACATTCAAGAAAACAATATTTAAAATGTAATGCCAAAAGTATATTTTTCAACTATCAGTAAGTTGAAATTTAAATACATTGTGAAGAAGAATTGACTTACTGATAGATAGACAAAATAGATGCATTATCTTCATACATTTTCAAAGAATCACTCTCGGGGACTATGTCTTTAAGATCATACTAAAAATTATATATAATATGTCTCAGTAAATAATAATTTTTATGAAGGTAGGAATTTATTTCTATTTGCAGAAGTGTTGGTCTTCAGGGAAAAAAAAATCCTAGACTACCATATTTCATGGCTTTTTCTATTCTTAGTGCCTACTTTCAAACTTTGGCCTTGAAAAATATGCATTTCCTAAGTAAGTTATAAGCTGATATTTTAACAAGGTAAAACTATATTATAAATTTATATGATTTATATTAGAAGAATTTCAGGTATTTGTTTTCTTTTTTAGAGAAAAGTTATTAAATTACGTATATAAGTAACTTTTGCTGGATAATTGGTTCTGAAATATTCCAATACCAATTTTGATTGACTGTTGTTGAAATGAATCTTTTAAAAATAAACAGAATATGTACATGAAAAATACTTGAAAATATTTTTAAGTAGAAATTTAGTTAATGTTAAGAAAAGCAGCTGTAACATCTACTTATTAAAATTTACAGTTTATTAAAGTACCAAAATCTTATATTTATTAAATGCTAGAATCATATGCTAGAAAACATATTTGGTATGTTTTTTGAAAAGAGCAATTATTATTGTATGGTTAAGATCTTAAAAATGTTCTCATACTGAGTGTATTAAAAAGTGAAATAGCCCACTAGCTATAATCATTAACATTTGATGAATTAAAAAAATTTTAATTAGAGAAAGATAGGAAAAAGAATCTGAAACTGAAGGAAACCTTGAAATGTATAGACTGCTCTGTAAAAAACCCATTCTCTTGGCATTTTTCACATTTTCAGGAGACCAGTCAGAACTTTGTCAAGAACTCATTCCACCCCAGGGCCTGACATTTAGAGTTAGTAATTTCCCTCTTCTTCTAGTCCAGCTCTTTACTAATGAGCCCTATTGAGGCTATGTGCTTGGGAATCTCCGGGAATGCTCTCCACCTCTGCCTCTTTACTAGTGTCTACCATCAAGGGCTTGAACGCCAGTTTTGTCAAAATGATTAGCATTGTTGGAGCACCTAGGTGGCTCAGTAGGTTAAGCATCTAACCCTTGATCTCAGCACAAGTCTTGATCTCAGTGAGTCTAAGCCCCACTTTGGTCTCCATGCTGGTTGTGGAGCCTACTTAAAAAAAAAAAGATTAACATCGTTACCCGCAGCCGAGAATACCCTGGGAGCCCAGTAAAGGCTCAGAACTATTCTGCTTATGGAGTGTCTGCAGAAGGGCTGCTACAATTGTCTGTGCAGTTGGGCTGTCCCTGCTGAGAGCCCAGATGTGTCAGCCATATATCGAGTTCAAGGACCCTCAATATTCTGTTCCTCACTATGCTCTTTCAGGGAGGAGAGAATTCTCTTTTTCGGCTTTGTGTTGTACTCCAGAACATTGGTCACAAAGAATTCTCTGAATCCCCAGTATCTAAAGTGTGTGTATGTGTGACATTCCTTTATGGTTTGTTTGTTGGTTGGTTTTTCAGAGTGTCATTCCATAGTACTTGAATACAGATTCTTATATTCTAGCCTATAAAATGAATCTAAATAGTAAAAATAATGTCTATTCTGACAGCAAGGGCATTAGCAATTTGTGCAATAGTTGCAGCCTTTCCATTGTGTATCGTATTAAGACAAGTTCTTTCCCAGATTCTTTCCCAATTAATCCCTTGGCACCATCACCTTACCATTCCTCCAAAAATGCATATATGTATTTCTGGATGCAGAAAGCCCTGATTCATTATGTATATTGAGGCAGTTCTCACAAAAGAGAGTTTGTAAATCAACACTATGTATCATTGTCAATCAATCACCAAACTCCTGCCTCCTAGTAGAAATTATTACTGTAAACCTTAGGATTTTCTATGAAAACATTGTACATATGGGGATATTTTTAAATACTAATCCAACATCAAAGAGTGTGGTATGGATTATGAAGCCTACCAAGATGTATGGTAGGCACTGTGGGAGAGAAGTCATTATGGGACCTCATTATAACAAATGCCAGAATCGAGTGTTTTGTTTAAAAAAGGGTCTTTGGGAAAATAAGATGCCTTTCTATCTGTAGGAAGCATTATATACACCGAATTAAGAGTAGGAGTTCTATACTCAGATAATCTCCAGAGATAGATTGAAATCCCAGCTCTGTCGTTTACTGAGTAGAAATTCCAGCTTTATTTAATACTTGTTCTATAAACTTGTAACACATTACTTGGCTTTCATTTCTCACCTGTAAAATGAGTATAATATTAGTTCCTAATATTATCTCCTCTTCTACAGATTTATTATAAAGATTAAATGCCTTAGTGTGGAAAAGATGCCGGGACAAAAATTAAAACCACAAGGTCTGCTTGTCAACGAGCTCCTACCATTCTGGTCCCAGGTTTGCATGGAAATCTTGGGCAGAATGGCCACTGAAATTAGTGATGGGACTTGCTACAGTCGGATCTACGTTTTTCTCCCTGAGAGAAAAAAATTAAAAGTACACCAATTTTAATAGATAAATGTCCTATTGAGTTGATTCCTTTTTCATAAATATCTCTAATATGCTCTGACTCCTTTTTCCTTAAACTTTCCTCTTCATCAGATGAATACTTCCTTTTCACCTACTCACATATAACGAATGCATTGAGATTTTAGAAGCTATGAAAAAAATCAGTGCCAATCAGAGATTTTCATATTTCAAATACACATTGATTTGACCATATACAAACACAATTTGGCAGTAAGTACCGTATTTCAGAGTTTACACTGAGCATTGGATTTTTAATAGAAACTTGAGGCTGCCCAAAAAAGTGGGCAATACTTGAATCCCTGGGAAGGTGTCTATTAGTTTCTGGTTGATGTTTGACTGTACAACATTGTAATGAAGTTAGTTGTTCATAGTAGCATCTCTGTTTATATCTATTTGATGCTTTTTGAATGATATAATATACTATAACTAGCATTACCCTCTTGAAAAACCATCAATAATTGGTAAGAGAGAAACTGCCAGATTTCTTTAGGACACACACATGGGTTAGAATTCCAGTTCTTCAATCCATCAACATATCCATAGCAAAGACCACAGTGTAGCTATTTCTTATTAACCTGTCCTCCCAAACACGTCTCACACATTCAATTTTATGACTTCAAGTAGTTGAATTCTATGTCTCTTCTCACCCTACCCGGTCAAACCACAAGCCACTAGGACATACTAGTTGTACATAGACCTGAGTTACAGACCTGAGTTACTCTGAATCCCTCAGCTTATCTGAGTTCTTATAAATACTCATTTATGCTTTCATCTGCTTTTACACGTCTTTTTTAAAAAATAAATTTAGGGGTGCCTGGGTGGCTCAATTGGTTAAGTTTCCAACTCCTGATTTCGGCTCAGGTCATGATCTCAAAGTTAGTGAGTTTGAGTCCCGCATCTGTAGAGCCTGCTTGGGATTCTCCCTCTATCTCTTTTTCTCTCAAAATAAATAAAAAAGTGTTAAAAATTTTTTAATTAATAAAATAAATTTAATTATGGATGTTAATACCTTGCATCTAAAATATGTTATTTGTATGTCAAACCCACTGCATTCTTCTTGACCTGTTACCAATTAAGATGATTTTTTTTAAACAATATTCTATTTCACTTATGCGATGGCCCTCTCATGAATTGAGATAGTCAACTATCGTTTTAAGCTTCCTGAAAACTTTTATTCTGACATTTGCCAAGTTGTTGCTAGGAGAAGAAAGAAATATTTTGACCAAAAGCCTAACTAGAAATTCCATACCCTATATTTTCAGTTCCAGACCACATGGGAAAATACTTGATTGCATTTCTCACATTAAGGGTAAAACTTTGTTATGTATTAAATCCCTTGATATTATACCAATTCAAGCCTCTGATTTTGGATAATTGAGAAATTGATAATAACTGGGAATTGAAGATTTCCTGTGAGATTCTTTGTTTCTCCTAGAAAAAAACAAAAAAGAGGAGAAGGTGTGGCAAACTAAAATTCACAAAGTTTTGCCCTTTCTACTTCAACGATTCTATTTCTTATAGAGGTCTATGGCAGAGAATGCCTTAAGATTGTTTTGGAATTGCAAAAGTGATGGTTACCACAAAGTGATGATTTTCACTTCACATTATCAGGCATGTCTACCTTCCCATTGACACAAGTGAATGTCTACCCTCCAAGTGGCAGAATTTTACAATAGAAGCATTGGCAGGTCTGTTCTGTTTCTTCCACTGATTCTACAGACGCTCTTCAGGAGAACCTTCGTACCAACTGAGTCTTGAGAAATTTGGTGCCTCCTTTTTCAAAATGAGGAAGGTAGAACTTCCTTAGAAGCTGAGTAGGGATTAATGAGATCTCAGTAGTAAAGTACTTCAAGCCTAAAGATAAAAGATCTTTGAGAGCAAATAATTATCTTTCCAAACTAAGCTACCCATCCTGTGAAAGCCTCCACATTTATTGGTTGATTCAGATCTATCTAAATTAAAAAGGTCATCTGAAGATGAAGGTTTTTCATTTTTTAATTTCTTGATGGTAAAGAAAGAAATGAAAAGTTTAAGTCCTTTAAGTACATAGCCATTTATCTCAGTATAAATTAAACGGTTCCCATTGGAAGTAAATGAAAGCGTAAGATTTTTATCACAAGTGTTTTAAAACAGGATGATATTTTTGTCAGGGAAAGTAGCAAAGAGATCTTAAACTCCTTGCCCTTCGTGAAGAAATGTGAAGTTGCTTTCATTTCTATTGGCATTTTACTGAGCAGACTCTCTCTTCATTCTAAACTGGAGGTCACAATTTGTTTTGAATTTGAGCTGGAAATAAGATAACAAATATTGCCTAGGGCTTTATGGGATGCCTTTTATCTCTGAATTAGATTAGACAGTCAGAAACTATTCCAAATCCTTTATTATTTTGTTTTTAAGCCCTAAAAAAAAACAAAAGCAATGCATGCAAAGTACATTTAAAAAGTTAGCATTATACCACAAGAGTTACATATATATTTTTCTTATATTACTCAACTTATATGAAGAATAAACAGAAGTCACCCTATTAAGACTTACTTTTTAAAAATCATAGGTTTTTGCCATCATAGGTTATCACTTTTCAGTGCAGGGTGAGTAGGGGTGTAAACTTTAGTGTTACTAGAGGAAAATAAGTTTTTTTTCCTTTTCATTGGAAAAATTCATGTTAATTATTCCTCTGCACCTGCCTAATGGGGCTGAAGTAATTCGATTGTCATATTGTTGTAGATTGTTGCTTTGTGTAATGTATCACCCCTGCTGTTCCATTAAAAAAATTCTATACTCTTCCATTATTCAGCAAGGCCTAATGATTATTCCAGCATTTGTACATGCTGCACTGTTATTTTAATTTTAATTGACTTCACTTTTTTAATTAAGCACATTGGTTTTAACGCTGTTGTTGACAAGCTTGGTTTTGTCATTATCAGCTTTTGCTCCCATATACATTCCATACCCATTGACACTCTAAATGATAACAGCAATATAATATATACATAGAAGTTTATCACCAACTCTAACATTAATTCATGTCACACATTATTATTACATAATGGTGTGCAGAATATTTTAAAGGACCAGTTATTCTGTTTCAAGTGTCTTTTAAAATTAAATTATTAAATCTTTACTTTGCAAAATAGAAAAAAAAAAAGACTTGGTTGTTTTTGAAGGTGTAGAAATCTGTTAATAAAAAGGACTCATGCTTTACCCTATCAGTTAAGTATAATCACGTGTAACAATCACACATGGTGATAAAATGTTGTTGTCTATATTTTACTGAAACATAATAAAATCATGGTTTGTATAAATGTTAAAGATTATCCATTTATGGTGAGCTCTTTTTGGGGGGGAGACTAAATGTTTTATTTCTTTAAATTATTTAAAGATTTATTTTCAAAATTCTTTAAAAATATTAACTGATTGTAGACAATATGTTCTTTTAACTATAGCATGTAACCTAACAGAAAATAACACCCTCGCAAACCCATTGAAATGTCCCCTTTTTGAATGATAGCTCAGTCGTTTATCACAACACAAGATAATGAAAAATAGCTCAGAGACAAAATAAGGCAAGCTTTGTGTTCTGAGATGTTAGAAATTGCTGAACTGAAAGGAGGAACTGGAAAGAGAACAAAATAATGGCAAATTCTAAGATGAGTATGTTTAAGTGTGTGTGTGTGTGTGTGTGTGTGTGTGTGTGTTTTAACTATATGGTAATGTTTCATGGTTTTCACCTTTCTCTGAACACAAATGTGGCACAAACTAGGCTTGTGAAACTCTATAAATGGCATAGCCATACCTTATTTTTGGAAAGGGTTGACATGAGAACGCTTGTTTCCACTCTGCCATTTTTGTTTTGTTCGTGGATGTAAATGAATGAATGAATGGGGGGGGGGCGGTGAATGAATAGGTCACATGGGATTTGCCTGCCATTTGGTCATCTGAGGGACAGAAGACAAAGATTTCAAAGTGGGCCCTTCTGCCCTTGTTCGGTGCAGCTTCACTGCTGCAGTCCCGACTGTTGATGAGCTGCCACCTGGGATTTATGTTCAACCTCTCCTTCTGCCTTGGTGTGCCTGACCCAGCTCTATTAGCATCACTTCCATTCCCGGCGACAACATGAATAAAAGATGACTTGTGTGACCTCAGAAAGTGCCAAGATAGTATTGATGTAATGAGCCCAATATCCACTGTTTTATGCATTGCCGTACAATAGCAATCTTAATAAAAGGTTAAACAGCATTATAATATGTGTTTCTTTGATGTCTCTCTGACTCACTGACTTCACTTTTTCATTCCCTGCTGCCTCTTTGAGGATCATCAATAATCAAAATTGTTCTCCCTTTATTTGGGTGAGCCTCCCACAAAACAGGACAAACAAGGAAAGTTGTTGCTTTCAGAGTCTTCTCAATTTCAGAAAAATAATTTTTCTTTCATTTGGCCTTGGTTTCTGTTCAACAGCAACTAGTATTGCTAATAGACTAGAGAAATGGCAGCATATACACTGACTTCAGTCTCTTATTTTACTATTCAGAATTCTGTACTACCACATCGTGTTTTTTGGGTTTCCACATTTTATTTTGATTGTGAAAAATCTAAAATACGATCTTATTACCGGAATACCAATTTTGTATTGCATTTTCGTCTTTTTGCACCCTCATATATTTTAAAGACTCTTAGATACGGAATTCTTAAATATAGATACTCTGATTACCTTGCCCTGAAAACCCTTCTGAAAAGAATCACAAATGTGCATAGGAACAGGTCAAGGAATTCCCTCGTTCTGGAGCTTCTTGAACAAAACCAACACCAGTCAGTTAAAGTTTTCATCATCCTTCCTCTTAGCTGTATAAATAGTCAGGAAGTAAGAAGGGGATGAAACACAGCAAGCACACACGTCTAGAGTAGTATCACACCTTGCCAACAGCATCCTTTATTATATTTTCTTTAAAAGCAAAAGCACAACATGCTAATATTCACCCTTTCAACAACAAACAGAAAATGGTGTGCTTTTTATAACTTCTTTTAGATAACAAATCCTAGGTGCTCTTGTAACACTAGTCTTTGCTTTCTTGCAAGGTCTTTTACTTAGATGATCTGGAAACATGACAGTATGTTAACAGCTAACACTCTGCATCTTTGGGCCTTATAGGTAGATTAAAAATCATTTAGAAGCAAGCAGTGGCTGAAACATCCTACCTCAACTCTACTGCTTGACATATTGGTTGTGTCATTCTGCATTTTGAAGGAGTGACAATAAAGCAACAAAGAGGATACAAATTGTTCAAATATTGACCATGTTGCCTTGATCATATCATGTCTTATTGGCGCATTGCATATCTAACATAGCAGGAAGTGATCAGATGTGATGTGACGTGACATTATGCAGGTAGACGCTACTGTCAAAGATGTGAACTGGCAGTTTAGGTATATCGAGATGTAAAGTTAATTAGACCACATTCAGTGGGGCTTTGTCTTGGAAGAAAACAAACCACTCTTATATCTCCAACCTCTCTGGGATATTTGAATAATGAGAAAATCATGTAGTATTCCTATGTCTACAGGAGACTCAGGGATGATTTATTTATTTAAGAAAATTTTAACAATATTTCTTCATTTGTCTCCCTTTTCATTTGATAGTGACGCCAGCAAATGGTAGTTCATGCGGTTTCTTGTATAGAGAAAAGTTGTAGGAAAACGGAGATTCTCCTAATCACAATTAAAGTGGCATTTGATGTCAGAAAGGGGCTAGAAAAGAAGAGTCTAAAGCACATGGTGTGATGTGGGTTACTACACTACTTAGAGAGGGATACTTGATGAGGACTAAGTAGATAGAAACACAGCCCTACAAAACTCAACCTTGAGATTGCCAGGAAATTAAAAAAAAAACAAAAAAAACAAAAACTGGCTGCTCAAAAAATTGAAGCAGATGTCAGATGCAAGCAGCTGTGGCCTGGGAAATTCAACAAAATTCCAATATTTAAATTGCTTCTCTGGATAAAAATTGCTTGATAGCACAGTTTCGGATGTGATCTGGACTGCCAGTGAACCATCTGCGTAAAATGAAAGTAATCTGCTGACGCTGTCGATACAGGTAGACATCAGCATCATTTGGTTGGAAAAAGAACACGGCTAAGATGTTTTCTGGTGAGCTTGTCAAGAAAGTATGATAATAGTGAAGCCCAGTTTTTAGAATATTGGGATACACCAGAGTAGAGATTAAAAAGTATGTTTGTCCTACTGTTTAAGGATTATTTGCAACAAAACAAAACAAAACAAAACAAACCCAACAACTTTCACTCTGATTTTAGGCTCAAAATGGAATGCTCTGGTCGGGATTGAGACTGGGTGAGAGTATCGAGGAAATCACATTCCCAGCACCAAGGGCAAGTGACGGTCAATGTGTTAAATGTGACTATGAGAACAATGGAAACGTTCAGCGGATTAACAAGCAAATAGGCAAATTGTAAGCTTTAAAAATTCAGTTTTACAGGCAAAGGAATAATTCCCTAGAGGGAACTTTTGTTTCTACCCGGCTATGTGTTGGATAAAATAAACATATGTAGATGCTGAAAGGTGCTCACAAATAGGTCAGCTTGTGGCGGAAGTCTTTCATAATTCAAGATACATCAGCTTTAACAGTAGCTGAGAATAAGAGCGAGTAATCAAAAGTGACCCAAACAATGACACCAGAGTTTCCAGATGGTATAGAAAAAAGTCCATGATTTATGATTGCCGGTGCAGTAAATAAATCTAAAACAATAGGCGTGGATGGGGAAGCAGTCACAGCTGACCAAAAGAGCAGTTGTAATGCAACCCACCGAAAGCTTGGTGCCAGAAGTAATTGACATAGTCGTCAAATCAATTTCCTAGGGTGCAGACACTCAAGCACTCAATCTGATTCTGTATGCTGCACGACACTTGGATTATACAGCTGCCTCTAATTCAGATAGCCTTAGCTCAATATGAATCCAATTCAAGGAACTGTCTGGAAGTGAGCAATAATTATTTAGGCTTCCTTTCTGCAGGTTACTCTTTTCTAGTCAAATTAGTCTATTTCAGAATTACATACGTTTCATGTGAATTATTTAACATTTGTCTAATTTATTTTTATTTTTATTTTTTTGCCTCCCGTATCACCAAACTTAATGGCATCTCTGAAATCCAAGGTCTTTCCTCCCAGGGCACCAGTGGGACAGTATTTCAGGACAGGAAAGGCCTACGCACAGTATGATGTTCTTTATGTCGACTAAGGAACCGGTCACTTGATTTCAAATGTGCAATACCCATGTGGAGGAGCATCTATCTATCTATTTATCTTTCTTTCTGTATTTCAATGTAATGCAATTCAAAGGTAAGGTTAAATAATCTTTTGCTGCAAACAATTTTATTGGCAGCCACTCATTTTTCACTCACCCAATGTTTATAGAATGTTTACAGCACATCAGATACCTAATTAGACACTGGGGTATCAAGATAAGACACAAAGACTCTGCCTTCAAAGAACTCACCTCAGTGAACTGATGAAACAGGTAAAGAATCATGTAAGAGAAGAATTATAGAGAAAATACAAAGAGCAGGGGGGAGGACAGAGGAAACCTCTAACCCAGTTGTGGGAAGGGTGAGATTGGGAGAGAAGTAGAGGAAGGGTTTTAGACATGCCAACGTTTCCATTGAAATGTGGAGGATGAGGAAAACTTTGCCAGGTTGAATGAGGATTGATAATATTTCAGACAAGCCCAACAACAAAAAAGAGCATGGCATTTTCAGGTAGTCACTTTATTCTTCAGTGCAGCAGCTGGAACATAGGGCCTGGCAAAAAAGAGAGTGGGCAGAGTGGAGGAAAGAAGAAGGGAGAGGCATGAATCAGATGTCAGACGCTAAGGCTGGAGAACACATTAGGGCTTACAGAGCAATTCCACTCACTGTGCTTCACTTGATGACCACAGCAGCTCATGAGAACACCCTTACCGCCATTTGAAAATAAGCACTGATCAAGGTTGAGAGAAGTCTGGTTGTCTACCAAAGTCACATAGCTGGGAATTAGGCCCAGTCTTGTCTGCTTTAAAGACCCCAATTACAAACACAACGTTCATTATTTGGCTTCTCAGTCAAGAGGTCCCCTTAGCACTGTGCTCAGTTACTTATCACAAGTTTCAAACTTTTGGACAGCAGAAGGGTGAGATGATGGGGCTGACAGCAGTATACAAGAGAGTGAAGGAGAGGAGTAAGCAAAATAGAAAGTAGGAGAACAGGGGGAAGGGGAAAATAATGTATATTAATTTCAAAACACCATAGAGACAAAATAAGCTAGCCAGTATCCTCTGAGGTACATGAAAGGAAGGTAATTCTACAGGGGTACAGAGTCAACAGAATTTCTATTGTTGCAAAAGATCTTTGAGAGAGCAGATTAGAAGACGATAAATCACACCATTAACAAGCTATTTGTTTGCTATTAATTTAACATTCCATCTTTAGAGATAGGGAAGTCTGAAGGGTCAGGAAAAAGAGATAGCAAGTTGATTATGGGTGCAAACTGGCTGAGCCATCATCAAATGCAGAGATGAAACAAAGAATCAGCAAGAAGCGAGCAGTGAAGACAAAGGCAATGATAGGATTGGAGATTCAGAAAAATTCTGACAAGCAAATGAGAAAGAAGAAAGAAAGAAAGAAAGAAAGAAAGAAAGAAAGAAAGAAAGAAAGAAAGAAAGAAAGAAAGAAAGAAAAAGAAAGAAAGAAAGAAAGAAAGAAAGAAAGAAAGAAAGAGAGAAAGAAAGAAAGAAAGAAAGAAAAAGGAAGGAAGGGAGAAAGGAAGGAAGGAAAGAAAGAAAATAACATTGTTCACAAAAGCAAAAAAAATCAAAACAGAGGAAAAAGTGTTACATTGAGAAGAAATTTAAAGTACAAAAAAGGCAACTAAAGAATTAAACCTAGATCTTTTAAATAAAAATTTTATATATCTATAAAATAATACTGCCAACTGTAGAAAATGTTGGTAAGAAATAATAGTAAAAAAGACAGAAAATACTATTTCATTGATCTGAATAATCTGTATTTTGATGTCCATCCTTTCGGTCATTTTTCTCCAGTTTCACATAATTGTGATCAGAATAAAGGAAATTTCAGTTTCTTTTTACTTCTAGTATTTTAGAATAAATATTTGCAATTCTGCATAATCAATCTTTTTTCCAGTTTTATTGAGAAATAATTGATATATATGACAGTACATGTTTAAGGAAAAGAGTATGATGATTTGACTTACATGTATTGTGAAATGATTACAAAAAGTTCAGCTAACATCCATCTTCTCGTATAGCTACAATAAAAAGAAGAGAAAGAAAAAGGGGACAAAGTTTCCTTGTGATGAGAACTGTTAGGATTCACTGTCTTAACAACTTTTGTGTATATCCTACAGCAGCATTAGCTGTATTCGTCATGTGGCACATTCCATCCCCAGTGCTTATTTATCTTCTAAATGGAAGTTTGTACCTTTGACTGCATTTCTCCAATCCCCCCTCTGCCCACTTTCCACCTCGGGTAACCACAAGTCTGATCTTTTCTGTGAGTTTGGGTTTCTTTTTGTTTTGAAGATTCCACATATAAGTAGGATCATACCGTATTTGTCCTTCTCTGTCTGACTTATTCCACTTAGCATAATGCCTCCGTGTCCCATCCATGTTGTGGCAAATGGTGAGATTTCTTCATTTTTTTTTATGGCTGAATAATATTCTTTTGTATAAATACACCACAACTTCTTTGCAGAAATCTCCATTCCCACCACCAGTTAACAAGGGTTCCTTTTTCTCTACATCCATGCCAGCTTTTGTTTTCTTTTATCTTTTGGATCATGGCTATTCTAAAAGGCATAAGATGACATCTCACTGAGGTTTTAGTTTGTATTTCCCTAATGACTAGTGATGTTGAGCATTTTTTTCATCATTTGAGTACCTGTTGACCTCTCATGTATTTTCTTTGGAGAAATGTGTATTCAGATCCCTTTCCCATTTTTTAAATTGAGTTATTTGTTTGTTTTTGCTATTGTATTGTACAAGTTCTTTATATGTTTTGGATATTAACCCCATATCAGATATATGGTTGCAAATTTTTTCCCATTCCATAGGTTGTCCTTTCACTTTGTTGATGGTTTCTTTTGCTGTGCATAAGCTTTTTAGTTTGATGTAGTCCCACCTGTTTATTTATTATTTTATTGCTTGCGCTTCAGATGTCCTGTTGAAAAAATTATTACCAAGACCCACGTCAAGGAGCTTTGTTCCTGTTTTATTTTAGGTGTTTCATGGTTTTAGGTCTTACATTTAAGTTTTTAATCAATTTTGAGTTATTTTTGTCTGAGTGGTGTAAGATATGGGTCCAATTTCATTCTTTTACATATGAATATCCAATCTTGAGGGAGTTGTCATACTTCTCATGGTTTATGCCCATCACAAACATGGAGGCCTCAGCAGAAGGGGCAGAGCTGATGACCCTCTTCAGCTTCACCCTTCAAGTGAGCTCCAGCTTTCTCACCAGTGGAATCCACAAACATATTCAGCACCAGCATTGCCCCATTTGATGTTGGTGGGATCTTACTCCTGGAAGATGGAGGTGGGCTCTCCGCTGATGACAAGTTTCCCATTCTCACCCTTGACTAGGCCATTGAACTTGCCATAGGTGAAATCATACTGGACCATGCAGACCATGTAGTCAAGGCCAATGGAGCAGTCATTGATGGCAGCAATATCCACTTTGCCAAAGTTATAAGTAGCCCTAACAACCAGGCGCCCAATATGGCCAAAACCATTTACTCTGACCTTTACCATTTTGTCTCAGGGACCTGGCTGGCAATGCACCTAAGTGTGGCTGTCTATTGAGTGAGGAGGAGCTGAGAGCCTAATTCACTTATGTTTGAAGTAATTATTAAGGTAAGAACCTATTGCTATTTTGTAAACTGTGTTCTGGTTGTTTTGTAGATCTGCTGTTTCTTATTTCTTATCCTACTGTCTTTTTGTGGTTTTGATGTCTTTTGGTATTAGTATGCTTTGACTTCTTTATTGTATTCTTTTTTGCAATTACTGCACGATTTTTCCTTGCAGTTACTATGAGACTTACATAAAATATCTTAAAACATATAGCACCCTGTTTTAAACTGATTGCTTCAAAAGAATTTGTTTTAATTCTTTTAATTCTCCTCCCCCTTACATTTTAGGTTATTGCTATTACAACTCATATGTTTTTTTATATTGTGTAACTAATCACAGATTATTGCAGCTATGACTTTTTTACTAGTTTTTTTAACTATGTTTTTTTTTTAACTAGGTTCTTCTTTGTCTTTTTTTTTTTTTTTCATTTTTCGGTGAATTGTAAATGAAGTAGTCACCACTATTAACATATTGCAGAACCTAACTATGACTACATATTTACCATTACCAATGAGATTTACGTTGCCTTTCTATGTTTTCGTAATGTTAATTAGTATTCACTTCCACTGAAAGAACTCCCCTTTAACACTCCTTTTAAAGTAAGTCTGGTGGTAATGAACTCTCTCAGCTTTTGTTTGGGAAAGTTTTATCCCTCTTTTGGCTGTATCCCTCTTTTGGGTATAGAATTCTTGCTTGATGGTTATAGTCTTTCAATATTTGAATATGTAATGCCATCCTATTCTGGCCTGAAAAGTGTCTGTTGAGAAATCTGCTGATAGTCTTATACAGGTATATATGGTGGGTGGGAGGGTCCCTCTTATGTAACTTCTCTCTTTTCTCTGCTCTTAAAATTCTTTCTTTGTCTGATTTTTGACAATTTAATTATAATGTGTTTTGATGTAACCCTATTCGGGTTCAACCTGCTTGGGATCCTATTGGCCTCTTGAATCTGGATGTATAACTAATCTTTATAAATATGTCATTTCCAGCAGGATCTAATGACACTGGAAAATAGTATATTGTTATTTCTTTGAAAATAAATATTTTAGTTAATGGGTAATTTCCATATGCATAGGATTACCTTCCTGTTGTTATTTTAATCTAAGATTTTTATGGCTACAGAAACAACCCTACTGTCAAAGTTAAGAAATATTTAAACACAACTGATATTAGAAATCTTAATGAATAAAAGAAATAAACATGAACAGTATGCGTAGGTATCTTCTGTTTTGCCAAGTAATTCAAATAATGAAGGATATCTATTTTCTTCTACTCTTTTTCAATTTTACGAAGACAATTCAGGAAGGTTGGAACACATGGCCCATGTTATTCATACATATGATTTATGCTTGACATCAAGCTGCCTAGAAAGTGAAAAGGATGTGCCCTAGGGGAATTCATGGACTTATTAATACAGAAATGCAAGAACACACAAGGCAGATAGTGTTTAAAGCACTTAATTCTCTGTTCTGTCTGATAAAATATCTAGGATTATGGTAGACCTTTGGCTTATCTCAGTGGCTATCAGATTCAAATATATTGACTCTCTAGTTGCACAGCAATTTGTAAATCTATGGTAGATGCATTCAATCAAATTAATTTTGTCTTATCCTAAAATAAGTTTATTATGATTATAATAAACCATTGCCAAATTTAACTAAATGTTATCTTAGAGTCTCTTTATCAATTAAATTATTATTTCAAGTTAAGTTTCAATGCAATATACCAGATTCTTTTTTACCTAGCATAAACAAAGTAACTTATCAGAAGAAGAGAATGGTAACACTAGCATTTTTAAAAAGTGTAGATGAGATGATCTTCTGAATTTCCCCAAAGGAGACAAATTACTAGTGAGATAATAATCTATTCACAGTGTTTGCACTGAAATATACTACAAAGAAGAAGGCTATTCAGACCATAGTGATTTGGACCAGTAGAAAAGAAATATGGAACTGTTCAGATTCTTTGGATCACTAGATTTAAGGTTTGAGATGGAGTTTTGAAAAAAGATACCTTTAAAAAAATAAAAAAAATAAAAAAAATTGTCTGATGTTCAAAAAAAAAAAAAAAAGATACCTTTAAAATATGCCTGCTTCTCAGTAGAATCCCATTGCCACAAAATGGCCACTACAGTAGTTCATTTAACAAAATTTATTTCCATTACATGTCACCCACTGAGAAAACAGAAGTGAAGACAATAAACATAGGCTCTACTGTTGTGGTGCTCTGAAATGATACATTTTCAAAATTTATTTAGAATGACAAAAACAGTCAAGTTCATCTTATTATATGCTAAGAAAGCGCACAAGCTACACATTTTTGACACCTGTGTACGTATAACAGTTTGCTGGATTGGTTGTAAGAGAGTGAGGACAATCGATATTTAGAGTTTTATGTGAGAATGATGACAAACAAGAACCCCAAACCTGAAAACATTTCAATCGTTCAAATTATACATTTCAATTGCCCTAGTTGTGTTTCTTGCCATTGAAAGGAATTGGTCAACCTTTGAAGGGCGGATTTCCCTTCAACCTTTAACATTTCTTGCAATATTTGGTAGTTACACTTTATATCCATCTCCTTCCTCTTCCTCAATTTCAACATATTGATTTAACTCAAAGAGTACATTTTTAAACTAGTGAACTACATAAAGAAGATGTTTGAAAACATCATTTTCTTCATTTTAATTCATATTACCTATTCCTCTCAAATGAATATCTTAAGTTCCAAAGCCCTAGGAGCAATGAAACATCTTTGATGTAAATGAGAATAATCTAATAATTAACCCCAGATTTTTTCAGCACTAAATGTAAAAGCAAAACGAATCAGTGTTAATGATGAAGAGAACTTCAGACCTAATGGCCCTAAGGTATCAAGGTTTTTTATTCATCTAGAAATGTATCAATTATATTTAGTTTTTCAGTGAAGTTTGTTTTGAAGGAAGTTCTCTAGTTTGTCATGTGCGATGATCATGATGGTGTGACTTTCAAAGCCCAGGCTGAGAAACTACTTTTTGTGTGATTTGTTTTTTCTGTTCAACTGACATAGTACATTTATCTATGTGAGGTAGAAAACTAACCTCTAACTCCCACCGCCAGTATCTGGTTTCAGAAAGCACTGCTCACCATGGAGTATTTATTAAACACTTTCTAGTGATGCAACTACTGGGTCTTATTGTCAAACCAGTTCATAATCCTCTTGCTGCTAATGGAGTGTGCTACAAAATAAAAATGTGAGAAATAGTGCTTCATCTATCTTACTCCCTTTGTTTACTCCCTATGGGGTACCTCAAGATGTCACCACCATTCAGTAATTCAATTTCATTAAACATAGAATTGATTCAATTGTACAATTATTCAAATATAAAATTCAAAAGAAGGATGACATTTGTCTTTCTTATGAGAAAAACAAACATAGATGTGTCACCGGGTACTTTAAAACATTTTTCTACTATGATTATGAATTTAACATATTGTCCAGGAGAAAATGTATTTTTTATGATAACCTAAGTGATATATTGTGAACATGCTTATATATAGATGCGTAATACATGCATAGTGAGACAATTTCTTTGAAATGAGAAGTCTACCATGTATTTCCACACCATCCATGGAACAAGAAGTTACGGAGTGAGTTTAAAAGAAGCCAAGTGGAAAAAAGAAGAAGGAGGAGGAGGAGAAGAAGAAGAAGACGAAGAAGAAGAAGAAGAAGAAGAAGAAGAAGAAGAAGAAGAAGAAGAA